>NW_020175825.1:193115-305954 GCF_003031525.2 Neophocaena asiaeorientalis asiaeorientalis | reverse complement strand
TCTTTTTGAATTACGGTTTTCTCAGGATACATGCCCAGTAGTGGGATTGCTGGGTCATGTGGTAGTTCTATTTTTAGTTTTTTAAAGACCGTCCATACTGTTTCCCACAGTGGTTGTATCAATTTACATTCCTACCAACAGTGCAGGAGGGTTCCCTTTTCACCACACCCTTTCCAGCATTTACTGTTTCTGTATTTTTTGATAATGGCCATTTTGACCAGTGTGAGGTGATACCTCATTGTAGTTCTGATTTGCATTTCTCTAATAATTAGTGATGTTGAGCATCTTTTCATGTGCCTCTTGGCCGTGTGTATGTCTTCCTTGGTGAAATGTCTATTTAGGTCTTCCACCCATTTTTTAACTGGATTGTTTGTTTTTTTGATATTGAGCTCCATAAACTGTTTGTATATTTTGGAGATTAATCCCTTGTTGTTTCATTTGCAAATATTTTCTCCCATTCTGAGGGCTGTCTTTTTGTCTTGTTTATGGTTTCCTTTGCTGTGCAGAAGCTTTTAATTAAGTCCCATTTGTTTTTGTTTTTATTTCCGTTACTCTAGGAGGTGGGTCAAAAAAGATCTTGCTGTGGTTTATGTCAAAGAGTGTTTTTTCTATGTTTCCTCTTAGAGTTTTATAGTGTTTGGTCTTACATTTAAGTCTTTAATCCATTTGGAGTTTACTTTTGTGTATGGTGTTAGGTAGTGTTCTAATTTCATTCTTTTACATGTAGCTGTCTGGTTTTCCCAGCACCACTTATTGAAGAGGCTGTCTTTTCTCCATTGTATGTTCTTGCCTCCTTTGTTGTAAATTAGGTACCCACGTGTGTGTGGGTTTATCCCTGGGTATTCTATCCTGTACCGCTGATCTATATTTCTGTTTCTGTGCCCATACCATACTGTCTTGATTACTGTAGCTTTCTGGTATAGTTTGAAGTCACAGAGCCTAATTCCCCCAACACCATTTTTCTTTCTCAAGATTGCTTTGGCTATTTGGGGTCTTTTGTGTTTCCATACGAACTGTAAAATTTTTTGTTCTAATTCTGTGAAGAATGCCATTGGTAGTTTGAAGGGGATTGCACTGAATCTGCAGATTGCTTTGGGTAGTATAGTCATCTTCACAATATTGATTCTTCCAATCCAAGAACATGGTATATTTCTCCAAAGATGACTTATGTCATCTTTGATTCCTTTCATCAGTGTTTTATAGTTTTCTGAGTACAAGTCTTTCACCTCCTTAGGCAAGTTTACTCCTCAGTATTCTATTCTTTTTGTTGCAATGGTAAATGGGAGTGTTTCCTTAATTTCTCTTTTTGATTTTTCGTTGTTGGTGTATAGGAATGCCAGAGATTTCTGTGCATTAATTTTGCATCCTGCAACCTTACCAAATTCACTGGTAGTTTTCTGGTGGTATCTTTAGGATTTTCAAGTATAGTATCATGTCATCTGCAAACAGTGACAGTTTTACTCTTTTGCAATCTGGATTCCTGATAAGTCTTTTTTTAAATGCATGCAGATATGACAGCTGTCACATGTAATCTAACAAAATTGTTTCAAATGAAGTTAAAGACAACTAAGTGCTACTAGAGCCATCTTACAGAAAAAACGGAATGAACCTTTTGGCCCACCCAATATATATATGGCACTTGATGTTTCTCAACATCTTTTAAGTATGAACCTTTGCCCCACCTTTACCTTTTTCTTGTTTTGCCCAGCTGGGAACCCTGTGAACTCAGTGTTCTATAGTACACAATCTTTAAATACTAATCATTAAAGACTACTGTAAGTCAAAAAATTTTTAATTCCCTTTCGCTTATACTGTGATAGGATTTTTTAAGAAGTAGAAGAATACGTAACAAGTCAATGTCGCACTTCTGCTTAAAAGTAACCATTTCTGGGACTTCCCTGGTGGTGAAGTGGTGAAGAATCCACCTGCCAACACAGGGGACACGGGTTTGAGCCTTGGTCCGGGAAGATCCCACATGCTGCAGAGCAACTAAGCCTATGCGCCACAACTACTAAGCCTGCGCTCTTGAGCCCACATGCCAAAACTACTGACGCCTGTGTGCCTAGAGCCCATGCTCTGCAACAAGAGAAGCCACTGCAATGAGAAGCCCGCACACCGCAACGAAGAGTAGGACCCGCTAGCCGCAACTAGAGAAAGCCCACACGCAGCAACGAAGACCCAACGCAGCCAAAAATAAATAAATAAATAAAATTTTAAAAATAATAAATTTATTTAAAAAGTAGCCATTTCTGATTAATATTTTGGATCAAATTATCTAACATTCAGAATTCTAAATATAAACAGAATCTTTTCTACTCCTGGAATATGAGTAAAGAAAAAAATAGTTTTAATTAACCTAGTATATTTAAGATTTATCAGTTCACATAAAAATCTGTGTTACTCATACTTTTAACAAGCTAAAAATGGCTTGTTGCACCATAAATTTTAAAAATTCTGTTTTGGATTCTGAATACAATTCCCATAAAATCAATTTAATCCATGTTTCTTAAGTCATATGACAAAAATCTAACTTGCACCATGCCCCAGGCACAGCACTAATACCTTGTTTTACTATATAATGAAAATACATTCAGTGTACCAAGATTCAAAAAATATTTCCTGCAAACTTGATAGAAATGGCAAGAATGCTGCTTCTCACCACTGCATAATACAAGTCAATAGGAAAGGCAGATACGCTCAACTCCAAAAACTGATGGGGAGCACATCCTATAGGACAGAGAAGCTAGGATGGAATAGGAAAGAAACAGGAGTTATACAGAAATTTATAAGTTGGGGTAAAAAAGGGCCAAAAGTAGGGATGCAATTTCCTTTGCCTTCCTTTCTTGTTTTTCCAAAGTGCTGCAGATTACCATTAGGGACAAGAAGAATGGCAGAAGCTGGATTCGATGAAGGAGATTGCCAATAGGGGCCCCATTTGATGTCCAGCCCTGGGAATTCTCCTTGCAGATTACAAAAGAGAAAACCTTGAAGGGTAAAAGGAAGTATGGGTGGAGGGGTAGGGGAACTGAGCAGCAGGAACCAACTCTAATAAGGAAATGATGGAAAAGGAACTAACATTTCTTGAGGATTTACTTACTAGAAACTTTTAATTCACTATCTCATTTAATCTTCATAACACTGACACTCAGATATTATCATCCTCATTTTACAGATGAGGATAATGAGTTAAGCAATTTGTCCAAGATGAAGATGCTATTTAAGTGGAAGAAAGATTAACGCCTACATCTGTCTAGTTTCAATGTCCATGTTCCTTCAACTACTTTCTACATTCTCTTTATATAGTCTCTAATCACTGCTATTACTGACACTTAACTGCCATGCCCACCGAAGCATCTAATCTTTATAACTTTGTTCTTTCTTATCACTTCAGTCTCCTCTTAGGTCTCCAATACTTTTAGGCTTTTTGATAAAGTGTGAGGTCTACTAGAGACATCAACTTCCAGAGGGCCCTTTCCATCTAGACAGTAAATCAATAAGTACTAACAGTGTTAGGTTAGTCTTTGGCTATTCTTGACAATTTTTATCACTCTTCATTCCACAAACCAACTCTTCCACGTCCCCCTGGGAAGAAAGATTTCACTTTGGAATTCCAGAAGGTAAATTTTAAAAGAGAAATTTTACTCTAATATCTCCTACCACACTCAATTTGAAAGTCACTATCTAAGCAATCTCACTACTTGGTACCTAATTATGAATCCAGTAACAAGAAGTACAATAAAAAACAAAAAAAGTTAAAAAAAAAAGATATACAGCAATTGTTTCAAAGATCATGAACTTTACTGACGTAAGTTTCTTGTCTCTCAACGCCAGTTTATCCTTAGTTTAGTTTAGACATGACTAATAATCCAGTTATCTGGATTCTAGTTAGGGTGGAGTAGAGCACCATATTAAAAGTGAAGAAGCAAACTCATTGAGAGCAGGAAGAAGTCAGAGCAGGCAGGTATCAGTGATGGAAGTGACCAAAATACTATTTAATACAGATATTTTAAAAAGCAGGCAATATGGGGATACTTAGTTGAAGAGCAAAGTGCACAAGATGCCATTATTCCCCCAGCTCATCAGAGGCCAGGAATCCTTGCTCCATTTTCCAAAATATCACTGAAAATTTTTGCTGCTCATGAAATCTGCCACCTAGGACTTCCTAGTCAGCCATTAGAGTCCACCTGCTATAGAATCCCCTCCTTTTCCCCCTTCTAACTATTCATGGCTCTTGCACACTGGTTAGCATTCACAGATTCACCCTTAATGCACACTATGGTCTGACATCTTGGCTTTTCCTCACGGTTCCCACTTCTAATTTACAACATATCTTATGAAATGCCTAGTCTATAATTTAGCTACAGCTCTGACTCTCTTGGAGCCCTACCTGAGGGTTCTTGTTTTTTAGCAGACACTGTTTCCTACTCCCTGCCAGATGCCTAAGTAGGCTCTTAACATTGCAAGTGCAGCTCCCTGGAACAACTCCATTATTCCTCTGCTTTCTGGCTGCCACCATCATGGCCCACCCAAGTAATACACTGAACATACCATCTATTACCTCTAACCCCTAGTTGCTCTGGGGCAGCACTCCATAATCAAACTCACTGATATTTCTGCAGCAAAATATAAACATTCACATAAAGGTGGGATAAATAATGACTATAAATAGCTTCATATCAGCTCAGGTGATGTTTTGCTGCCAAATGAGTTAAGAAAAAAGCCTTTTGGACTCTGTAAGTTTATAGGATTTTATACCTGTATATAATTTTCTTATCTTTTTTTTTTTTGCTTTGCAGATTTCCTCCCAAAATATCTTTAAAAATTTTTTGTGCATTTCAATGGGTAATTTCAATTTTCTGATAATTTTACTTACATAAAAAATGTAATGAACAAATGAGGTATTATTATGAATATATACAAAAACATGCATATATTCAACATACAGAAATCCACAAGCACAAGAGAAAAGGATATAGACAGATGCCGTTGTATATCCATAGAGAAGCATAATCTAGAAAATAAGTACAAAGAAGTCCATATATAAAATATTCTATTTAGTGAAGTTAGAACCATACCACAGTTTTAAGGTTAGCAAAAGTATATACTCTGCTTTAAATATTTAAATATCACCTCATACAAGTTTTCCTTCTTTCCTGTCACATAATTAGCTCTAATTTCTTAGGCAGGTAACACTAACATAATACTTTAATATGGCTATATTATGCTTCTTTTCTAGAAATAATTATCTTTTAAGTTGTTACTACTAAAAGAAAATCCCTAACATGACTCAGGATACATGTTCCAGTTTCAATCTGTTGGGTATCTGTTTAGAGGGTTCCAATTTCCAATTTGGGTCTTGCTGTATATATACGTTTGACTTCATGCTCACAGTTACACTGTCAATAATTTTCTGTCTGATCTTTTAATCAATGTCACTAGATTCATGGTAAAAAAAAAAAGTCTGAGTAAAAATAACTTACTGTTACTTGTGAAAAACACAAATATTAAAAAGAGACTTTACTAAATGAAAAAAAATTCCACATCAGATCTAAATTAAAACTAAAATTATAAAGTTGTTAGAAAACATGTAAAAATTCTTCCCTTTCTCTAGCCTTCCAAAAGGCTAGAATTGTTGAAATTAAAAATTATTAGGTAAATATAACAGAAAAGGCATGACCTTTTTCCATCATTACACATCTAGGATGTGGAAGCATTTATGGGATCCAGTAGTTCACCTAACATAATGAAAATGATGAAGAATTAAAACTGAACTTAACCTACTTCCTCCCACAAAAGATATAGTGATTAAGAGTTTACAGAGTTCTAGTCCAGGGTCAGCAATTTTTTCCTGTGAAGGACCAGAGAGTAAATACTTTAGGCTGTGTGGACCACACAGTGTCTATCACAACTACTCATAAACAATACATAAACAGCCATAAATAGATGTGTGGTTATGTTCCAGTACAACATTATCTATAAAAACTGGCAGCAGGCTGGATTTGACCCACAGCCTGTCAATTGCTGACCCCTAGTGTAATCCAAAGAATTTAACACTACAACTAGACAAAGGATTCAATTAAATTATATAAACAAGTCTCTACTAATTCCTTAGGCCTCAGTTAATTCATTTCTTAAATGAAGTTTAATAACAGTTTCTGCAGTCTCCTTAAAATGCAGAAATGCTTTTATGTGAGAGGACTAAGGTCCCACGAAGGGGCTGTTCAAACCCATCAACTATACTATGGATAATTAATGAAACACAAGAGTCAATAAAGCCTTTTTAAATAAATGCCGATGTCATTAAACTGGTTAATCAGGATTTAGAATAAAAGAATTTTAGAATATGAAGGGACCTAAACAAATCCAGAGTTTAATCTTTTATTTTATTCAAAAGATAATTAAGAAAAGCTCATAAAGGTTATCAACTCCCTCAATCCCCTTCTTGAAATAAAGGTGAATGGAAGAAAGGAAGATACGTGTATTGCTTAAAGACAAAAGTTCTTATATTTTTTCCTTAGAGAATGTATTATTAGTGCAATTTTTAAAATTTTTAAGGTACTTTGGATTATGTATTTTCTGTTCTTAAGTCAGATACAATGATAAACAAAAAAAAAGAGAAAAGTTAACAAAGATCCATAAACAGCAGTGGAGGAGCTTAAGCTAAAATTCAGGTCTCCCATCAGTTTAGGAATCTTCCAATACTATAACTATCTATATAAAACAGCTGTACTTTTTCCAACTGTCACTATTCTTGTTATAAACTCTGCCTGCTTACCCATTTCATTAAAGGGGAAAAAATCTATGGTATTAAAATGTAAAACGAATCTCGACTTCAATGCTGATCTAAAACCACTTTCTCAAAGACATACTTTCTAAAATGTTTGAAAACGAAACTGGGCAATTCTCCTTTCCCCATCCACTTAATCCCAGCTCCAAGCACACTTTTTCCTTACACTATAATCTCGCCAGAGTATTTTCTCTGACAAAGTTCAGAACCCTATTTATGGGCCCCTTTTTTCCCTTTTAACGTCTTCTCTAGGCTGTCAACTTCCTTAAGGGCACTGAGCCTGCACATAAAAGATGCTGAGTATTTGTTGAATAAATGACTGCACATAAAAACAGTGTATAACTATGACCTTTAATAAAGGAGCGCAAATCATTTGACACCTATTCTCTGACTTGACAGTTACAAAAGTCATCCTACCTTGCCGGAGGTATACATTACTGTGACTAGTAAATACCATAAAGCGCTTCATAAAGTTTCCAAAGACTTTATAATCCTTTGAAATGACACTGTGCTGGCCCAAAGTAGGGTAAGAAGAAATGCTTCCTCGTACTAAGCAAATGCTACCCCGGCAAAGGCTTGCTTTCCTTGCGAGAAGGCACTGTCCATAATCCACTCCACTGCTCCCGGAAACGCGCCTCCAAGGTTGCGCGCGGGCGTTCGGAGAACCTCTCCCGAAGCTCGGGTTGGGGCCCCGCTCCCGGCCAACCCCCGGCGCGGCGGGCGCCGCCAGGGCGGGTCCGGGGAGTGGCGCGCCGGCGAAACGGGCTCCGACCTTCCGACCTTCCCCGCAAGCCTGGGGGCTGCCGCCGGCGGCCAGAGTCCACGCCTACCTGTTGTGCACGGGGGAAACCAGACTTTCCCGGAGCCCAAGAGGAAGAACGGAGTGCACGGCTACTCTGCCATCCCCGCGCCGCACTTCAGCCCCTCCTCGGCGGGCTCCGGCCCCTTCGGCCAGATCACCTAATCCCTCGTCCCGTTCCTGCTCCCGGGGTCCCAGCTTTCTCCACCGCTTCGCTGCCGCGACCACCCCGGGGAGCTTCAAGCCGCTCAACTTACAGTGCAGGCCCCGGTGTGTGGTTCTTCCCAGCCAGCAGGCAGCACGGACACCGCCCCCTCGCGCCGGGAGCTGCCTCCACTGCGGGGATTCCCGACTGCTCGCCCCCGGGGTCCCCCACGACCACGACTCAGCGACCGTCCCAGCCTCGCCAAGTTATCGGATCCACAGCGCTGGGACTCACAGGCGGTAGCGACGGCGGGAGGGGCGCGCGCGGGGCGGGACTGAAAGCTCGGAGCCTGGAGTGCGGCGGGAGCCAGCGATTGGGAACGCGCCCCGCACCGCGCCGAGGCCCCGCCAGCCGGCCGCCGAGCTATCGAGCGCCCACACTGGCAGGCGTGACTGCTCCACCTCCGAAAGAGCGATGGCAGAGACCGCGGCCTAGATTGAGGCCAGGGCAGCGTCTTTGCAGTCTGGAGAGCTTGGCCACACCCATTTTTGTTTGTTTTTGACGCTACCCAGAATCCTTGGGGCATCTGAAGTCTAAGACACAACTGGAGCCTGTAGAAATTCAGGCAGGGAATGCTGTGGGTGTAGGTGGTGGAATGGTAGACTGGGAAGGGGCCTTAGAGAGCCTTGTGTCCTACAGCCCGAAACTCTGGGGCCTGACGTAAAGTAGCTTGCTCAAGGTCACACACCCAGTCACTGGCGGAACTGGGATTAACAACCTCTTGGCTCCAAGTCAAGTGCGTTTTTCTAGTATACTCAGCATTTTGAACGTAATTTTTCAATTTTGATTTTGAAACAAGCACAAGCTTACAGAAATGTTGCTAGTACAGAAAACACTATTCTTTCCTGAACCATGTGTGATCTAAGTTGCTGACACAATGCCACATTGTCCCTAAATACTTTAGTGTGTAGTTCTACTAATAAGCACCTCTATTACATAATCACAATGTAACTATCAAAATCAAAATATTTATGTGATACATTATGTTTTGCCAGTTGTCCCAATAGTGCTCTTTATGATGAAAGGATTCAGTTCAGGATCAAGCACTGTACTTACTTGTATCTTTAGTCACCTTCAATCTGGAACGCTTCCTTGGTCTTTCTTTGACTTTCATATCCTTGATACTTGTGAAGATTCCTGGCCAATTATTCTACAGAATGGCCTTCACTTTGCGTCTGTCTGATGCTTACTCATGATTAGATTCAGGGTAGATGTCTTTGACAGGACTCTCAGAGAAGTGATGCTCTGTTCTTCTCATTGCATCCTGTGAGGTGGCACATGATTTTAATGTCTCATTACGGGTGTTTATTTCAATAAGGTAGTGTCTGCCAGGCTTCTCCAGTAGTTACTTTTTTCCTTTTTGTAATTAGGAAGTATTTTGTGGGGGAAATTCTTTGAAACTATGTACATTTTTTTGTTTCTCATCAAACTTTCAATTAATTTATTTCTATCAGTATGAATTCAGAGTTTCCTATTTTATTAAATGTGTTATAATTCATCATTGTTTATTTTGGAGTTCAAATTGTCCCAACTTTGGTCAGTGGGATTCACCCATTCATGCTGGCTTCTGTGTCTTTGTGTGTTTTAAATCCTTTCACAATGTATTATTGTAAAACATTTTTTAAATACAGAAAATTGGAAAAAGTTTTATATAACATATATCTCACCATCCATATTATTCATTAACATTTTACTATTCTGTGCCCTTTTGACACACCTCCATCATTCTTTGAGTAATCCTTTACTTTCTGGCACCTGGATGCAGCCATTTATCCAGGAGTGTCGGTTCCTTTTAGTGGAGAATGGTATTTAGTTAGTTTGTTTGTTTATTTATTTATTTATTTATGTTTGGCTGCATTGGGTCTTCGTTGCTGCGCACAAGCTTTCTCTAGTTGTGGCGAGCGGGGGCTAATCTTCATTGCAGTGCACGGGCTTCTCATTGTGGTGGCTTCTCTTGTTGCGGAGCACAGGCTCTAGGCGCGCAGGCTTCAGTAGTTGTGGCACACGGGGTCAGTAGTTGTGGCTCGCAGGCTCTAGAGCGCAGGCTCAGTAGTTGTGGTGCATGGGCTTTGTTGCTCTGCAGCATGTGGGATCTTCCTGGACCAGGGCTCGAACCCATGTCCCCTGAATTGTCAGGCTAATTCTTAACCACTGAGCCACCAGGGACGTCCCCAAGAATGGAATTTAGAAGCACGAGGCATGCTCACTGCTACTGAGGTATCACTGCTCAGGCTGTCTTAGGGTTTGTAGCTAAGGAATATTTGTACATTCATACACATATACAGTGCATCTATATATGTATACTCACACATTACACATTTATAGCTAGATTTCTTTATTTAACTATGTATGTTGAAAAACCACATGTTCACAGTAATACCTCCAATCCAGCATCACACAGTTTATTCTAGTTTCCTCCCTTCCACATTTGTAACTCCTTTCTCCTACAGAAAGAATGCTGGATCCTGTTATCTTTGAGATATTTACTTGTTTGAACACCTCTCCTATATTTAAGCAATCACCCATTGCTGCCATCTCTCCCTTTGGAGGATGCTGCCCTTATCCCACTAAGGTTCTGAAACCCCAAAATCCCTCTCCACCCTGCTCAGGCTCCATCCCTTGCCAAGCATCGCTCTAGGCACCCTCCTTATCCCACAAGTGTGTGTGTGTGTGTGTGTGTGTGTGTAGGGTACTGTAAACTACGCTGAGAAAGATACAAAGATATTCTAGACCCTGAAGGAGAGAGCAAATGCTGTGAAGTCCAGTTGGGAGGCTCATGAAAGGTTTAAAGAAAGAGATGGCATTTAAAGTGGGCTTTGAAGAATGCATAATAATGGATGAGTAGGATATACTCTGTAAGATACTGAAATAACTCTGGAAAATAATTTGAGCGCAAAATTATTTATTCTTGGCCAAAGCAGAGAAAGTGATTCATTTTGACTGAGTATGTGATACAAGAATTACAACACTAGAATTTTAGAGCTGGAAGGGATATTATGTATCACTGAGTCCAACCATTAATTTTACAAGGGATTCAAAGATGAAAGTCATTTGAGCCCAAGTGACTAAGCGAATTAAATTAGGAGGAGGAAATAATAAGTTTAATTGTAAACACATCACATTTGAAGTGACAGTAGAGCATCCAAGGAGAAATGGAGGACTACAGCTTAGAAGAGGGTTCAGAACGAGAGCACTAGATTCAAAATGTTTCTACATGGAGTGAACAGCTAATACAATGAAAGAGAAAAAATAAAGAGAGAAAACGACAAGGACAGAACTCTGAGGAACAACCAGTTTAATTTTAACCAGGTGGAAATGTTTCACCTCTCAACTACTATTATACTTTGTTCAATCTCAAATTGAGATTTTAAGTCACAATAAAGAAGAAGCTGTATTATAATTAATGAAAAGAACACAGCTTTCAAATCTGGAGACTTGTGTTCAAATCCTAATTCCACCACTTAGTAGGCTTGACCTAGAGAAAACTGCTTCATATCTCAGTTTCCTCACTTTATTTTTTTTTAATTTTTTAAAATTTATTTTATTAATTTTTATTTTTGGCTGTGTTGGGTCTTCGTTGCTGTGCACAGGCTTTCTCTAGTTTCGGCGAGTGGGGGTTACTCTTTGTTGTGGTGCGCGGGCTTCTCACTGTGGTGGCTTCTCTTGTTGCAGAGCACGGTCTCTAGGCACGCGGGCTTCAGTAGTTGTGGGTCACGGGCTCTAGAGCGCAGGCTCAGTAGTTGTGGTGCATGGGCTAAGCTGCTCCGCGGCATGTGGGATCTTAGTTGCTCCAGAGCAGGGCTCGAACCCGTGTCCCCTGCATTGGCAGGCAGATTCAACCACTGGGCCACCAGGGAAGCCCAGTTTCCCCACTTTAAAATGAGAATAATATCTCCCTCTCTGAGGTGTGCTGAAGATTCAAAATATAATCAAAATAACTGGCATGTTGCCCATTGTGAAATGATAGCCAGCATTATTAGGCACTTACCTTATCTCTCTACTCCCAACTTACTTCAGCTTTTGTCAATACACTTGGTGTCACTGTTGGGCACACAGAAGGCACTCATCAGATATCTGTTGAAGGAATGGAGAATTTTACATACTTTATATTTATCCTATAATGCACCATACTACATCTTCTTGGCTTTCTATAAAGGAATAATTTTCCCCACCAATAAATGAAGCAATCTTAGAAGTAGAATTGTTGGTAATTAATGGTGTATGTAAAAATGATGAAGTAAACCAGTAGTTACCCATTTGACTGGCTATGTGATATCTCACTTTAAGTTACTGTTCAAACCCATCTGATACAACTCTAGGTTCCAACCACTATACATTTGGGAAACTGAAAATGATAGATTCCCTTTAAGATTCCTTTTACCCCTGAGATTATAAAATTCTATGATACTAGAACAGTACTACCCAAACAATGGGACTCTCGTATACCCATGTAGCTCTATGGTCTTGCTCTAGATTGCACTCCTCAAGATGTTAACAGTTGTTCCTTTAAAAAGGCATTCTTAAATAAATTTGAGAAACACTATATGTTAACATTTTATAGCCATTTCTTAAAGAGTCATTAGGCATATTAGTAGGCTGCATTTCAAGCCGTGTTTCCCAAGCTTATTTGACAATGGAATATAATATCTTAAAAAAAAAAAAAAGGAATGCACACTAATATCTTTTAGAACTAGTGTTCCTGGGAGCAGACTTTGCTCAATGTTGATGAAGCCATCGAGGAGACTGGAGTGTACATGTGGAAAGCTCATGTCACAAAACTCATGGGCTGGGTACAGCTTCCACTCTGTCGATTTCAGTGTGATCTTAAGCCTGAAATGACACTGATAGCCCTCACTCCAACAAAAGATCTGCTGGCCTTTTGTGATACAGCTTTCTACTTTTTGGTCTATCAAGCATTATTTGTCAATGTACTGCTGAGCTTGCTGTAGTATATGACAGCTTTTAACACTAAATTTCCATTAAGAACTTTTGGCCACGGGCAGGATTTTCTTCAGTAGGCAAACTACCGCTATAAAAATTCAGCCAAGAAGTACTTACAACATAGCACAGACCTTGATGCATGAGGGTAAGTAAGTAGTAGTAGACAATCTAACCTGGAAAGAAGCAGTTAAATTCAGGGCTGGTGCTTCTAAGGAGGAATACTGAGCAAAGGTAGATCTGTAACTACATATTTGATGATACTTTACACAAGAATCGACTGCAATTATGTTCATACTTGACTAGGACCCCTAACATCCCTTCCAACTTCTCATTCTCTGATCAGATTAAGAAATACAGTGTTTGATTTTGTTCCAAAGTTGCTATCATGTATTTTATAAGCAAATCAATTTACGTCTTTGGGCCTCAATTTCCTCCTCTGGAACATGAGCATGTTGTACTAGAGGATCGCTAAGATCTCAGTTTTAAAATTCAAAGATTCTATTGTTATTCTTTAAAAAATCCCTTCAGGGTAAATAGAGTAGTTATTATTTGAAAGAAATAGAAACCAAATCCCAGAATAGGTAAGTAGTTTGTCCATGTTTGGAACAAAATTCCAGAAGTAAGATTTTAAAACCAGGCCTTCTGAACCCTTGTCTGATATCTTTTCCATAGTATCATAGTACCACATATATTAAAAACTGTATAAAATATGTTAAATACCTTTAAAAGTCTTTCTTTTTTAGGTATGTGATCACATATTTATTTTTAAATATTATTATTAACATCAACTTGAAAACACAATCTTTTTTTAAACTCAGGGAAACAAAGACATAATCCTACTACCTCCATGAAATTATTTTCATTTATTTGGTTTTCTTTTAACTGTTACTCATATGTCAAGCAAAGTCCTATGCATATGGCACATCAAATTTGTATTCATACTAATTTTATTACCATTGGCCATATAAACATCAGTTCCTGGGTACGACATTGCTAACACTCAATCACATGGACCTGAGGGCTGGGGGAAAAACTGCTGTCTCCTGCCTGTAGGGACGAGTAATTGGCAAGGAGTGAAGAGGACCTAAAATGGTTCTGTAGTTTGCTATGATACCACTCTTCCTTCATATCTGCCTTTAAAATCTCATGGCTAGGCACTTACCTGGTGGTCCAGTGGTCAGAACTCTGCGTTTTTGTTTGTTTCTTTCTTTTTTAAATATTTATTTATTTGGTTGCGCTGGGTCTTCATTGCAGCAGGCAGGCTCCTTAGTTGCAGCATGTGGGCTCCTTAGTTGTGACATGCGAACTCTTAGCTGCGGCATGCATGTGGAATCTAGTTCCCTGACCAGGGATCAAACCCAGGTCCCCTGCATTGGGAACACGGAGTCTTGACCACTGCGCCACCAGGGAAGTCCCTGGACTCTGCGCTTTCACTGCTGAGGGCGCAGGTTCAATCCCTGGTTGGGGAAGTGAGATCCCACAAGCTGCAAGGGCGTGGCCATAAATAAATAAATAAAATCTCATGGTTAGAATCATTCCTCTGGCTTTCATAAAAGAAAGACAAGGAAAGAGACTTTAGGAAGTCAATGTTGAATGCTATAACCAGAGATGGGAGAAAAAATCCTGGAGATCTCCTCTGACTCCTTTTTTAATACAGTTTTCACCTTGGAAGACAGGGCAAATTGTGACCCTGAAGAAGTGAACAACAGGACAGGAAGGTTTCGGTGGTAAGGGGGAGTAATGGGCAGCAACAAACTTACCGTGGCCAGGGAGAGAAGGCTCTGGATGATGGGATCCAAAGCTGACTCCAGGAAGGGGGAAGGAGGTGTCTGTGGGGAATCAATAAAAGTGGGGCTGAGAGGAATGAGAAGACTTCTTGGTCAGCTTGTCAATTTTTCCCTGCCAGGAAGTTCCTGATGGGAACCACAGGAAACACAATCATAAGCCAAATGAATCATGGAGTTTATCAAGGTGAAGGAGCAAAATTCAATGACTTTAGTGGCTCGGTTCTAAACATGAGCCAAAACCTAAGGAATGGGATAGGTCAAGCCAGAGCTAGGACTGAAGAAGCATATTACACAAACACTTAATTTCAGCTGCAAGCTCTTTAGGCAAGTACACTGTTTACCTGTAGACAGGCAATTTAAGAGAATAATTTAGTGCTTTAATTTAGGAATGTTTCATCCTTTATAAGTAGCATATAAGATATCCCACCAAAACCTTATTCACCAATTGCAGACATTTGAATGTAAAAACTTATGATGGATGATCGTCCACTCAAAAATTAAATGCCTTTGAATAATAACCACATGAGATAATGTGATGATTCAAATAATTTGTTGTAAAATTCATAATAAGATTATTTGTCTAGCTCAAGAAATTGAATTTACCCAGTAAAAGGGAAGAACTCTAACTGGTTGATAAATAGTATTCTTGCTGAATTATCATACATGAGGAAAAACTATATACAATATTATAAAAAATACTTATGGAAATTCTTATCAGTTACTGTGTTTATGAAGACAGATCTATTACAACTTCTTTGGGACACAATATTCTTGAAGGAAATAAAAATTAGTTTATATGGCAAACTTCTTGTTTAGTTATAAACTTAGAATAGAGAACCTTATCTAGATGTGAATATTTAACTGACCACTGTGAACAATAGCTAGAAATTAAATTAACCATATAATATAGTTAAGATAATCAGTGGAGCCAGAGTCACAGATCAGAAAGAAAAAGAAAAATGTTAATAATATGGAATAGAATTACATACTCTCGAACTCAATTTGTTAACTTACAGGCGTTCACAGACCAGAGCACAAATCCATTTATAGACCATACTTGCTCATCTTAATAATATTTTATTGACTTACACCTTTTCTCCTTTTGTCTGCTTCCTCTCCCTTATGCTCCCTGAGATCAAAATTTAAAAATAAACTTTGTCTTAAGTATTATGATAAAATATTGTTTTTAAAAAGCCAAATATAAAATCCCTTTATAACTGAACAATGCTAAAATATCAGTGTTTTATAAACAAAGATTATAAGGGAATAAATAAAAATGAAATAATGATATTTGAGCAATGAGCATACAGGCTTTTTAATCTTTTCATTATCTGTAATTGTGTTTATTACTTTTAGCAAAAAAAAAAAAAGCATTTTTTAAAGATTTCTTTTTGCGATTTCCAGGTGTAATTTTCCCCCTTTGGAAAGGTAATTGATACACAGTAGTTGCTCAACGTAAATTTGATGAATAACTATGCAAAATGGCAACTACAACTGCTGGCAGATCTTCTTTAGAGAAGCCAAATGCTAACACTGGCTGTGGTGAAGTAAGGGTAAAATAAGTGAGTATTTACTCATCCACCTGCCCAGGGGCTTCTAATTAACTATCCCTGAGACTGTTATTAGTAGGGTGCCCATATAATTTATTGTCTACTGGGACACTTTTATTTTGCGGTACATGGGCCTCTCACTGTTGTGGCCTCTCCCGTTGTGGAGTACAGGCTCCGGACGCGCAGGTTCAGCGGCCATGGCTCACGGGCCCAGCCGCTCCACGGCATGTGGGATCCTCCCGGACCGGGGCACGAACCCGTGTCCCCTGCATCGGCAAGTGGACTCTCAACCACGGCGCCACCAGGGAAGCCCTGGGACACTTTTGAGAGGCAAAGGGGAGCTATTTATGAATATGCCAGGTTCCTAGATATGACACCTAAAGCACAAGCAACCAAAGAAATAAATAGATTGGACTTCATCAAAATTTAAAACTTTTGTTATTCAAAGGACATTATCAAGAAAATAAAAAGACGGCTCATAAAATGGGAGGAAATATTTGCAATCATTTACTGATAAGGGTCAAGTATCTAGAACATATAAAGAACTTTTATAATTAACAATAAAAAGACAAATAACCCAATTAAAAAATGGGCAAATAATTTGAATGGACATCTCATATCTCATGAAAATATGTTCAACATTGGTCATTAGGGAAATGCAAATCAAAACTATGACATACCACTTCACAGGCACTAGGATGGCTAAAATTTTTTTAAATGGAAAATAACAGGTGTTGGTGATAAAGTGGAAGAATTGGAACCCCCATACACTACCAGTAGGAACGTAAAATGATGCAGCTGCTTTGGAAAACAGTTTGGCAGTTTTTCAAAAAGTTAAACATAGAGTCACCGTATGATCCAGCAATTCACTCTTGGTATATGTTCAAGACAATTGAAAACATACATCCACACAAAAAAATTGTACTCGAATGTTTACAGCAGCATTATTCATAATTCATAAAAGCCAAAGAAGGAAACAATGCAAATGTCTACCGAT
The DNA here is from genome assembly GCF_003031525.2 of Neophocaena asiaeorientalis asiaeorientalis. Lineage (NCBI taxonomy): Eukaryota > Metazoa > Chordata > Mammalia > Artiodactyla > Phocoenidae > Neophocaena > Neophocaena asiaeorientalis. Next base: position 288,888 of record NW_020175825.1, on the reverse strand, counting down.
TGGATAAATGTATAAACAAATGCGGTATATCTATGCAATGGAATATTATTTAGTCATAAAAAGGAATGAAGTTTTGATACATGCTACAAAGGACATGGGATGAACCTTGAAAACATTATGCTGAATGAAAGAAGGTGTATGCAAAAGGCCAAATATTGCAAGATTCCATTTACATGTACTGTCCAGAATAGGCAAATCCATAGAGGTCAAAGTCAATTAGTGGTTTATAGAATCTGGGGGTAAAGTGGAAATGTGGAGTGACTTTAATGAGTATAAAACTTCTTTTTAGAGTGAGGAAAATGTTCTGGAATTAGATAATGGTGATGTACAACCGTATTGCAATATTGTACAATACAACAATATTGCACCGCCATGTGAATATACTAAAAACCATTCAATTAGACACTTTAAAGTGGTAAATTTTATGGCATGTGAATTATATATCAATAAATAAACAAACAAGTAAGAAAGCTGGACCAATGTGGGGAAGTGGAACTGAATTATGGTCATTGTAGATCAGGCAATCAATGTATTTCCAGTCCTGAAAGATAAACAGGTGGAGAAAGTCGGGGTGGGAGAAGGTGCCTAGATGCTTTTCCTCAGAACAAAATGTTTAAACCTGAAACCTAAAACTTAAAGCAGAGGCTGCACTAATATTAGATATTACTTCCATATAATCTCCATTTCTCTTCATCTCTCCTAAACAATATGAAGCCAAAATTTAGTGTTTTCATTTCCTTTATGTCACCATCTTTTACTTTATCTCTTCTAAACAATATATACGCATACTTAGTGTTTTGGTTGTATTAACATCCCTTCTCTCTCTCTCTCAACTTCTTTTGCTTCATCTCCGACAAACAATAGTCAGCCAAAAATTAACTTTATAATTCCATTCACATTTCTTCTCTCACCTCCCTGCAATCTTCAGTATTTGTGTCCTGTCTCCCTCATATAAGTCTCTAGTCACTTTTTCTTTCCTCTGCTCTCGCTTTCTTACACAACTCAGCTTGCTCTTTCTCCCACTAATCTCACTTTATCTTCTAAAATACCATCCTGAAAAATAAATAAATAAAATACCATCCTGTTGCTAATAAACTTTCCTATATTGTTAACCTTTCCCTAACAAACTTTTGATCTTTTTGCTATGATGGAAACCCGACTCCCTCCTGACCATGAAGGTCCCTTTAAGGGAAGATTATTCCTATTTCAAGACCAGGAAATGGAGCTGACATTTCTCTGGCTCTCTCGTGGTTTTCAGAATATAGTTCTTTGTTCCTCTTCTGACATCCCCTTGATACATCACTCTTTCCCCATCCATATCTCTGCCTTTTGCCGACCTTCATATCACACTTCCACAGTGATTAAAAAATTTGGGCTCAGGGTCATGGGTATTTCCTGCTGTTCTGAGTCATACCATTCTGGGTTACCTTTCTTGTCCAAATGGGGTGGGTACTAGCTTTTAAATTCCTTGACATCCTCCACTGCAGCTACACGTTCCCATGGCCTCATTCTAGATTTTGTTGTCACTCATAATAGCTCTACCTCAGAGATCTCATACTACGACCAGTCTCTAATCTTTCCACGTCCCCTATTCCCTCTTAAAATTCTCCTTCTAACTTCTGAAAAGCACTAGTCTTCTCGACCTCTTCCCTCATCTGGTCTGTAAACTCCTAGTTGATTTTACTCTTTTTTTCCCTTTCCTTATCCAGTTTGGTTTATGAGGTCAGTTGTTTCAACCATTTTCTTACTAACATTCCCAATTCCTTCCACTCCATGACCTTAACACACTGCATCTCCTCTGCTAATCCCTGAATGTGAATCAACCCAACCATTTGCTTTTTCCGATCTGCTCTTGGAATGCCAAGAAAATTGTGTAACTGTGTTTTCTAATTTGTTGCATTATTTATGATTTCTAGCCTCAGCTAGTTGGCTCACTTACCCATTTCCTAAAGTGGCTACGTCAAACATTCACTACCGTCCTCCAGCCACTACGCCAAGCCATCTTCCTCTCTCCCAGATGATCACATCTTATGTTTTACAGCTAAAGTAGAGGTCATGATATCTGAATTCCACTAGAGCTCTCCTTCTCATCCTATACTCAGCAGTCTTTTCCTCTTATCTCAGAGATACCCAAAGTTTTCCAGTTTTCCAAAAGCACTCCTCCGTCTATGCTTTCTGTATGTTTTGTTCCATAATTTTATTCCATAAACCTCTCTTCTTTCTTCAATTTCTCTCTCTACTTCCTCTTCCTCTAAAAACATGCTCAGATTTTTTGCATCTTAAAAAAAAAACCTTAATACTGCCTTCCCACAAAACTACAACTCCTCAATTTCCTTCATACTCAACTTCCTGAAAGAGTCATCTACATTTACTATATTTTCTTAGTCCCATTCAATCCTCAAGACATTTGGCTTACATAATTCCAAGGAACCTGTTCATAGTGACCTCTTAATTGTCAATCCAAATGGCTTATAAAAAGTTCTATCCTATTTGACTTCTCTACTTGATTGGCTATTGTTCACCACGACCTAAATAGAAATTCTTCCTTCTCTTGGATTTCATGTCAGCATTCTCTTAGACTTTTTCTGCTTCTTCTCGTCCCACTCTTTGTTAGCTAGCCTCTTGATGGCATCTCTTAATCTGCCTATTTCTTAAATAACTAGCTTCTTACTGTTTCTGTCTTGACATCTTTTCTACACACTCTCTTAGACAACGGCATCCACTTTGGTGACTTTTTAAAAAGCGTATAGTTCAATAGTTTAAGTATACTCACATTGTTGTAACTCTACATACACTGTTGTATCTCTAGAACTTTTTCATTTTGCACAACTGAAACTCTATGCCATTAAACAACAACTCTCCTTATGCAACAACAATTTACCCTGCCCCCAGCCCCTGGCACCCACAATCCTACTTTCTGTTTGTATGACTCTGACTACTTCAGATACCTCATATAAGTAGAATCATACAGAAGTTTTCTTTTCGTGGCTGGCTTGTTTCACTTAGCATAATGTCCTCAAGGTTTATCCATTTTGCAGCATGTAATAGAATTTCCTTTCTTTTTTTAAATAAATTTCTTTTATTTATTTATATTTTTGGCTGCGTTGGCTCTTCGTTGCTGCAAGCAGGCTCTCTCTAGTTGTGGTAAGCGGGGGCTACTCTTCGCTGTGGTGCATGGGCTTCTCATTGCAGTGACTTCTTTTGCTGCAGAGCACGGGCTCAAGGCATGTGGGCTTCAGTAGTTGTGGCACGCGGACTCAGTAGTTGTGGCTCATGGGCTCTAGAGTGCAGGCTCAGTAGTTGTGGCATACGGGCTTGGTTGCTCCGTGGTATGTGGGATCTTCCCGGACCAGGGCTCGAACCTGTGTCCCCTGCATCGGCAGGTGGATTCCTAACCACTGTACCACCAGGGAAGTCCAAGAATTTCCTTTCTTTTTAAGGCTGAATAATATTTCACTGTGTGTGTATACCACATTTTGTTTTTCATTCATTCTTCAATGGATGTTTAGGCTGCTTCCACCTCTGGCTACTGCAAATAATGCTGCTATGAACAAGGGTGTGCAAATCTCTCTTGGAGACCCTGATTTCAGTTCTTTTGGATATATACCTAGAAGTGGGATTGCTAGATCATATGGTAATAGTATTTTTAATTTTTGAGGAACCACAACTACTAACCTTGGTGACTTTAACTACCGTGTATGTGTAGCTAACTTCCAAATCTACATTGGATGCCCCAATCTCTCCGTCTCCTGAAATATATAAAGATATGAACTTACAAAGGAGGGAAATATGTTTATCTTTGTATCCACTATGTATCCCAGTACTGGGTATACAATTGCTTCTAAACAGATTCTTATTTAAAAGACTATGCCTTTTGGGGGCTTCCCTGGTGGCGCAGTGGTTAAGAATCCGCCTGCCAATGCAGGGGACACGGGTTCAAGCCCTGGTCCGAGAAGATCCCACATACCACGGAGCAACTAAGCCCGTGCACCACAACTACTGAGTCTGAGCTCTAGAGTCCCCGTGCCACAACTAATGAAGCCCACGTGCCTAGAGTCCGTGCTCCGCAACAAGAGAAGCCACCAGAATGAGAAGACCGCTCACCACAACTAGAGAAAGACCGTGTGCAGCAATGAAGACCCAAAAGCAGCCAAAAATAAATAAAATTAATTAATCAATTAAAAAAGAAAAGACTATGCCTTTTGAATTCTGAGTGTGTCTAACAAAGAAATTCTAGGAGGGCTAAAGTCCAATATTTTTTCTACTGACTATTGTGTAATTCACGATGAATTACTATTGTAAGCTTAATGGTAGGCACCTTGCAATGTACTTATTGCTTCTTATAATGCTTACTACTGCTTTGCACATACTAGGTCATAAGTACCTGTTTAATTAAATAATCTCAAATATAAATCAAACTGAGAGTACCAGTGGCCCACTACTGAAATGCTTGCATAATTTCTTTTCCCTATTTCTAAATGAAAATATCAAGGAAAAAGAGAGGAGAGAATACAGGAATTAATATGTCATTACTCTACTCCTATACATATTTTAGGATAAACACAAATATGTGAGCTATGTACTAGATAAACTTTATTCTGATCTTATGACCTCAGTAAATAAGAATCTATCTATCAACAAAATGTTTGGAAAAGTTTAGCACATAGCAAATCTACAACACCACCAAAAAGGAAAAGATTTAAAAAAAATCATTTTGGAGCATATGGACACTCATCATTATCACTTATAACAGCAAGTACACTGAGTAACATTTAAAATAATATTCTGAAATCATCTTGAAATTAAAATTAGGCCCAGATTTATAATGAAAAAAAAAAAACGCAAAAAACACTACCCAACACCAAGGTGACTGAGGGCACAAAATTTAATCATTGCTTAAGACAATCAGACACTTTTCTCTTTCACCGGTAAATATAGCTTTAAAACTTGCAGTAACTTCTGCCAACTCAGAACCCTGAGAAAATAAGTCACTTTTTTTATAGGGAGGAGAAGAAGAAGAAAAGGATATTACCAACAATGTAAAAGGAATGCAGAGTGGTAACGGCTATGAACACTGGAATCACCATGGAAACACAGAACTATGAAATGGCAAAGGGCTGAGTGAAATGCCTGAAGCCCATTCTATGGTCCAGCTTTTAAAAACCAAATGAAAACTCATAAGACGTAAGAAGAATTTAGTTATTTTGATAAGTAACACACTTTTTTTTTCAGTTCATCTGATTAAAGTTTAACCAACTCCTGATTTACAAAATTCAGTTTTCAGAGTTCCACAAAATGGTAGAGCTGAGAGGAATTTCAGAATTTGTCAAGTGCAATCTCCTCCCTTACGATGAGTCATGATGGGATTGAGTTACCCTAGGCTAGTGTAACACACACAGTCCATGGGAAAGCCAAGACTTCAAAAGAAGCCTCTTGACTCTTAGTTCAGAGATATCACCACAAAGATTATACAATTAGTTCTCAGATGCTAGTCTGTGTAAGAGTCACAGGTGGGGAAAAGTGGCTTAAAATGCAGTTTCCAGGCCTTTTCTCAGAAATTCTGATTCAGTAAGTCCAAGGTGAGACATAGGAATTTGCATTTTTTACAAGTTTTCCTAGTAATTCTGATTAGGGAGATTCTCAGACCATACTTTGGTAAACTATTAGAAAGTTCAGCAAATCATGGGTCATTTAGAAATAGGCTCTTTTCTAGTCCCAGGTGCAGACTTCCAGGGATAGTTAACTAACCTAACTGGAAAGGTGGAAAAGTTATTTCTCCCATGGGTCACCATTTGGGACCTTTAAAGACAAAGGCACACGGAGTAGCGAGGCTTTCCTATAATGTAAGTATAGTAAATCTGGGCATATCAGTGAAATGCAGCAGGCTCACACACAACCTTGGCCTCGGACTTCCCTGGTGGCACAGTGGCTAAGAATCCACCTGCCAATGCAGGCGACAAGGGTTCAAGCCCTGGTCCAGGAAGATCCCACATGCTGCAGAGCAACTAAGCCCATGCACCACGACTACTGAGCCTGTGCTCCACAACAAGGGAAGCCACCACAATGAGAAGCCTGTGCACCACAACGAAGAGTAGGCCCTGCTCACCACAACCAGAGAAAGCCTGCGTGGAGGAACAAAGACCCAACGCAGCCAAAAATAAATAAATTAATTTAAAAAAACAAAAAACGAAAAACCTGGGCCTCTGAGAGGAGAAGCTAACCAGCAGAGGCAAAAGGGGAGAAAAGAAGAGGAATAGATTAAAAACCCTTGGCAAACAAAATAACCTCTTCTTGGAATGGACAGATGGATAGATAGGTAGTAAAGCAAATATAGCAAGATGCCTATTGTAGAATCTAGGTGGTGGATATGTGGGTGTTAACTATGCAATAATTTCAACTTCTCTATATGTTTGGACCCACTTACCCAATTCTTGAAACCTTAACTCCAAGACACTGGTGTTTCCACTTCTCCCACTTTTTCCACCTACCTGTCTGACACTTCTCTCCTTTGTCAATTTTCCTCTTCCTTCTGTTACTATAAATTTGGTTGGACCTCAAATCCTTTGCTGTTCTCTACATCATCTCTCGCAGATCTCATCTTCAAAATTATACTGAAATACCAGTGCTTCCCTAACTAGATGAAATCTCTTCCATCTCCAAATTTCCATAGTACTGTTTTTACCTCTCTTTTGGCACCTCTAGTTTCTCTGTGTTCCAGTTAACTATCTTAACACACCAGTTATTTTGTAATCTCCTGAGGAAACTGCCTTTTCATCTTTAGTGTGCCTCTTATACTTACCTGAGTAGGCTCTCAGTAATATTGGATGATTAAATCTCGTCTATTTCTAGGGTTTCAACTATCACTGTTATAAACAAGACTCTCACATCTATACTCTCTCTGCCCTGAGTAACAAATCTGGTAGACATTTCTACTTTAGGTGCCTCAAACTCAATGTATTAAAATCTGAATTCATCTTCCTCAGTAACCCATACTTGAAATCTTAAGAGTGATTTTTGATTCCTCCCTTTAGCTCCACCACAGCTAATCAGCTGTCCTGAAGTGTATTTTTCTTCAAAACACCTTTCAATATCTCCAATTACGTTTATTTCCATCTTCACAGCCACTACTATAAGTGAGACCAAATCACAGCCACTACTATAAGTGAGACCAAATCCCTTTATGTCTGCACTACTCAAAAAAATAAAAATAAAAACAAAAATCTGTCTTCCTGTCACAAATTTCCTTCTCTCTGTAATCCTTATGTACTACTGTCAGGTCTCTCCTCTTAAAAACAGTCTTCATTATGTCATTATTCTCTCTAAAAGCCTTCAATGGCACCTTATTATCTATCAGTCCAGAAAGTTTGAAGTGCCCTCCCCCACACCTCGTGCCTATAAACATGCTACCCATTCTACAAGGGATGGCTCAAGTTGCCATGCCTGTTTTAACACAGGGATTCACCACTCTAGCCAGAAGTATCTTCTCCCTCTGCTGCTATTCTATAGCTCAGAGATAGCATTGTCCAGATATCACTGATCACACAGTACCTAGTTCATTTCTGTGTCTATCATGTCCCCTACTAGATGGTAAATTCCTTAGGGTTAAGCGTCATATCTTGAACAATTTGTATTTCACACAGCTCCCAGCTCCACTGCTGACCTGCAGATTCTGAGGATCATAACTTTCAAGTGGAGAGCAACTATCCATGACGCAGTATTAAGAAAATGTTAGAACATTTTCAACACCTGGCTTAAAAAAGGCAAGTATGCATATGATGAAAAGAAATCAAAGCCATGAAGACTACCTGAATGTAATCAGGATATAAAATAATTCAGACACTGAGAAAATGAAACTGTGATGATCATATCTACTCATTAAAGAAACTTACCTTGGGGCTGCAAAGTAAATTAAAAGAATGCCTGGAGTAGAAAGTGTGTCTTAGTTTATTTATGTTAGTATAAAGCTAAGTAAACAATATCTCAAAGTTGGAGTCAAGGATGGCATTTTTGCTAGTCTAGTCAGATGTGCCTTAAAAAGACTCCATATCTCCCCCTCAAAAAAAAAATGTCCACAATTACTTTCCCAACCCCAACTGTTTATAATAGTATTAGCTAATGGTTCCCAGATACTGTTTACATACGGTGTGGTGCAGTCTCTACATAAATTTTTCTTTTCACATTCAGAAAAAAAGCTGATGTAATAGGTGAAATTTTATTAAGCTTCTTAAGAGAAAAACGCTAGCTAACACAGTGCAAAAAATTCATTCATATGGAAAAGTCCAGTAAAAAGAAGTAGGATAAAATTTATCATGAAGTTGGCTATTTGTGATGCATTCCACAGAATTGCTTTATTTTGTAATTAAATATAGAAGGGTCTTAAAGCTTGTATCAAAATTAATATTTATGAATAAAGACTTTTATATTTGATTCACAAAAAGTTTATTTTAAAAAGGACTCAAATACAGGTTTTCTTAAATGAAATTTGTTTTTTTTTTTCCTTCTGTGTTTTAAGAATGGCTTGCTTCTTGTAATCTTTCTTAGGTACATAAATACAGTTATACTATATTAGAAAGATAATATAGAGTAAGCCTTAAGAAAATGTAAAGTGATCACCCTTGTTGAAATAAACAAAATCCAACTGAGTAAATTGAAGATATAATTGACTCTATTAGGAAATTCACGAATCAGGCAACATCCCACCTAGCAACTTTTCAGGTGCTGTGAGGGGTTGTACAAAATGGAAGGATTTTATAGGAAGAAGGGTGGGGCAAAGTAGCTATTAGCAAAAGAAAAGAAAGGACTATTTTTAGGCCAGAACATCTTTGTAGGGGGAAAGGGTGAAGGGAAAGGCAAGGGTTTTATTATATAGATGGCTTCTTCTTCTGGAAGCTGGAGAGAGCCCACATGGCAGATTACCTAATTGGTGCTGACCAAAAAATTCCAGACTGGTTAAGACTACATTTCTGAGGGAACCCTCCTACACTGTTGGTAGGAATGTAAGTTGGTACAGCCACTATGGAAAACAGTATGGAGGTTACTCAGAAAACTAAAAATAGAATTACCATATGATTCAGCAATTCCACTCCTGGGCATATATCCAGACAAAACTCTAAGCCAAAAAGATACATGCACCCCTATGTTCATAGCAGCACTATTCACAATAGCCAAGACATGGAAAAAACCTAAATGTCCATTGACAGATGAATGGATAAAAAAGATGTGGTACATTTATACAATGGAATACTACTCAGCCATAATAAAGAATGAAATAATACCATTTATAGCAACATGGATGCAACTAGAGATTATTATACTAAGTGAAGTAAGTCAGAAAGACAAATACCATATGACATCACTTATATGTGGAATCTAAAATATGACACAAATGAACCTATCTATGAAACAAGAACAGACTCATGGACATAGAGAACAGTCTTGTAGTTGCCAAGGGGGAGGGGGTTGGGGGAGGGATGGAGCAGGAGGTCGGGATTAGCAGATGTAAGCTATTATATACAGAATGGATAAACAACAAAGTCCTACTGTATAGCACAGAGAATTATACTTAATATCCTATGATAAACCATAATGGAAAAAAATATATATAACTGAATCACTTTGCTGTACAGCAGAAATTAACTGCTACAATTGTGCTACAATTTCACAACATTGTAAGTCAACTATACTTCAGTAAAAAGAAAACAACACTACATTTCTGGTGAAGGTTAAAACTGCAATTAGGTTAGATCTTAAATCTAGGTTTGGTATCATGGGCTTTAGCACAAGTGACACCATTTTGGGCCTGTGGCTTTTCTCTTTAACACACTGATGTAATAAACTAACAAAGTAGAAATAGCAATGCCCACATTTATGTTGAATCTCAAAAATCTGTTTTAGTTTGTCTTTTAACTTTTCTGGTGTTATCTATTGTATTAAAGAAAGGGGTAGCAGTATTAAACTTGCTTCCTGCACATTCCAACCTCTTTATTTCTTAATGACAAAGAAATCTATGTGTGAAATACTGGTAAAACTGAACCAAAATCAAGAGTATTTTAGCCACTGACAAATCTCCATGTTAATTCAGGTAACATTTACTGTGAATTATTGAGCATGGACAACACGGTGCTATGGAAATACTGTGGAGATTTAAAGAAAAATTATAGTATACTATGTGTGCTCACTGTCATATTGTCTCTGCCCAATATTGTTTATATTCTTGTAGTTAGGACATATAAGCATAAAAAAAAAAAGGTGAAGTACTCAATCTCATAAGACACATTACAAGTGTCAAGAGTGGGACAACCATAATGCCCAGGCGGGTAGAGGCAGGAGAAATTACTGTGGGGTCAGAAGAGATTGACTTGAGCTAGATATTGAATGATGGATTTAGAGGAGAGCAGAAGACAACTCTGCTTGTCTTCTGAAGAAGAGTGAGCGTGATCTAGGAAGGGTATAAAAAGAGCTATCCTGGAGAATTTCTACTGGGGAGTAGAGGGAGAAAAGGTTAGAAAGTCAAGATGGAGCCAGATTATGAAACTGTAATATCAGCTTTAGAAGTCTGGGCTTCATTCGAATAACAGTGGTTCTGAGATTCCAGTATATACAAGAATCGCCTGGGGGTGATAGGTGACTAGATAGATTTTAACTCCTGAGATTCTAATTCAATAGATTTGGGATGGTCCCAGAAAATTGCATTTGGTAAAAAGTTAGTCTCCCCAGGTGATTCCTGTACAGGTGGTCCAGTGGCATACTTTGAGACACTCTACCTGAAGACAAAAAATTTAGAATCTTTTCCTAATTGTAGTAACTCTTGCAAATTTTATGCCAATTTTCCATAAGCTTGAAAACACCTAACTGCTAGGCCCAGAGGTCTCTCCTCAGTCTTTGTGTTGTCCCATTTTTCTTCAGTATTTGGCACTGACTGTTTACACCTTGAAAACTATCTTGTTAACAATACATTTTCTGGTTCTCTCTGCCTCTTTGATCTCTATACTATCCTCTGGCCTCTCATATGTTGCCTTTTCTTTATGTTTTCTCAGGATTCTGACTTTGGTCCTCTACATTTCTCCCTTCATTTCATTCACTCCTAACGAGTAAGGAGAACCTTCATGCCAACCTCAGAAGTTTAGACTTTGTCCTGTAGATAAAAAATAGTTATAAAAGTTTCTAAACAGTGGAATATCATACAGAAAGGAATTTTCTAGAAACATTACCTTGGAGATGGTCTGCAAAAAAGGATTAGATCTAGGAGAAATAGGAGGAAGGGAGAATAATTAGACTATCAAAATAAACAGACATTTAAAGTCATCATCAAAGTGTGGCTTCAGAATGAAAATGTTAGTTTTCTAATAGTTCTTCCCTTTCAGAAAGTAGTCTTAGTTCAATAAATTAATAGATAAAGCACTTCTAGAAATACTAGTTTCACTATCATGTGAGTTTTTAAGAAATAACTATAATGTAACAAATCAGGTCCTCTGCAATGTTAATCATAGATAATAAAAGTTTGACATGTCATCATTCTAACACCAATGTGAGTTATCCTCCAAAACAAGTGGCATAGGATTCTATAGTATTTGATCCTTATATCTGATAAGCTTAGGTCTTTCATTATGGAGTCAATAAATCATTATACAGATATTATTCATAAATGTCAATGCCTTCTTTTGACTTGAATGAAGAAATGTAAAAGTGTTTGATTTACCTAGTATGAGTATATTCAAGATAAATTCATACTCATTGGTAGTCCTGTCTTATACACAGTATAAGATACAATTGAATCCATGAAGTTTGCCAAATGGACAGATAAAATAGTATTTAGGAATGATATTCTAAGTGCAGTAATTCAGACAGAGAAAGACAAATATCATATATCACTTATGTTATCTAAAAAAATGATACAAATGAACTTATTTACAAAACAGAAACAGACTCACATAGAAAACAAATTTACGGTTACCAAAGGGGAAAGGGAAGGGAGGGACAAATTAGGAATTTGAGATTAATAGATACACACTACTATATATAAAATACACAAACAACAAGGTCCTACTGTATAGCACAGGAAACTATACTCATATATATATATATATATATATACTGAATCACTTTGCTGTACACCTGAAACTAACACAACATTGTAAATCAACTATACTTCCATTAAAAGAAAGAAATGATACTCTAATTTAAACATTCTAGAATCTTTGAAAAACAGAGGCAGAAGGCACCAAAATTAGGTGTAACCCTACCGCCACCTAATTTAGTACATAAAACAATTTATTGGCTGTTTTTTCTCAAGTGATCCACACTGGGAGATGCTAAGCCTTTATGAAGATCAATTTTAACTCTCACTACAAGAAAAGTCAGGGGGATAGAAATTATTGCTCCCTAATGTGTGATCTTGGGAAAATTATTTAAGCATTTTCTTACTTTCCACAGCATTATTGTCATTATATACTGTGAAGATAAAATTAGGTATCTGTTGAATGTTCTTTGAGCATCTTGGGCCAGGAGAGCTACAGAAAGCCAAGGTGTAGTTATTTTCCTATCTACTATTTCTCTTGCCTTTTTCCTCTTGTTCTAGCCTCCTTGGAAATGAAACAAGCTTGGCTGTCATCTTCTGTTTAATAACTCTTCATGTAGTTGAAATTTCTATTCTCCGCAAGTACCACAAGCAAATTTCTTCTTAAGGAGGATTGCCTGAACTATAAAATAGCAATCTAGGGCTGTGAGTCAGCATTTCACCCACACACATCAAAATGATTTAAAATAGGTAACACATAATCTTTCTGAAAGACATATAAACCTCCTTGGAGAAGCTCTGAGAAAATTGGAGTTTGAAAGTTTATGAATAGTTTATTACATTTCAATAAGTGTATTGCGAATCAATAAAGCAAAAGTTAAGGACAAATGAGCTCACTACCAAGTCAGTTATTGATCCTTAAGTTCCAAAATAGAGTAGTACAGGAAGGATATAGAGAAAATAGGACTTTTTGTGGTAACGGAAACTTTAAGTATCTTAGGAACATAAACCTAAAGAAATTATAAGACACAAAGAATTTTCAACAGCTACTTAAGATGTTTCTTCAAGTCATTGTTTTCATCTTTTTGATAACTAGAAACACTATTTCATTTTCACTCTTTAAAATATTAAATCAAGTCAAATGAGTTTGTAAAAAATGAACATTACCTTTTATTGATTCATTTATTCTTTCAATTTCTTGTATATCTTCCTCTCTTGGCTTTGAAAAGTCTACCTTATTAGATGTTTATCTTATGTGACTGTCTTAGCTTGGGCTGTTAGAACAAAATACCATAGACTTATGGTGGCTTAAACAACAGAAATTTATCTTCTTACAGCTCTGGAGGCTAGAAGTTCAAGATCAGGGTGCCAGCACGGTTTCTGGTAAGGGTTATCTTCCTGGCTTGTAAATGGCTCCCTTCTCACTGCATTCTCACATGGTGGGCAGAGAAAGGGTGAGCAAGCTCTCTGGTGTTTCTTCTTATGAGGACACTAATCCCATCATAAGGGCCCCACTCTCATGCTCTATCAACCCTGATTACCTTCCAAAGGCCCCATGTGCAAATACCATCACATTGGAGGACTTCAACATATGAATTTTGGGGTGGGGGGAGGACACAAAAATACACTAATAGAAAAAATGATACTGGCTCCAAATCATTAAGTCGATAAAATGGAAATGAACAAGTCAACTTGTTTTCAAATCATTCCAGTAGAAAGCTTCCCTTTTTATTCCTTTTATAGCAATCTAAACCAACAAGAAAGGAACTTCCTAAAAAAATTTATGAACATTAATTTAATGAAACAGTAACTTTTAAAAACCAAAGACAGAAAATGCAACACACATTGTTTTGGTAAAAAACTGAGAAACAGAATATTAAGTCATTAGTATGTTAAATAAAAACAACTTTTAGTCCCCCATACCTTATTGCTATATCAACTAAAGATTCTTAAAATAATTTAAAGCACTTGGATGTCCTTGGAAAATAATATTAAAATGTACAATAACATTTCTGTATTATATTTTTATAGGTATTATTAGAAGGAATAGTAAATTGCATATTCTTTCATTCAAAATATGGAAATCTGAAATACTAAAACCAAATTGACAAAATTATAATCGTAACACAAATAGTGACTTTTACTACATATTACATACATTTGAGGGTATAAGAAACATTTTTGATTGCACAAAATACTTAATTGCAAAATGCTTAAATACAGCTCTCTAAAAACATTTCCATGTTCTTATCAATGACCATAAAGCGAATACAAGGCATTTTTCAAAATTCTGAGTGTGAGTTTAGGGGAAAGCAAGATGGAAGGTGACTGAGATCCAGAGTTTAGGTGACGTGGCAAGGTCGTCCAAGTAACAGGCTGCAGAGGTATGGATGGGACCCAGGATTTTCTTGTCTAAAAATGCTGCAGATTAGCGTACTCAAGCAGAAGGGGAAGAGAATCTAATTACAACTGTAGAAACTTTTAAGTTTTCAAAACTCAATTAGGTGTGTGTATGGTCCATTGGTGTCGAGCTTTAACACCTGCCTGTTGCCATAAGTGCCATGTTCCACCACAACCCCAGCTTCAGCACACTTGCTGTTAGCAGCTAATTCTTTTTTACAGAGAGTCACAAATTGGGAATAAAGTTCTAACCCCTCTTCTTTTCCAGAGTTAGAGTGATACTGCATGCTTCTTCCTTTTACTCTCCCCCCAAGGGTGGCTTGAGGGATGATAAGAATGTTGCCAGGTAGATCCAATACAGAGACACGCTTGCCATTTTCTGTTTCACTTAATTTCACATTTAACAGTGTATTAACTGGGTAGGGAAGAAAGGAGAACATTTTGAGGTAGAAAACAAACATGAAGAAAACCAACGATCTTCTAGTCAGCAAACCTCATGTTTAAAATCCAGTTTGTCAGCTCATGCTTTTAACCCAGATTTTAAAAGCTGCTTCAGTAAGCTAAATGATCTAAGCATGAAAAACAAGGAAAATTTCATGCAGAAAATGGCATGATGTTTTAAATCTGACTTGGCAGTTAGGATCTCCTAACAATAAGATAATCCAGAAAGGACTAAAGAATTAACTGTATACTGGAACTTCAAGATATTGTTGCCCTGGGGGATACATGAAAAGATTTTGCCTTTTTGTTCCTTTTTATATTTCAAAACAAATCCCACTGGAAAAAAAAATGACAGATCCTCCACACACTTATTCTACTTTATAACAAAGAACATTAAATAAAAACCTTAGTGCATTTATTATTTTAAACTTAGTTGCCTAGAATTCTAAGCTGAGACAAAGGTTCCAGGTTCAATCCTGTTATAAACTAGTTGATTTTGCAGTTTTATAACCTCAAAGACATTATTAACAAAGACTATTTTACAAACATCACCAGTGTGAGAAGGATAAATGTGAAAGCAAGAATCATCAGAAATTCACTGTCAACTGGGAAAGTAAATCCAAAGGTATAGAGTTACTGGCATTATCTTCATATACATACAGGAAAATACTGTATTATTATTTTTATGGCACTTATGCAAGTATACTCATAGCTAATAAGAAGTGTCAAAATAACCATAAATATCCATGTGTAGCTAAAAAATCTAAACTTAGAAAATCTTTACATTTCAACATTAGCCATTTTCAAAACAACAAGCAAAAGAAATGCCTAATATAAACACCCTTAGGGTCTTCCTACCTCTGTAAAGGGTATAAATAACTTCTGCTTGTAAACAATAGTCCCGAGAGGACACAAACAGTAAAAGAACTATTGAAACCTCACACTCCTGTGTGAATAATCAGGCTTGAAAAGGTATGCTTTCTGGTGGGGTAGTCAATGGTTTCAACTATTAGAGAGCCTGTAGTAAATATTAGCAAGGATTCAGTACAGTGGCCCCACTCTACAAATCAAGGAATTAACCTGGTGAAAACCTGCTAAGGTGAACACCCAAATGAATTCCTAAGCTCTGCATTAAGCACTATCAGTTTTCATTTAACTAATGCCTATCTTAAAATACCTCTAGGGACTTCCCTGGTGGCGCAGCGTTTAAGAATCCGCCTGCCAATGCAAGGGACGTGGGTTCGATCCCTGGTCTGGGAAGATCCCACATGCCGCAGAGCAACTAAGCCTGAGCGCCACAACTACTGAGCCTCTGCTCTAGAGGCCACGAATCACAACTACTGAGCCCAAGTGTTGCAACTACTGAAGCCCACACGCCTAGAACATCTGCAACAAGAGAAGCCACTGCAGCAAGAAGCCTGCGCACCGCAACAAAGAGTAGCCTCCGCTCGTCACAATTAGAGAAAGCCCACACGTAGCAATGAAGACCCAACACAACCAAAAATAAATAAATAAATAAATAAATAACTCTAATTTTCTCTATTACAAATAGGACTTTGCTATACAGCCTGCAGTCCTATTGATTGCTTCTAAGAAAGCTATAATTCTCTGGAGCATTTCATTCCACGTAAATCACTATCCAGCTATCCAGGCCTCAGGCTAGTGACAGACTAAGGAGGCAGTTTTGAAATAACAGGCCAGAGAGGTAAGTATAATTTATTATACTTCCACACACTTCCCTCTACTGGAGCTAACTGAGAATTCAATTAATGCTGTTGGTATACAAATATCAGTATGTAGAAGTAAATATAATACAAATGTCAGTAAGTAGAATTAAAATGAGACAATGAATTAATAGCATCTTGGAAACTCAAAGATTCTAAGACAGGTTGTCGATCAAATATCTCTAATGATGTATATGGGAAGTTAAGTTTTGACAGGGCCCTGGATCTCTGTCCAATTATACTGAAGATGAATTGAGGAAGACTCTGCACATCTATACATTAGCCATGCTATTTCAGACTTTATGGATACAACTTGCTGTTATGTTCCCAAGGGCTACATGATTTGATTGGAAAGGTCTGAATCCATGTAATAAGTATGAGGTCGGGTTTAAGAGAATCCCATCACACTGGCTTACTTTGCCTCCTGGAACAGAGGGAAGTACAAGCTACTACTATCAATAATAGGTGGACTTATTTTGCTTACAACTCACACCAGTAGAATGTGATTCTTAGAGTCACAGCTCTTTACTGAGAATCATGATATATAAAGGCTTTGTGTTAGACTATCCACTAGAAGAGTTAAAGTGGACTTCCTCAGTGTTTTTATTTGGCCACAATTTGGCCAAAAATGCTCTTCCTGTTTTTGAAGATTTCTACTATATAGCTTTCATGGTCAAGAAAGCTTTAATTCAAGGCAAAAACAGACAGAATGTCCAATATCCAAGCATTAAGTCCTGGCAATAACCCTCTGTAACAGGAGACCTCATTTCATTTTCTCTTTAAACCCTTTAAAACTCCCTATTATCCTTCAGGTTCAAATTTCATTTTTTTTTACATCTTTATTGGAGTATAATTGCTTTAAAATCATGTGTTAGTTTCTGCTTTATAACAAAGTGAATCAGTTATACATACACATATGTTCCCATATCTCTTCCCTCTTGCGTCTCCCTCCCTCCCACCCTCCCTATTCCACCCCTCTAGGTGGTCACAAAGCACCGAGCTGATCTCCCTGTGCTATGCAGCTGCTTCCCACTAGCTATTTATTTTACGTTTGGTAGTGTATATATGTCCATGCCACTCTCTCGTTTTGTCACAGCTTACCCTTCCCCCTCCCCATTTCCTCAAGTCCATTCTCTGGTAGGTCAAATTATTACAGTTACTTGCTTTCCATCCTCACCTACTGCATCCTACTTGCTTTCCATCCTCATTCTCTCAAGTCTAGTTTTCATCCTCTGACAAAGTTGTTAAACATGTTTGATGTCTCAGCATAAAATCCCCTCTAGAAGCTTTAGCCCTTTGTCCAAGCTGTTCCTCACTGGGCTATTTACGCTTGAGTTCCACTACTTAAAGCTCTTCTAGGTTAACTTCCGCCTGCTTCAACTACCAATCTATATAATTTATATTTATTAATCCAACTAATGGGTACTGCCTTTACTAATGGAGAGAATATAACCTGTCCCCAACCTTAGGGACAGCTTGACTATTTCAGGCTTCTTTTTTTGTACATAATTATTCTATCAAATACTGTCTTGAGATAGTATATAATTTGATTTGGTATATCTGAACCTATGTAATTATCACAAGGAATGTGCAGTGATATAGAATATCGAGGACACTGGAAAGCTGCAGGCAGGTACATTATTGTTCAGAGATGCCTGAACGCTGACTCTTTCTCTGCCCGCAGAGGAGGTGTGGCTGTGATGACACTGAGCTTGGTTTAATAATCATCTTTATACACATTTCCTACAAAGAAGTGCATAAATGGTTAATGTAAATTCTTTTATAATAATGATATAAGCCTGATCTTCACATATTTGATGGGAACCACGTTGTACATACAGTATCATCTCTATGCCCCTGTTAGGGACTCTGAGAGATAAGGAGACTATATTAAGAAATGCAGCATCTATTTCTCTCTATGTGGCCACCCTGCTTCCAACAAGTTTCTGTATCCTTGGCTGAATCTCAGTGTGTTGTCTGTGTGTGTGTGTGTGTACACTCTTCTAAACCAATCTATAAACGATCTGAAATGCTGCAGATATTTTAAAAGAATTCTACCACACTTGCTTACATTAAGCTTTGGAAAAGGCAAACAGCTGAAGTCAACAACAGTACACAGAGTTAAGTCATTTATAACTTACATACCAGTACAATTTAAGATTGTGCTTTTTTCCCCTTCTGATTCATCTATCTATTGCTAGTCACTCTCACTCTTAAAAAAGAAACATCAAACACATACCCATTTTGGGAAGAAGCTCTTTATCAGCTCCCTTGAAAAAGCACAGGTAGATCACTAATCCTCTCTGGACCTATGAGAAACCACAATAAATTCAGATTAGAAAGAAGCTTCTATACACAGAGGTAAATGAATAAAATTTCACAACTTTTATAGATAAAAGGTTAAATGCAAAAGAAGAGGAATAACTTTTGATAATAGATTTAATTTCTTAAATATGTGAGAAAATAAAATCTTTTTCAATATTCAGTCACCTCAGTAATCATTTTTCAAAAATTAAGTTTAAAATACAGCCAAGAGCAGTAAAGACCCCAAGTTATACCTTCAAACATTTATTTCTTTTTTTTTTTAATTAATTAATTTACTTTTGGCTGCGTTGGGTCTTCGTTGCTGCATGTGGGCTTTCTCCAGTTGCAGTGAGTGGGAGCTACTCTTCGTTGCGGTGTGCGGGCTTCTCATTGCGATGGCTTCTCGTTGTGAAGCAAGGGCTCTAGGCGTGTGGGCTGCAGTAGTTGTGGCACGTGGGCTCAACAGTTGTGGCTCACAGGCTCTAGAGAGCAGGCTCAGTACTTGTGGCGCACGGGCTTAGTTGCTCCGTGGCATGTGGGATCTTCCCAGACCGGGGCTCAAACCTGTGTCCCCTGCATTGGCAGGCGGATTCTTAACCACTGCGTCACCAGGGAAGTCCCCAAACATGTACTTCTGATCAAAATCATTAGTACTATGAACTAGCCTCTTCCTAAGTATGGCTGACAGACTTATAAATATTTAGTTTGCAGGGGCCCATTTATTCAACACCAAATGAATTCACATTATATCAGATATGGCTGATGTATAAACAACACTGTAACTGATATGTTTTTTGACATCATCATTCTTTGTTCTTCCTAATCCATTTACTTATAGATAATGAAAATAAGGGTCTGATTCTATTTCAATAAACTCCAAGAAACTGCTGTCCAATTATTTTTTGTTATTTTTGTTAATACATTAAATACACAGTGATTAAACCTTGGAAACTGCATTCATATTAAGTTCTACATCAAGAGGTTTTCTGTTATCAGGAATGTAAGCTTATTTATTTTATATAATGACTTGGATAGTTCTTTATTAGCTCTCGTAGGATAGAGACTATACAGAAAAGAGACACTTGACAAATGACTTTGATTTTGCTGCAGAGTGAATCATTAAATTTTTTATTTTGTAGATTAACCTTCTGAGTCCAACAGCTATTACAAAGATTGAGTTAATATCTGTAAAGTGCTTAGAACAGTGCCTGGTTCATAGTAAGAGTGATACAAGTGTGTATTAAGTGACTATGTAAAAAGAAATTTAAGGACTGAAACACAATTTATTTTACATCTTAACTCCCAAAGCACTTTACAGACTGTTTTGTACATGATAGGGACTCTGTTGATTGCATTTAAGTTCTACTGTATATTACAGGCTCTGTGTGTCATCTAAATACTCTTGTAAATAAACATAAATGCAGCTCTGCATTCACACCTGATTTACCTGGATAAGAAGTAACCTTTTATAAGAGTAATTGTGCTCTTGAACAAACAAGTGCCTCCAGGGCACACCCATAAGTAAGGAGGTGGCAGGCTGAATAATACAGATATCTGCACCACTGTCACAGCTCTCTACACTGGGATTGTTTCAGCACAGGCCAAAATTTCTCAAGCATACTCATATTTGGACACATGCAATGTCAGAATTAAGTAATTGCAGGAATGAACACCTGTTGGGACTTCTCTGGTGGCCCAGTGGTTAAGACTCCACCCTTCCATTGCAGGGGTTAGATCCCTGGTCAGGGAACTAAGATCCCACATGCAGCATGGCTTGGTCAAAAACAAACAAACAAAAAAACACTAGTTCTTTCCTTCTACTCACCACACTACCTCTTCATTAAGGTATTTTCTTTTAGTTTATTCCAAAAATAGCTCTTAAATTGTGATCTACAAATTCCCCTCCTCAAGGCAGAATCACCTTCCTTGTAGCTTCTTTTGGTATAAATAGAACATTTCAAATATATAGGAAAGTACACATAATTCTCACTATAGGTTAAAAATGTTCACCTTCCAGGAAGAAAAACATTAGCCTGTGACAGCAAAGGTCTAAATGAATGAAACCAAGAACACGCAAAGTAACCTTCAAATCAAAAAGTAAACTTAAAAACAATAAAAAAAATTTTTTTTAAATTAGAACTTTTAGTAATAGAATAGCTGATGCTTGAGAAAGAGGAAAGAATTTACTATCTAATTACTCGTCAGCTCTTCATACTAATTTAGCCATGTGTGGGAGTGGAAGAGAAAGCTTTAAAATAGTTTTTAAAGTTAATAAACACACTGATAGTTTGGAAGGCTGCAATAAACTATCTGTGATTTTGCACAAGGAGATGTGACATGAAGAATATAAAAGGATAATGAAGCATGGAAGAAATCTAAATGATTAATAGTTTGGGATTTATAGTCCCATGAAGCAAGTATAAAAATAGGCAATTCTTTGGACAGTATGGCAAAAATAATAAAATCTCAAAATAGGGAAGAGAAATTTTTAAGAGACCATAACAAAAGAAATAAGAAATGAATTTTTGAGAAAGAAAAAGAGAGGGCAAAAATATAGGACTGTTTATGCTTATAAATATTTCCAAATTACAAGGGAGTAACAGATAGTGATTTAAGAATAGTCACCCACATATAGTTCATGGGTAGTATTTAAAATAATAACTAGTATTGTGTTAAGGAGTGCTAGATTTGGGACGGAATTCAGCAGATGAATGAATGAAATGCTCCTACATTAAAGTTTCTGAGTACCTCCACCAGTTTTATTTATTATTATTACACATTTTTTTCCTTCATTTCAACTTACTCCAAAAAATAAGTCGGGGGCCTTAAAGAAAATTTTGTTTTTGCATGAAATTTTGCATATGGGCAGGCTCTTTTAAAAAGGCAAATATTCAAGCAGAAGGACATCATATTGGTGTAAATGTTTTAAATTCTCTGGAGAAAATGTGTTTGATAACAATGCAACATTATTATAAAAGTAGTCATCTTTGTTCCTGGTGGGAAATAAGTCAAGTTTTTTAAAGTTTCTTGAAAAAAGAACTGCTTCATGGGCAATCTCACGACTGTGCTAACACCTAGCTGCAGTCAACCTAAGAGGGAATTCGACGGGATCCGGAGCACAAGTCAAAGCAGATCTTGAACGCTTGCAACAAATCTAACCTAGAAGCTCGAAACAGATCAGGACAACTCACCAGCAGCCCGAGCATTGCGCAGGGCGTGGCAAGGCTTTTTGCTCTTTTGAAGCAAGAGGTCTGAGCTACTAGGCCTAAAGTCCACAGAGCTCAGGTAGGCAAACGGTGAGGGGAAGCTTCCAATTCCCGGGGTGCCAAGCAGGGGACACCCTCTTCCTCTCGGAAAATAAGTCCGAGGGAGAAAGGGCCAGGGCCGGTGGTGCAGGACTGAGAGGCGACCACAGGTAGGCACTGAGGGCAGCGTTGGGCGGACCGGCCGGGAGTCCCGCCCCGCCCACAGCACGTGCCACGCGCCACGCGACCGGCTCGGAGGGAGACGCGAGGGCACAAATCGCCTAGACAGTGCGGTGAGAACCGCCCCTGCGCGCCACAGGATAACCGGAGCTGCGGAACCGACGTTACCTCCACCCAC
Source organism: Neophocaena asiaeorientalis asiaeorientalis (assembly GCF_003031525.2). NCBI lineage: Eukaryota > Metazoa > Chordata > Mammalia > Artiodactyla > Phocoenidae > Neophocaena > Neophocaena asiaeorientalis. The sequence goes on along the minus strand of NW_020175825.1, from coordinate 266,400 downwards.
TGGGCCGCGGCGTCCCCTTCGGCGGGGCGTACTTGCAGCCGGGCGTGCAGGCACTGCTGCAGGAGGGCCCGGGCCTGAGGTGCCCGGCCACTTTCAGCCATGGCTCAAGCCCGCGCGGATATCCCCCAGGTTCCAGCCACGCGCCGCAAAGGCCCGCCCCCGGCGCTCAGGGAGCATTGGACGGGGCGCGACGCGGCGAAGGTACGTGCTGGTCGCCCGTGGCCCCGCCTCCAGAAGGGCGGGGCCTCTGACTGGATCTTCGGTGGCCCGGATGTGCGGTCTTAAAAGACTTGTATGTACTAACCCTTACCCCAACCTACATGCAATTCGGTAGAAGGCGCTCAGTGTATGCTTTTAAGCGAGTGAAAAGACCCAGTGGTTCTCTTCCCAACATACCTTTTTTTTTTTGCGGTACGCGGACCTCTCACTGTTGTGGCCTCTCCCGTTGCGGACCACAGTCTCCGGACGCGCAGGCTCTGGACGCGCATGCTCAGCGGCCTTGGCTCACGGGCATGTGGGATCTTCCCGGACCGGGGCACGAGCCCGTGTCCCCTGCATCGGCAGGCGGACTCTCAACCACTGCGCCACCAGGAAAGCCCCTAGCATACCTTTTAAAGAGACATTTTTCAGCTCAGAAAGCTTAAGTTTACAGACGTTGAAAAATTTTAAATCTGCTAAGTCCATATTATGCCCATTGTGAAGATAGGTAAATAGAATGAGTCAATTGAATCACAAAACAAGCGGAGGTGGAACTGAAAGCTATAAATCTTTCCCAAAAATCTCCTTACCCCAAATAATAAAACAACGCTGCCTCCTCTATCAAGAATGCTATAAATCATTCTGTTCTCGCAGTTGTGGAAAGGTATTGGTAGGCTATGTGAATACATATTTGGAGATCAATCTTTTAGAGAATATCCTCGCTAAAAATATTCTTATCCAAGAAAGTGTTTGATTTTAATAAATTTTTAAACATGCTACTAATTCAAAAATAAAATGACATAGTCTGATGCACATAATGATACTGAATTCTGTGGTGTTTCCTGTAAGTACATATTAGAATGTAAATGAAATTAAACAAGGGCTTGATTTTCTTTCCCACATAATGTATTCCATGAACCTGCGTCAGATTAGCATTATTTTTCTATGGGCTTGGAGGGTTTAGATGAAGAATAATAGTGTTACCCTGACTGCATTACCCAGGTCATTGATTTGGGCTCAGTTGGCACAATATGCCTATACATCCTGGTCTCTGTTTCAGGAGATGACATCACTGACAGTGTTGCTATCCATATAAAGTAGTGTAGCTGAAGAAAATAATCTATGTGTAATGAACAGTCCTTTCCACACAGAATTGAAGCTGCCTGTTTGCTGGTTATCTTGCAGGCTGCCTTTTACTTTTTGTAAAAACAGAAAGCAAAATCTCACATTATCTCTGATTGAGGGATTGCAGGGGTTCCTACATTTGTTGACATTTGTCTGCAGAGCACAGACAAATTGCATTGTCTGCACCTTTATGTCTCTTTTCTCTTTCACTCCCAGACTCAAGTTTTACAGGCTTGAATGAACTTTGACATAGAGGGCCCTTAGCCTTCACCCAGAATAAGAGAGGACTTCATGTCCGTTTGTATATGGGTGTAGGAGATAAGGCACTCTCTTGAAAATAGTCTGTGGTTCCCAGAAATTTTTCCACAGTGAAGGGACGTTAGCAAATTGAGAAATCCTTCCTGTGAGTAGATGGAGTCTGGTTGGTAATGGTTAGCCTCTCAAAAAACACCAATTACTTTAAATCTTCCTGTTAAGTGAGGATCTTATTCTTTCTTTCTACCTGCAGAGGGCAGTAGAGAGTAGGCAATAAAGAGAAAGTATTTACTTTCTGTATTTTATTTATTTTTTTGAACATCTAGTTTCATTCCACAAAGAATTTAAGAAGGTCAACCATACCTGCAATAAAATAGTGAAATGTGAATAAAAATAAAGCATAAGGAGTAAAGAAAATGGAATTATGTCAGTTGGAATGTGGAAAATTGAAAACAAATAGACAAGACAGTTGTTCTTGACTGGAGTGCTGAGATGATAACGTAGCAAAGTTTTCACAGATATACAACTTCAATTTTTGTTATAAAACAGTTATGTTCATCACATGTAATGTTGACGTGGAGCATGTTGTACAATTTCCTTCAAGTTAGATGTAAGAGGCAAAGCACAACATTAAGTTGGCTCTAGAGGAAGAAGATTCACTGGAACGTAAGAGATCACTGTCTGGGCAAGAATAGTTCTCAAACAGCTACAGTGCTGAAAGGAGACCCTGCAGCTAGTGCATTAGTTATGAAAGCATTCTAGGCCCTCTGAGACGGTATAATAATTTAGAGTTATTTTAAGTTGTTTAATTCATTCAAGTTGGCTGCCCCAAATTTTAACAGAGAACCACTTCTGAAAGATCCTTTGCAGCTGATAGTAAGCTTCCTGATTGTAAAGAGGAAAAGAAAGAAAAATGAACTGTTTCGTAATCTGTTTCATAGACTAAGAAATCTGTTTCTTGGACTAAGCAGAGCTTTACGTAAGATTTAGCTCTAGAATGAACCTCTTGCCCGAGGCTTTACTTGGAGGTATGTTAATCAGTAGATATGCAACAGGAAGAGATAGAGGTTTCATTTCAGGGAAGGCTTGGAAGAAATCTAGCCCCCTACCTCAAAGCTTAGAGAGGTTTTTTGTTTGTTTGTTTTTTCCTCAGTGCCTAGGGAGGTGATCAGTTTCTGAGAAATTAGTTCATACTAACTAAATTGCACATGAATTGGGATAGAACCAGAATACTAATTTATTCATTTGTAGTAAGAAATATTGCCGTGACATGGAGTGGAAATTCTCACATAAGGCATGATCAACACATTTTCCCTTGTGCAAGCAGGGTATACTAGATTATATTCAGAAGTCTCTTTACCAATTTACTATGAGAGATAGTCACTCTTCTACCAGGGTATCTGAAACAGGTGTGAAAGACCCAGGTGAATTTGGGCTTCAAGACACATGGCGCACCTGGTGGCCTCTGAGACGGTGGCGGCAGGGCCCGGGTCTCTGGCCTGGGGCGCCCAGGCTGTGAGGGGAGCTGCCGCCGCCTCGGGCCCATGGGGTCCCCTTCCCCCAAGGCCGCTGATAGGCAGCTGGCCGGGAAGCTCATCCCTCCGTGGGTGAGCGAGCTGTCCCGGGCCGTGTGGACCAACAGCCTGTGCCCGGCGCGCAGTGGCGGCAAGATCCTGCCCAACAGCCCGGTGCTCAACACGCACCTGGTCAAGAGCCACCACCAGCAGGATGGCATAGAGAATCCAACAATAGGAAGAGATTTGAAAACTGTCCTGAGGTTCTGCTCTTGTCCGATTGAAGGTTGCCCGAGAGGCCCTGACAGACCAAGTTCTCAATTTTCTCTCAGAAAACAGCACTTTATGAAAATGCATGCGGAAAAGCAGCACAAACATAGTTAAGTGCAGCAATTCGTATGGCACTGAGTAGGACTTGAAAAGACATCCAGAGGATTGTGGCAATACCTTCCAGTGCACATGTGGCTGTCCCTATGCCAGAAGGACTGCATTTACAGTCCCACATCTACCGAACTGGCCGTGCGATCCCTGCAGAACACAGGGATCCATCTAGTAAGAAAAGGAAAATGGAAAAGTACCTGCACAACCAGAAGTTGTCCAGTAAGACCAGTGAATCACTGAGCAACCAATCAACCCCAACACCAGATGCTCAAGAGCTAGAAACTTCAGAAATAAAGCTAATGGCTTCTTTTGAAGACTCTTGCAGCTCTAATGCCAGAAAGCAGACTCTTTCAACATGTCCAAGGTATCCTCAGAAGCTCCTTTTACCAAATCCTGAAGTGCCTGTCTTTGTGCCTACAGCAGACTCCTTAACCCAGCCTGTAGTGTTGGGTGTCGATCATCAGGACTCTGTCCCCCCAGTTCTGTGCACTTACTGCCCTTGTCCATAGGAACCCTGATCCTCGGCCTAGATTCAGAGGCTTGCTCTCTCAAGGAGAGCCTCCGTCTTTCAAAAATTGTAAATCCCGTTGCTGTTGAGCCAATTAGTACAGGTGTTCAAGTGAACTTGGGTAAAAGTCCATCTAACTCTTTACAAGAACTAGGGAACACATGTCAAGAAAATAGCATTTCTTCAATCAATGCACAGGCAGACCTGTCTTACACCACACAACACTTTTTACTCTCTGCACAGTGGGCTAGCCCTGATTCCTCTGTATCACCTTGTTCGTAAACTGATTTGACATTTGGTTCTCAAGTTTCCCTTCCCATTAGTGTTCATACTCAAAGTTTTTGCCCAGTTCTAAGGTAATCTCATCTATAGCTGCTCAGACTGATGTATTTATAGATCCCTGTTTCCCGTCAAGTGGGATCTCTTTTGAGAGAAACTCAGACCAGTGGAATGCGAAGTCCAACAGATGATCGAGTACAGATAGACCAAGCTGTAATGTGTGGAGACATTTTTGAGAGTGTTCATTCATCATATGATGTTTCTACAGACAAATTATAAGCAGCAGCTTAGTAGCAGAGACTGTAACTCATGGTTTGTTACCTCAGAACCACCCTAAAACTTTAAATCAAGATATTGAGAAATCTGAACCAATCATGAACTTCATTCAGCACACAGAATAGTACACTTTCTTCACAGAACATGACAGATAATCGGACCTGAACCAGGGATTTATTAAGTGATCTGGAAAACATCTTGTCAAGTAATCTGCCTGGTCAGACACTGGACAATTGTAGTCTTCGTCTGACACAAGTAATGGACCTGACACCCAGCTCCCATCTGGCCCAACCCAGAATCCTGCAGTTGATTTTGATATTGTAGAGTTCTTTTCGGCCTCAAACATCCAGACTCAAACTGAAAAGAGTGAACTTAGCCCCATAACCACTGAGCCAGTCTTGGAATCGCTAGACATAGAGACCCAAACTGACTTCTTACTTGCAGACACCTCTGCCCAGTCCTACAGTTGTAGAGGAAGTTCTAACTTCTTAGGCCTTGAAATGTTTGACATGCAGACACAGAGGGACTTGAACTTCTTTTTAGACGTAGCCCTCATCTGCCTCTGGGAAGTATTCTGAAACACTCCAGCTTTTCCATGAGTATTGATTCATCTGACACAGAGACCCAAACTGAAAGAATCTCCGCTGCTAAACACCTACCTGCTCTAGAAAGCAAAGTTCAGTTAAGCAGTGCAGAAACACCATGAACTCTGGCTTTGAAACTTTAGGGCGCTTATTCTTCAACAGCAATAAAACTCAGACAGCAATGGATGACTTTCTTCTGGTGGATTTGGCCTGGAACACAATGGAAACTCAATTCAGGTCTGTTGGAACCCAGTTGTGTGCAGAACTACACCCAGTCTCCAACTTCTGAAAGTGGAGTTCACATGGGGGATGGCATTTACAGTTCCCTTCTGGATTTAGAAGATGGAGAATGGGGACAACAGTATTAACTCTATTGAATGTAGTTGATGATACAGTTACTTCGATTCTTTGAGGTTCTTTGCCTTTTGCACTTATAAGCATGAAATTTGTGTAAAAATGTATGAGTGTATTATAAAGTGTAAGATGTTGATCTTAAAAAGTGATTGTTTTTTGTGTTGCCTACATTTGCCCTTTCAGTGTAGACGTCCCTTCTTTAAAAAAAAAAATGTATTTCACACCTTTAAAACCCATCTAGGGGGGGACTTCCCTGGTGGTCCAGTGGGTAAGATGCAGTGCTCCCAATGCAGGGGACCTGGGTTCGATCCCTGGTCAGGGAACTAGACCCTACATGCATGCTGCAACTAAAACATCCCACGTGCCACAATAAAGATCCCATGTGCCACAAAGAAAATCCCCAAGTGCAGCAACTAAGACCCAGCACAACGTAAAAAAAAAAAAAACTCATCTAGCCATTTAGCTGAATCAAGCTCACCAGGACTAGTGTACAAACTTTTCAAATTTTTGAAACATTTTAGTTGACATATGACTTACTTAAATTGCACCTAAAATACTTTTGCCAGTGCTTGTTAGAAATTCCTGTTTCCTAATAATGTCTAAAGAAGTCTGATGCTGCACCATCAGATTTAAACACCATCAGCTTCATCTGCTTTGACATCTTACTCTTTCCTTATTTGAAGACACAAAGGAAAACTACAGCTGTCTTTAGTTTTTTTTTTTTTTTTGCAGTACGTGGGCCTCTCACTGTTGTGGCCTCTCCCGTTGCGGAGAGCAGGCTCCGGATGCGCAGGCTCAGTGGCCATGGCTAACGGTCCCAGCCGCTCCGTGGCATGTGGGATCCTCCCGGACCGGGGCAAGAACCCGTGTCCCCTGCATCGGCAGGCGGACTCTCAACCACTGCGCCACCAGGGAAGCCCCTGTCTTTAGCTTTTGAGACAATTTTCATATGGTCAATGCCATCCCTCCTCTACGTGAACTCTTACTGATACCAGCGTTTAAGTGTATAGTACTTTCCTCATAAGACATGTTTCTGTAAAATTCTTGCTTAAAGAAGTAGCAGCAAGCACTTAGTGTGAATAGCGATCGTTTCAGTCTAAGTGACAGTAAGTCGCCCCAACTATGGAAACGCTGGGCTGTGGAATCATGCCTATTAGCTCATACTGGAGTGTGTCCTATGAGCGTCCCCCCTACTCCCTACAAAAGGCCAGGGCGGTGCTCCAGAGCTGCTCCTCAAAGAGCACCCACCAGCTGAGTCCAAGTTTTGTCACTCTAATTGTTAAAAAAAATAAAGTAAGGAGAAAATGAAATTCCCCACTAAATTTCAATACTATGCATAAGCTTGATAGGGCAAGAGTGCAATAAACAACTATTTTAAAGTGAATCTTCTTTTCATCCACCTCTCATTTTTTCCTTGAATGAGGAAACACATTGGTCCACCAAGGATAGTAACTGTGCCTTGAGGATAACAATTATAGAATAGATCCATCTAAGATATGGTGTTCTGCATTTTGTTGCTTTGTTTAGAGAGGATAATACCAGTCTTCAAACGAAGTAAGGTGATGACTGATTGCTTCAGTATTCAAGAATATCTATGTTTTGAGATGGGTCTGTGGTCAAGTATGCTTTTGAGGTTTTCTGTATTTAGGAGATCCTGAGTTCTTGATTGCTGGCCAAATTTCAAGCAAGTAAGAATCAGTGCAGTCTGTAAATTTCTCTAAGTTTACCCAGAAAAATACTCTGTTCCTTCTGTGGCACATGCTTACGCTGCTGAAGGCTAAATCCTCAAAATAAAACCTAAGGGGGAGACTAATAATTCATTAAAGTATAATAAATCAGTGGTTTGCTACTAATTGCTATCCCGTAGAAGAATTGTTGGTAGTGGATAAATAATATATCCTAGGCAGATGAACTCAACCTAGTAGATAAAAGTTTGCTTTGGTCACAGCTGCCTATGAATATGGCAAAACAAACATAAAGCCTTAACTTAGAATTTCATTATGTTTTAGAGTCATCACTGCCTTAATGTTCAAACATCTATTTAAGTTCTCCTAGTAAGGAGAAATGCATGTTTGATTATGCCTTTTGTAAATATATACGCAGTGATCTATGGCTTTAAAAAATTTTTGTGTTTCTGTGACAATGTTAATCCAGCCAATTGAGTTATTTACAGAAAATTGAGGATGCAGTAGTTCTTCATGTACAAGTAAGAACTGTTTCCCCCCAAGAACCTTAGCTACCTGAATTGTTCTAAGGTTATTTGTAAGAGCTGAAACTCAGCGATTGAAGAGGAGTGAGAATTCTAAAAAAAAAAAAAAAAGACACTTGGGGCTTCCCTAGTGGTCCAGTGGTTAAGACTCCACCTACCACTGCAAGGGGCGTGGGTTCGATCTTTGGTCAGGGAAGTTCCACATGCTGGAAGGTGTGGCCAAAAACAAAAAAAAGACACTTGGCACGTGCACTAAAACTGTGAGGAAAAAGGAAACATACATATTTAAATAAGAGTCAAATAAAAACTCCAAGGGCAAATGCTCCAACCATAATCATATATTTGATATTTTGTCATGGAGCCTCTTCTTACATAGGCAGAAACTGATGCCATGGGGTTAATCATGGGCTTAATCAATCATGGGCTGTTGAAGCCCCTCCAATACAAAAATATGAGGCCAGGGAAAATGATAGTTCCCACCTAAGAGCTGAGTCCCTTCTTAACACAAATAGCTTGTACAACCAGGTAGGAAATGGAATTGAGTTTGGAACTTGATATTGACTGTTCTTTTGTTCAACTTGCTTTTTAAAATTCTTATTTTATTACTGTACCATTTGCTGGTGTGTTGCCTAGGTAACATAACAAAGCAAGTGCTTTTAACTGTAAGGCAATGATGCATATCTTTGGCAATCTGTAGGGTTTCCCCAAGGCAGGCTGATAAATTATGTTGATGTTTGGGTTATTTTTCAGTTCATAATGTTGTGATAACTTGGCAAAGCATTGCATAACCTTCTGAATATTTGTATACTTCTGTTAGCTGTTTTGTCAAGTCAGGCCAGCCTGTTGTAAGGGCTTTTTAAAATAATTTTGACACCTGCATCCTTTGTAGAAAAAAATTGTGAAAGATTTTGAAATGGGCAAAAGAGATTTCTAGATATCTTTTTAACAGAATGCTGGAACCTCTGGGATTTACCTGGTCCTATAGGGCTATACAGGGTTTGTCTTTGACTAGACTATCTTACAACTCTGTAGAGATAGAAGCTAACTCTTTGGACACTGATACTGTCTATAAAAATGTAAAATTTGATTATTACTCTGTGGGTATTGACCGGTTTTGCCAATTTTGCATCCATTTGTAAATTCATTTCAGCATTCCTTACCTGACTAAAAGTATATAGCACCTTGAGTAGTTCTCTCTCTCTCTCTCTAATAAACTTTAAGTTTTAGCATAGATGTAGATTTACAGAAAAGTTGCAAAGATACCAGAGAGTTCCCATATACCCCTCACCCAGTTTCTTCTGTTATTAACATCTCAAATTATTATGGTATGTTTGTCACAACTAAGAAACCAGCACTGGTATATTAATTAAACTCCATACTTTATTCAGATTTATTAGGTTTTCTCTAAATCCTTTTTCTGTATCCCATCCAGGATACCACATTACATTTAGCTGACAAGATTCCTTAGTTCATGACAGTTTCTCACACTTTCCTTGTTTTCGATGACCTTGACAGTTTTGGGTAGTACTGGTCAGGTATATTGTAGGATGCCCCTCTATTGGGATTTGATGTTTTTCTCATGATTAGAGCAGGGTTATGGGTTTTTGAGGATGACCATAGAGATGAAGTGACCTTCTGATTACATCATATCAATGCTACATTCTGTCCACAGGTCTTATTGATGGTGATGTTGACCTTAATTACCTGACTAGGGTAGTGTGTTTGCCAAGTTTCTCCACTGTAAACTTACACACAGACCCACTTCCATGATTTAGTCTCTGGGAGCAGATCACTAAACACAGCCCATACTCAAGGGGTAGGGAGTTACGATCTACCTCCTTGGCTAGGGAGTATCTGCATAAATTATTTGGAATTCTTTATTTGAGGAGATTTGAGTTCTTTTTTGAACTGGCTGTAATATATTACTGGTTTCTTCCTTGCTGAGTTAAGTATGAATGAAATAAAAATCTTTGACACATGTTGATTTTATGTTTGTATGAGAATTGTGATTTTATTCTTTTTAAAAAATTATTCTCATATCGTTCTACCAAGAAATGTGGGAATTATTTTTATATAGTTCTTTGAAATCCATGGATAAGTGCCATAAACAAATACATTATTTGGAAAAGAAGATATTGAAGATTATTTATAGTCAGAGAAAAAATAAGTTATTTTATCACACTGACTGTATCAGTCAGGGTCCTATCAGCAAATAACACACTCTAAATAGGATAACCTGGGAAAGTTTTATTGACAAAGGCACTATTTACAAAGGTGTGGGTGTAGGGGCACCACAGTGGGTAGTGTAGTAACAGCTGAGATGTTACCGTTCCCTTGGGCATGGTAACAGGTGAGATGTTACCATTCCCTTGGCCTGAAGAGAGAAAAGGGAGAGAGTCTGGAATCCAGGGGTAGAGACTTACATAGACCCTTAAGAGAAGGAATGAACCTTCTGCTAAGAAGCATAGCCAAATTTAGGTGACCCTTTAGGAAGGGAGCTAGGGAAATAAATACCTGACTGCATTTTCTACCTTCCTTCCATTTCCTGCCAGAGCTCCCCATTGCAAAAAACAGCTAATAGCTAGGAAGCCTGGGGACCTGTTGATGTCCCAGCCTCCAGGGCAGAAAGCAGGGTGGAGAATGCTTGAGTGTAGATCAGGAAGGCCAGCAAAAGATATCTGGCACACTGACTGAAGAGGTTGTGAAGGCCACGTTGAGGTCTCTTTTGTCATCTTTTTGTGGGAAGGTAACAGCTGAGAAGACAGAGAGACATAGCTGTGCTGTTAACATTTTTAGCGGAACTATTTAATTTCTCCAAGAGTTTACAGAGGTGAAGTTTGACTTAGTGAGTTATCAGTGTAAGATGAGTCAAGGTCCTTGACCCCTCCCCACCTTTTTTTCCAGCCATTGGGAATATGGCAAGACATCAGAGGAGAATGGTTGCTGCAATCCTAGCCTTGGTGAAAATGTCTCCTATGCAGTTCAGCTTGCATGGCAGGAAGGTGTCTACGAAAAATTCATCAGTCGATCTAAGACAGAAATTGAAAATTTTATTTGAGCCAAATTCAAGGATTGTAATCCAGGAAGAGCATCTCAGAAAGCTCTGAGAACTGTTCCACCCATTAGAAGTCAAGGCACAGTTATATAAGATTTTCGAAACAGAAAGCTGTACATTAAATGATGCATTATTGACAGTTTATACAATCCAGATCTAAGCATCATCTAGTGGCCCCTTACAAGATGGAGAAAGAATGTCACCTTTTAAGGAGTTGTCTTGTTGATGCTAGGAGAGTGTTGCTTTTTACGGTTGAGCAGGTATTTCTGCAGGTGGGGGAGGTTTGGTTGATGCATAATGCAGATACACAATGGACAGTAGCAGAGGAGAGAGGAGGTCAAAGGGCAAAGAAATTTTTTTTTTTTTTTCGGTACGCAGGCCTCTCACTGTTGTGGCCTCTCCCGTTGCGGAGCACAGGCTCCGGACGCGCAGGCTCAGCGGCAATGGCTCACGGGCCCAGCTGCTCCGCGGCATGTGGGATCTCCCTGGGCCGGGGCACGAACCCATGTTCCCTGCATCGGCAGGCGGACTCTCAACCACTGTGCCACCAGGGAAGCCCGCAAAGAAAAATTTTTATGTTTAAATTTTTATTATCTTGTCATAAAATATAAATTTTATTTCACAAAGGGATGGAGCCACTGCCTTCAAGGGCTCTTGCAGACTTAACTAAGAAGCACGTTAGAGGGAGCCACTATGGCCCTAAGCCCTTAGAGCTCTCTTTGTACTGTGGGGGAAGAAAATTGGAATCAGATTTGACTTGATACAGAAAAAATAATGAACGATTTTTATTGTCTTTGAGTGTTGTAACTAAGTAAAGCTCATACTGACTCCAGCAGGAAGTAAATAAATAATAGAATTTCAATAATGAATTGTTCATATACATCTAATTCTTCAGTTGCATTTGCTTGAGATAAAAAAGGGAAAGCAGTATTTATCAGATGGCAGCTCCCTGATTGTTTGCTCCTTTTGGCAAGTGAAGCAAAAGAAATACTGTAGATTCTCAGCATGCGTGAGGAAGGACAATCCAAAGATCCCCACAAATAGAGAAAATTCCAACTTCAGAATTAATTAATAACTGCATTCACATATTTATCCAATTGTTTATTAACGTTTATTTATCATGCCAGACACCAAGCTAGGTGTTGGAAATATATGAGGAATAAGATGCTGTTCTTATTCTCAGGGGGCTCAGAATTTAGGGGAGAGACAAGGAAAACAATTTAATTAGAAAACGATTTCTCTTTCCACCATTGTGTTCTTTCCCTCCCAATGTTGTTGAATGAACCCAAGTCCATGTGCCTGATGCACAGTGAGACCAAACAAATGGAAACTTCAGAGTGTGGAGCAGAGAAAGATTTATTTCAAAGCCAAGCAAGGAGAACAGGAAGCTCATGCTAAAACCCCCCAAAACTGCTGGATGGTTTTCAGGGAAGAGTTTTTAAAGGCAACACTGGGGGGGGGAGGGGGAGGGAGAGGCTACAGGGTGTGTGACTTTCTACTGATTGGTTGGTGGTGAGGTGATAGGGTGGTGCTCCAGGAATCTCAATCATCAATCTTCTTGTTCTAACCAGTCTGCAGTCTCAGCATATAGTCACCATCCTCCATGTGGGTGAGAGTCTTAGTTCCTGCAGGACAACTCAAAGATATGCATCGGATTCTTATACATATCCCTTGAGGAGTAACTAGGACTCTGTTATGTGGCTGAACCATTGTTTCTTGACTACTTTCCTGCATTCACTCACTTCCCTAATTAGTAACTGTTTGAATCTGCTCTTTGGAACTCAGGGAAAGCCTAGGAGACTAAAATTTTTTCTACAAAAAAAGAAATAGGGGTGCGGGTGCTGAGGGGATTTTGTATCTGGGAGGACCTTGCAGGGTCCTGCTGGGTTTCACCAGTAAAAGAAGGACAGGACTTGGAAGGGGAGTCACCTGCTGGAAAGCCTGAACTAAACTGGGGTGACTGGGCTTAACTGCAGGGAAGATATGGTCTGCAGTTTAAACAATTTGGCATAAACCGGATTTTCAGGGCCATACCACATCTAGGCAATTTTTTTTTTTTTGGGCAAAATTTTTTTTAGTCACCAACTCTCTCTTCGGAATAGCTCTCCGTCTCCTTTCTCTTTTATAGCAATTCCCTATATGTATTATGCTGCCTTTAGCATCTCCAAAATTTGCTCCAGGCTTGACCTACAACTCAGAAGATTCCCTTCCTCTAGGCCACAATCAAAAATCTAATATTCTAAGTACTGTGTTTAGTTGCGCTCTGCTGGCGTGAAGCTGATTAAAGTAATTCCCATTAACTTGTGAATGAAACATAACCTTCTTAAAAGGTATATTTGCATTTTAATAGCACTCCCTTCACACAAATTCATCTCTAATTGGTGGAATGTGTGAGAGTTCCTTTCTGTGGGAAGAAGAAGGAGGGGGAATAACGCCTTAATTTTCTAAGTTTAAGAGAGTTGCTACTCTTAAAGCCTCTGGATTCTCGCCTCCCTGTCACGTCTCAGCACAATGCAGTTTTGCTTCTCTTTCTGAAGCTAATCACTCCGGAAAGCTTTTTTAGGTTAAAGTGAATGGACCTCGTCATCTTTTGAATAACATTTCTATTTGGGGAGATTCCCACATTCTGAGTATCCTTTTCCCTTCCATGTAGAAATCGGAATGCAGCTCCCTATCCTCCTTTGCAGCTAGGGTGCAGGCATGCCAATTAGATAGCTGAATGCAAGATTAAGCTGGGAAGTGAGCAATGCGAATAAACAGGCTCTGCATGGGACCTCCATTTTCCTGACTTTGGAGTTGGTAGGGCTTTCAGGCACAGGAGGTTCAAGATCGGATGCAGAAGTGGCATTGGTGGCAGTAGCAGTTGCAGTAAAACTAAGTTGCTCGTATTTGGGGCCCAATGACAGCAGCAGCAGTAATTGGTACCATTGACTGATATAGACAGATTCCTGACCTGGATAGTTTTATGGCCTGCGTCAGGCGTCAGGCACTGTCCCTGGAAGCTTAGGCTTGAACGTTTCTCCAGACATCCCAATAATTTTGTGAACTATTTAATATCCTCTTATAAACCAGTTTTGGGTTAAACCAGCCAGAATGAAATCTACTGTTCGCATTCAAGAACACTAACTGATACAAGTCTCCTCAATTTCCCCCTCTCCCTTGAACCCTCAACCAACAGAATTTATAGGACAAGACTTTCCGCTTTTCTCCATTCCCCTCTTCTACTTTCTTTGTTCAGGCCCCATCATCTGTTACCCGGATTACTGCAACTTTGTCCCATTTGATCACACACATCTAGTTTGACTTGTCAGATTGGTCTTTCTAAAATGAAAATCTAGGGACTTCCTGGTGCCGTAGTGGTTAAGAATCCGCCTGCCAATGCAGGGGACATGGGTTCGAGCCCTGGTCAGGGAAGATCCCACATGCCACGGAGCAACTATGCCCGTGCACCACAACTACTGAGCCTGCGTTCTAGAGCCTGCGTGCCACAACTACTGAGCCCACATGCCACAACTACTGAAGCCCGTGTACCTAGAGCCCGTGCTGCGCAACGAGAAGCCACCACAGTGAGAAGCCCACGCACCTCAACAAAGAGTAGCTCCCGCTCACTGCAACTAGAGAAAAGCCCTTGTGCAGCAACGAAGACCCAATGTAGCCAAAAATCAATCAATCAATAAATTTATTAAAAAAAATAAAATGCAAACCTAATTCTACCACTCTTTGGCTAAAGATCCTTCAGTGGCTCCCTATTGCCCTCATGATAAAGTCTAGCATCAAGTCCAAACTCCTTAGCAGGGGCTTTTGGGATCTAGGCCTTGTTGACCTTTCCAGCTCATCTTGGCCATGCCTGCTTCTCACATCTATTCTCCAATCATACTCTTGCTCTGGATCAGCAGCAATGGATCCCCTAGGATCCTATTGGAAATGTGGAATCTCAGCCTCCTGCAGATTTCCTGCATTAGAATCAGCATTGCAGCAAGATCACTAGGTGATGCTCATGAGTATTCAAGTTTGGGTAGTGCTGCTTTATAGCCCTGTGCTCATTTCCTCTGGGGCTTTTACACATTCTGCTTCCTCTGTCTTATTGTCCTTCTCCTGCTTTAGATGTTTAACACTGTACTGCAGCACTCAACAGGGAAAACTTCTCTGACTGGTGAAACCTGCATTGGAGGCTTTTGTCTGTTACTCCAAACATGGCACTTACTCCTTTGTACTGTAATGACCTTTTTAACTCCTTTTTCTTTCCCATTAAACATTGGTCTTCTATTCTGGTTGTATTTTACAGTCAAACTGAGAACCTAAAACAAAAAGAAAATACAGATTCCTGGGTCCTGCCCCTATAGATTTTGGTTTTAACTGGTTTGAGTAAGGCCTAGACACTGGTAATTTGAAAAAGTGTCCCAGATAATTATAATGTGGAGCCAATTCAGAACCACCACACTAGGCTTTAAGCTCTGTGAGGACAGGGATTTGTCTTATTCAATGTTGTATTCTCAGAGCCTACCACAGTACCAGATACATAAACCATACTTGTGAATAATTGTTGCCCCTAGTTTCTCAGGCAATATGGAATCAGCTTTGTGTTGCAAATACCATCCTACCTTATACCAAACCCCTCTCATATATGTTAGCAGCTGGGCAGCCCATTCATCTCACTAAACCAAGGAGCCATTTCTTTCTTTCTTTCTTCCCTTCTTCCCTTTTCTTTCTTTCCTTCTCTTTTTCTTTCTTTTTCTTTTTCTTTCTTTCTTTCTTTCTTTCTTTCTTTCTTTCTTTCTTTCTTTCTTTCTTTCTTTCCTTTCCTTCCTTTCTTCCTCCTCCCTCCCACCCTCCTCCCTCCTTCCTCCTTCCTTCCTTCCTTCCTTCCTTTTGTTTTCTTTTAAAATTTTAATACAGTTTCTTATTTATTTCTTTATTTGAAGTATAGTTAACTTACAATGTTGTGTAAGTTTAAACTATACTGCAAAGTGATTCAATTTTATATATATATATCAAGGAGCCACTTCTTTTTTTTAACATCTTTATGGGAGTATAATTGCTTTACAATGGTGTGTTAGTTTCTGCTGTATAACAAAGTGAATCAGCTATACATATACATATATCCCTATATGTGTTCCCTTTTGCATCTCCCTCCCTCCCACACTCCCTATCACACCCCTCTAAGTGGTCACAAAGTACCCAGCTGATCTCCCTGTGCTATGTGGCTGCTTCCCACTAGCTATCAGTTTTACATTTGGTAGTGTATACAAGTCCATGCCACGCCCTCACTTTATCCCAGCTTACCCTTCCCCCTCCCAGTATCCTCAAGTCCATTCTCTACGTCTACGTATTTATTCCTGTCCTGCACCTAGGCTCTTCAGAACCTTTTTTTTTTAGATTCCATATATATGTGTTAGCATACAATATTTGTTTTTCTCTTTCTCACCTACTTCACTTTGTATGACAGACTCTATGACCATCCACCTCACTACAAATAACTCAATTTCGTTTCTTTTATGGCTGAGTAATATTCCATTCTATATATGTGCCACATCTTTATCCACTCATCTGTTGATGGACACTTAGGTTGCTTCCATGTCCTGGCAATTGTAAATAGAGCTGCAATGAACATTGTGGTACATGACTCTCTTTGAATTATGGTTTTCTCAGGGTATATGCCCAGTGGTGGGATTGCTCGGTTGTAGGGTAGTACTATTTTTAGTTTTTTAAGAAACCTCCATACTGTTCTCCATAGTGGTTGTATCAATTTACCTTCCCACCAGCAGTGCAAGAGGGTTCCCTTTTTTCCACACCCTCTCCAGCATTTGTTGTTTCTAGATTTTTTGATGATGGCCATTCTGACTTGTGTGAGGTGAAATCTCATTGTAGTTTTGATTTGCATTTCTCTAATGATTAATAATGTTGAACATTCTTTCTTGTGTTTTTTGGCAATCTGTATATCTTCTTTCGAGAAATGTCTATTTAGGTCTTCTGCCCATTTTTGGATTGTGTTGTTCGTTTTTTTTGATATTGAGCTGCATGGGCTGCTTGTAAAATTTGGAGATTAGTCCTTTGTCAGTTGCTTCATTTGCAAATATTTTCTCCCACTCTGAGGGTTGTCTTTTCTTCTTGTTTATGGTTTCCTTTGCTATGCAAAAGCTTTGAAGTTTCATTAGGTCTCATTTATTTTTGTTTTTATTTCCATTTCTCTAGGAGGTGGGTCAAAAAGGATCTTGTTGTGATTTATGTCATAGAGTGTTCTGCCTATGTTTTCCTCCAAGAGTTTGATAGCGTCTGGCCTTACTTTAGGTCTTTAATCCATTTTGAGTTTACTTTTGTGTATGGTGTTAGGGAGTGTTCTAATTTCATTCTTTAATATGTAGCTATCCAGTCTTCCCAGCACCACTTTTTTATTCGAGACGTTTCCTGTTTCTTAAGATAAGATTGTATTGCTATAAACTTCCCTCTTAGAACTGCTTTTGCTGCATCCCATAGCTTTTGGGTCATCATGTCTCCATTATCATTCGTTTCTAGGTATTGTTTGATTTCCTATTTGATTTCTTCAGTGATCACTTCGTTATTAAGTAGTGTATTGTTTAGCCTCCATGTGTTTGTATTTCTTACAGATCTTTTCCTGTAATTGATATCTAGTCTCATAGCGTTGTGGTCGGAAAAGATACTTGATACAATTTCAATTTTCTTAAATTTACCAAGGCTTGATTTGTGACCCAAGATATGATCTAGCCTGGAGAATGTTCCATGAGCACTAGAGAAAAATGTGCATTCTGTTGTTTTTGGATGGAATGTCCTATAAATATCAATTAAGTCCATCGTGTTTAATATATCATTTATTTTTATTTATTTTTTTAAACAGTTACTTATTTTTAAAAATTTATTTATTTATTTTTGGCTGTGTTGGGTGTTCATTTCTGTGTGAGGGCTTTCTCTAGTTGTGGCAAGCGGGGGCCACACTTCATCACGGTGTGTGGGCCTCTCACTATCGTGGCCTCTCTTGTTGCGGAGCACAGGCTCCAGACGCGCAGACTCAGTAGTTGTGGCTCATGGGATTAGTTGCTCCGCGGCATGTGGGATCCTCCCAGACCAGGACTTGAACTCGTGTCCCCTGCATTAGCAGGCAGTTTCTCAACCACTACGCCACCAGGGAAGACCTAATGTATCATTTAAGGCTTGTGTTTCCTTATTTATTTTCATTTTGGATGATCTTTCCATTGGTGAAAGTGGGGTGTTAAAGTCCCCTACTATGAATGTGTTACTGTTGATTTCCCCTTTTATGGCTTAGTATTTGCCTGATGTATTGAGGTGCTCCTATGTCGGGTGCATAAATATTTACAATTGTTATATATTCTTCTTGGATTGATCCCTTGATCATTATGTAGTGTCCTTCTTTGTCTCTTCTAATAGTCTTTATTTTAAAGTGTACTTTGTCTGATATGAGAATTGCTGCTCCAGCTTTCTTTTGGTTTCCATTTGCATAGAATATCTTTTTCCTTCCCCTTACTTTCAGTCTGTATGTGTCTCTAGGTCTGAAGTGGTTCTCTTGTAGACAGCATATATAAGGGTCTTGTTTTTGTATCCATTCAGCCAGTCTGTGTCTTTTGGTGGGAGCATTTAGTCCATTTACATTTAAGGTAATTATCGATATGTATGTTCCTATTCCCATTTTCTTAATTGTTTTGGGTTTGTTATTATAGGTCTTTTCCTTCTCTGGTGTTTCTTGCCTAGAGAAGTTCCTTTAGTATTTGTTGTAAAGCTGGTTTTGTGGTGCTGAACTCTCGCAGCTTTTGCTTGTCTGTAAAGGTTTTAATTTCTCCATCAAATCTGAATGAGATCCTTGCTGGGTAGAGTTTCTTTAGTTCTTCTAGGTCCTTGTTAAATGTTTCTTGTATTTTGTCTATTCTATTTCCAATATTTTGGATCATCTTTACTATCATTACTCTGAATTCTTTTTCAGGTAAACTGCCTATTTCCGCTTCATTTGTTAGGTCTGGTGGATTTTTATCTTGCTCCTTCAACTGCTGTTTTTCTGTCTTCTCATTTTGCTTATCTTACTGTGTTTGGGATCTCCTTTTTGCAGACTGCAGGTTCATAGTTCCCGTTGTTTTTGGTGTCTGTCCCCAGTGGCTAAAGTTGGTTCAGTGGGTTGTGTAGGCTTCCTGGTGGAGGGGACTAGTGCCTGTGTTCTGGTGGATACGGCTGGATCTTCTCTTTCTGGTGGGCAAGTTCACGTCTGTTGGTGTGTTTTGGGGTGTCTGTGGACTTATTATGATTTTAGGCAGCCTCTCTGCTAATGGGTGGGGTTGTGTTCCTGTCTTGCTAGTTGTTTGGCATTGGGTGTCCAGCACTGTAGCTTGCTGGTCGTTGAGTGGAGCTGGGTCTTGGCATTGAGATGGAGATCTCTGGGAGATTTTTGCTGTTTGATATTACATTGAGCTGGGAGGTCTCTGGTGGACCAGTGTCCTGAACTTGTCCCTCCCACCTCAGAAGCACAGACCTGATGCCCAGTCAGAGCACCAAGACTCTGTCATCCACGCAGAAAAAGAGAGAAAGGGAAAAAATATATATTTATCGTTGCTCCCAACGTCCACTGCCTCAATTTGGGATGATTCGTTGTCTATTCAGGTATTCCACAGAAGCAGGGTATATCAAGTAGACTGTGAAGATTTAATCCGCTGCTCCTGAGGCTGCTGAGAATTTCCCTTTCTCTTCTTTGTTCACAGTACCTTTTCCTGGACTCCCTCGCGGCTAGCTGTGGCTCACTATCCCCTTCAAGCTGTGTTCACGCCGCCAACCCCAGTCCTCTCCCTGCGCTCCGACCGAAGCCCAAGCCTCAGCTCCCAACCCCCGCCCGTCCTGGCGGGTGAACAGACGAGCCTCTCGGGCTGGTGAGTGCCGGTTGGCACTGATCCTCTGTGCGGGAATCTCTCCGCTTTGCCCTCCGCACCCCTGTTGCTCTGCGGCGCCAAAGCTTCTCCCCTCCGCTTGCGAAGGGGCTTCGTAGTGTGTGGAAACCTTTCCTCATTCACAGCTCCCTCCCACTGGTGCAGGTCCTGTCCCTATTCTTTTGTCTCTGTTTTTTCTTTTTTCTTTTGCCCTACCAAGGTACATGGGGAGTTTCTTGACTTTTGGGAGGTCTGAGGTCTTCTGCCAGCGTTCAGTAGGTGTTTGGTAGGCGTTGTTCCACATGTAGATGTATTTCTGATGTATTTGTGGGGAGGAAGGTGATCTCCACGTTTTGTTCTTCTGCCATTTTGAAGCTCCTCCAGGAGCCATTTCTTGAGGAAAGAACATAAGCTAGCGTTTGAAACCTATCTCTAATCATCCCTGTATTCTGTTCTTGAGCCAGTTTGTGGCAAATATAATGAAGCAGGTTCATATAATTTGATGCTAATAGGCACACTGTTTTAATACACTTTCTCCACACACAATTTCCACAAAGGAAAGCCACTAATTCTTTGTTTATAAACCTCTTGGGTCTGGAGAATTCACAGCTCCCTCCCACTGGTGCAGGTCCTGTCCCTATTCTTTTGTCTCTGTTTTTTCTTTTTTCTTTTGCCCTACCAAGGTACATGGGGAGTTTCTTGACTTTTGGGAGGTCTGAGGTCTTCTGCCAGCGTTCAGTAGGTGTTTGGTAGGCGTTGTTCCACATGTAGATGTATTTCTGATGTATTTGTGGGGAGGAAGGTGATCTCCACGTTTTATTCTTCTGCCATTTTGAAGCTCCTCCAGGAGCCATTTCTTGAGGAAAGAACATAAGCTAGCATTTGAAACCTATCTCTAATCATCCCTGTATTCTGTTCTTGAGCCAGTTTGTGGCAAATATAATGAAGCAGGTTCATATAATTTGATGCTAATAGGCACACTGTTTTAATACACTTTCTCCACACACAATTTCCACAAAGGAAAGCCACTAATTCTTTGTTTATAAACCTCTTGGGTCTGGAGAATTCACAGTAGTGAGGATGTTGATGAGATCAACACAACCATAACAAGCAGGTTTTCTAAAAGTTGACCATAGTTTTAAGGGAAATTAAAAAATACATTTGGGGAGAATTTTCTCAAGTTTACACCCTACTTTTTAAAATTGAAGTGACTTCTTAAAAAACCATCCTCGTAATATCTTATACTTATGTAGTGTTTTATATTTTAGAAGTAATTTCATATACATAATCTTATTCCGAGCTGTCCCATATTATAGATGAGGAAGGTAAGGCCCAGAAAATGTGGATAACCTGCCCCAAATAAAACACCAAGCTAGAGGCAAAGCCAGACCACCACCCAAATCTCCTGGTTACAAGTTCAATGCTTTTTCTTTTTTTACATTGTATGTGGATCCTGACATTTTCTAGGAACTTCTGTTTGATTTTTGCCGTCAATATAGTGAATTCTGATGAAATAAACGGGCTATGTAAATTTGGGCTGGAAGCCCTGCCTCACAGCCTCCTAACAGTGACCTCAGGCAGTGGGTAGGGTGATTAAGAGCATGGTTTGATTCTAGCACCAGACTGCCTGGACTTGCAATACTGGCTCTTCCACTTGCTTACTGTGTGGCCTTGGGCAAGTGCTTCAGTTTCACAGCCTGTAAAAGAGTGATTACAATGTGACCTACTTCATAGAATTGCTGTGGGATTAAGTGAGTTACTATTTGTAAAGCATTTTGAACCATGCCTGGGCACAAGGTAAGTGTGATGTAAATCTTTTTAAAATAAAAATCTGGTTCAATCCTATTATTTTATACCCAAAGTCCTTTTTCAAATCACATATTGTCATGACCCATATTCAATTTTCATTAAGTATATTTTACTGGATATCACTTACATGTAGTACTATAGAAAAGAAATAGTGTGATTGATAGGCTTCCCTCTGTCCTTGAGGAGTTTACAGTCTGTAGAGAGATGGAACAAAGTACATAAAAGAGCCTGGAAAGAGCACTTCCTTGTTTGTTACTGTAGCAAATAGGAGGAGGGAGACCAAAGGCTCTGTGGCTGTTAGGTTTCCAAAGTAGGATTCTTGTTTCAAAGAATCTTTATGTTCCATCCAATGACTTGCTTTCTTAAGTCCTGCATCATAAACTCCAGTGGGCTTGGCAGGTCCTGGGAGAGTGTGTGGAGGGAAGGAGCAGCAGCCCCTTCTTGCTGAAGGGCCACTCAGAGCCACAGCCTGGTCTTCCATCCTACTTCTCCGTCTCTGGGACACTATTCAAGCCACCAAAACTTGAAATAGGGGCCAACAATGAAACTGTTCACCTACCCAAAATTTTTTGTCCCTTATATTCAAAGTGAGAGCGGCCAAGCCTCTAGTTGCCCAAGAAAGCAGTGATGCCAAGTCAATTAGCAGAATTTCTAGGGCATAGAACTATTATTACTTTCCCACTCTGAAAAGTTAGTAATGAAAATTAATTTCCCTTCTTCTCTGTAACCCTTTGTAATTAATATCACCCTTTTGGGGGATTTCTGAGGAGGATGTACGCCTGTGGCTTGGAATTGTCTGTACAAAGCTAGCTGAAATATTTAGGGACTGAGTTTGCATTGTGGCCTAAATATCTGCCTTCTGTATTAGTTGAACTAGATAGAACTATCTATTGATTGATATGTATTGACCAGATAGAACTAGCTAAATATATAAAAGGTAATAGGTCACTGATACTATGTGGTCCTATATAACTTAGGTGCTGTAATATTTTTCAAAAACTTGATGCAAAACTTGAAAAGCAGGGAAACAAAGTTAATTTTGTTATTGCTGTTTTAGAATTAAATGTACTGTGACATTATCAGGCAGGCTCACAAACATTTATAATTGTGTTAGTCCCATATTTCTGTGACAGCTTAACCCATAAATATTAAAAAGACATTTAAAGTATCTTTATACTTAAAACATTAAAGTATAAATTCTTTATTCTTTAACATGGAGATGACAAGATGAGTGCCTTGTCATCTCCACGCTAAATTTTGTTCATATCAATTAAATAATTTAGGTGCTATCTGAATAAAGACCTTGGTCTAAATGTCTATTTGGTAGAAAATTCTGTGACAGAAAATTCAGATTGATGGGTTCTATTGGTATTCAGAAAATGATATTCCTATAGCCTCAAAAATCAAAGGTTAAGAATCACATTTGCATCAGTTCACACCAACTAGGATGGCTATAATTGAAAAAAAGGAAAATAATAGGTGCTGGTGAGGGTATGGAGAAGCTAGAACTTTTGTACATTGCTGATGAGAATGCAACATGGTACAGCTGTTGTGGAAAAAAGTGGCAATTCCTCAAAAATTTAAACATAGAATTGCCACATGACCCAGCAATTCAAAATAATTGAAAATAAAGACTCAAACAGACACTTGTACACCAGTGTTCATGGTAGCATTATTCACAATAGCCAAAATGTGGAAACAGCTCAGATGTCTCTCAACAGAAGAATGGATAAACAAAATGTGGTATATACATATAACAGAATATTATTTAGCCATAAAAAGAATGAAGTTCTGATACATGTTACAACATGGATGAACCTTGAAAACATTATGCTACGTTAAATAAGCCAGACACAAAAGGAGAAATATTGTATGATTCCACTTATATGGAATATCTTGAATAGCAAATTCATAGAGATAGAAAGCAGATTGGAGGATATGAGGAGCTAGGGGAAAGGGCAGGGGGTAGGGGCGTGAAAGAGGAGTTATTGCTTAATGTGTAGAGTTTCTCTTTTGGGTGATAAAAAATTTTGGAAATGGATAGTGGTGATGGTTGCAAAATATTGTGAATTTAGGTCATGGCACTAAAATGTACAATGAAAAGTGGTGTTATATGTTATATATATTTTACCACAACGAAAGTAAAAAAAAAAATCACATTTGCAACATTACCCATCACATTTTACAGCCCTTATAATATTCATAGATCTAACTATAATACAGCCCAGGTGTCTCTCTAATATAGGGACTATATTATACAAGAGTTGAGGGTCTGTCTCTGGTGATATCATTGACTAAGAATCCATTCTTTTCTCTGGGATCCAGAATTTAAATATCGGCTTCTGAATTTAGGTTTTGTGTCCTTTCTCCCGAAGAATCTTCACTGAATGTTGACTCAAAAAGAGCAAGAACAGACTTCCTGAAAAGCTTTCTGAAGTTCTCCCCAGTAAATAGGTAGAGTGTGGGAGAAAAGACAGTATTGAAAGAAGTAGTTATCACTGTGAGTATCAGAGTCAACTGGAAAAGTAGTGATCTGTTCTTAGAATTAAACCTTGGTATACATGGTAGGGCATCCAACACACAAAGAAAGAGATAGCGGTAGTCATCATGACTTTGAAGGGCTTGTTGGATTTGAAGAGGCTCCTCTCTTTCACCTTTTTGGCTACTCTTTCATAACAAAAGGTGATGATGAGGAAAGGCAGAAGGAAGCCCAGCAA
The DNA here is from genome assembly GCF_003031525.2 of Neophocaena asiaeorientalis asiaeorientalis. Lineage (NCBI taxonomy): Eukaryota > Metazoa > Chordata > Mammalia > Artiodactyla > Phocoenidae > Neophocaena > Neophocaena asiaeorientalis. The sequence goes on along the minus strand of NW_020175825.1, from coordinate 242,257 downwards.
GAAGCGGCTGCTGAAGCAGGCTACATGAATCCATTTTCCTAATGTTTGCATCTTTTTGCCTTCCCAGTTGGTAAACACAGCATAGTTATTCTGGCAGGTCACTCTTCCTTTATGGTCATCATGTGCCTCCCTGAAAACCACATAGGGCATGCTGAGGGCAGTGGCAAATATCCAGACTCCCAAGACGATGCTGGAAACCCAATGTGGGGTTCGGTGCAGCTGTGACCACACCGGGTGAAGAGTGAGAAGATAACGATCAATGCTGATGGCCGAGAGGAAGAAAACAGAGGCAAACATCCCTGCAGACAAAATGCTATTGAAGACCTTGCATGTGGCCATTCCAAAGCTCCATTGATTTTCCTGAAGGTAGGAGATGGCCAGAAATGGCAAAAATAATGTTGAAATAAAATAAGAGCGAATGAGATGAAAATATAAGAGAGTATTAACAGTCTTTTTCATTTTGAATTTTAGCACCCATAGGTAGAAACCGTTGGTAATAGTGCCAGTTATAAATGATGTGAAAAAAAGAAGTGCATCGATCACTTTTGAGGCAGGTGTTGAATGCTGTTTCTTATTAAAGTAGAGACATTGAGCAGGTAATCATTAGAGTTGATCACATCCATAATTGGAATGAGAAACTGAAAATAACAACAAAAAAGAAGCAAAAGAAATGGTTAAATATAGAAATTAAAATAGTAATTTTTGCATATTCATAGTCAAAATGACAATATTTTTTAAATGACAAACAATATGTTTACAATAATACAAATCAGATATTTTTCTTTTATTTTGTGTGAGGAATTAAGATCAGATTAATTTGGGCATCAAAAATAGAAATACTACAGATGCAATGAAATTAATATGAAATAGAAATAAGTTTGGAATATTCTCACTTCATTAAGTAATTAATTTAGGCAGTTAAAAATATCCTATTTAGGGAATTCTCTGGCAATCCAGTGGTTAGGACTACACGCTTCCACTGCATGGGGCAGGGGTTTTATCCCAGGTCGGGTAATTAAGATCCCTTGTGGGGTTTCCCTGGTGGTGCAGTGCTTGAGAGTCCACCTGCCGATGCAGGGGACACGGATAAAAAAGATCCCATGTGCCACCTTGGCTCAGCCAAAAAAAACCCCAAAACTTCTATTTAGACATTAACCAGAAGTCTGACCCTTCTTGATGGGCACAGATTCTTGAATAAGTCGGTGAAGAATCAGTTTTACTTGACTAAGACTTGGTCAGGGCAATGTTAATAATGAAATTGAATAACAAAAATGACAACAATGGCTGCAAGTTAGTAATCATAGGGAGCTATAATTAGAGTTCTCCCATGAGCTAATTATATATAGTAAATGCTATTACCTAGTATCCTAACACTCAGCACATAACAATAAGAACTGATATTCATACAGGAGCCCTTCGGCGCCGTAAGATTGTGAAGTACCTTCAAAATCATCAATGAAAGAGGAAAGTGTATGGTAGAATATAGCAGTAGTTCTTTCTTACTTGGGGAGGGGAAAGACAGAGAGGAGTCAAGGAACTGATATTTATCCAGTACTTGTTGTATGCAGGAAACTTCATATAAAAATAATTTCTTTTTTTCCATACAAAGGCAAATGTTTAAACAGAGGAGAAAGTGAGGCTTACAGGGGTTAAATTTCATATTCAACATCTCCCACCATACCTCCACTGTGGCAGGTGGGGAACCCAATAAATGTTTTATGTTACTTCTTTGAAAACTGGTAATCCATGTGTAGTGTATTTTGATAACGCTCCATGAAATGGAGTATTTGATTATCCAAAATATCCCATTTCTTGAATAACTGCTCCTATAGTATTGAAAATATAAATGTGAGAATATTTTGGAAAACAGCTATTATAACAGAGTCACATCAACAAACTGTTTTTTGATAAATTGGATAAAGCAATGGAAATTACTAATGATATTTTTCACTAATCAAAAACATCCTAAGAATATACAGAGAGAAGAAATAAAATAATTGCTATTGAAACCATAACTACCTTAATTCTGCTGGCTAAGGGATTTGCAAAAATTTCCCCCAAAGTAGAAAAATGGTTCTCTTCAGGAAGATATCTTGGTAGTCTATTTGGGAATAAAAAGTGAAGTTTTGGGACGTGGAATGGATAGGCAATGATGAGTGAAAGAGTGGGAACCCAAGGAAGAGGCTGGGTGAAGGTCCTGGGACCATGAGAAGAGGGGGAGGAGGGAAGATGGTCTTCAGAGAGGGGCCCCAGGAAAACACAGCAGGAGGCTAGGAGGCTTGCAGAGGAGGAAGGGTCAATGAGATATTGAGAAGCAGAGATGACACAGGGGATTTAAAATAAGGAATGTCTAATATTTCATTTGAATCCATTTGTTATGGTTTGACATGGTGTAATGTCTCCCTTAACCTCATTGATCACAACTTCTTGTGTTGGTGGTTGCTCTGGGGAATGGAAAGAAAAGAGCTTGTGCTCCCTATTTGGAAAGGAGTAGGATGGAGAGAAGAGGCCAGTAGCAGGAAGTGAGATGTTAATGAGATGATATGGTGGAAACTGTATAGACACTGGGACTTGAGTAGACAAGGAGAAACAAAATCCCACAGAGGATTTCTGATACTGTGTGTGTATGGCCTGTGTGTGTCCATTTGTGTATGTGTGTGTGTGTGTCTGTAGTCTGTCCATATATCTGTGGTGCATTTGTGTGTATGTATGTGCATATATGGTGTGTGTCTCTGTGGCGTGTGTGTATCTCTAGTGTGTGTATAAATTCATGGGGTGTGTGTGGAGCTGTGTGTGTGTGTATCTGTGATCTGTGCAAGTGTGGTGTATTTGTGTGTGGTCTCTGCGGTCTGGGTGTATCTATCTGTGCAGTGTGTATACGTGTAGTGTTTGTATGTCTGGGTGTGTGTGTGTATGTGTGTGGTCTCTCTGTGTATGTGCATACAAGAAACTGAATTATAGGGAAGATTTTATTAAAAATTGTGTGGCTGAGCTCTGTATAGAAGGGCATCTGAAAGTAATGCAGGACTTGAGCAAAAGCAACACTGGTAGTCGTTCTGAAGAGCATATAAAGTTTCCTAAGAACTTTGATTTATTGCACATGACCAGGAGATTTCTTCATCCTTAAACATCTTTTAAAACGGTTTTGAAGTACTTGCTTATAAATTAGTGGGGCAGAACTGGGGCTCTGGCATCCCACAGAAGTGGGTTTCGATCCTACCTCTACCACTTAAACAGCTCTGTGATTTTGGACTCTTAACTCTGAGCCCCTTTCACCTTGTAAACCCTGGCGACTTTTTATGAGGACTAAGTGAGATAATGTATATGAACCACTTAGCTCCCTTCATGGCACATATTAGGCATTCGGGAACTTTTTACCCCTTAGTTTGCTCAACTTGTTTTGGTTTTATTTGGCCGCATTGGGTGGCATGCGAGATCTTAGTTTGCCCGACCAGGGATCGAACCCTCGAAGCCACACCCCCTGCGGTGAAATCGTGGATTCTTAACCATTGGACCGCCAGGGAAGTCCCCTCGATTTGTTATATTAAGGCTAGCAAGAGCCTCATTTTGCCCTTTTAATGTCATATTTCTTTCCTTCCCAAAGCCGCCTACTGAATTCTAGAGTACCACCAGGGATTTCTGAAAAAATCTAAATGTTCATCTATAGGGGCAGAGGCTGTCAGATTTAGAGTTATTTTGAAACCTTGCTATAGTGACAGCTTTGGCACAAGTGGCTTTCAGGAAGACCCCGCCTGGGCTTGGGGACGTCGAGCTACTATGGGGGAGGGAACCACAGAACCTCGGGAAACTGATCTGGAGAAAGCCTAGAGAATCTATGCAGATGATAGCTGTAGGATAAAGCTGCTTGCTCAGGAATCTTACCTTGGAGTTATATCTTCATGCCAGACGGTCTTGGGAAGGCCAGAGAGACTCTATGTCAGCAATCTCCTCTCCAGGGACAGAGGCAAAAGTCAGTGACACTTTGCCTTCATCTCATCTGCCTTTCTTCTTGCTGATGCTACTCCCCAGCCTCGAGCCTACTATTTAAATATTCAGTGACTTCTTGTTGTTTCCCTGTTCCTTTTTCTGCGGAATGTGTGCTGTAGAGGTGTAGGTAGAGAGATGAGTACTTCTTCAAATCATTTCTCCATTTCAAGGAAAGATTACAAAAATTCCATAAACAAAGTTATTCTATTATTCTGTTTAAGTGCTGTTACTCCATAACAAAGCTTGTTTCCAGTGTTAAAACACTGATTAAAAATTACCTTCTCATATTTGGTCATCCCACCAGGCACCCACTCTGCCTCGATTCTAGCATGTTTGTTAACATATGGATGCATGGTGTTGGGTACATAGGGAGGTAGTAAATATCAAGCATGGAAAAAATAAAATTTGGAAATGAGCTACCTAATCCTGCTGGAGAGAAAATGATCAGAAAGGAAAACTCAAATATCGAGTTTCACAGTGAAATGGACTGTATGATAACAGGCCCCAAACTAATCTCATTTAGTTTGGGAAGATGAAGACTGATGGGCAGAATGATCTGCATTTGTGCAGTTGTTGAGAATGGCTGGAAAGAGCACAGAATTGGTTACCATATCCTAGAAGACAATCACATTATAAGAAAATCCTACAACACAGGTAATACATTTATGAATTGACTGAGCCCTACATTTTCTATTTTCCTCTCTCTAATCCACCTCTGAAATTTTTAGGATCAACCTCTGTGCTGACCTCCGTGTCCTGATTTCTTTCCTGCTTGCTTTCCTCTTCATCTCTGCACCACCAGTGGAGAAAATACATCAAAACTGCTGTGTGGCTCAGCAGTGAAGCTCAGGAATCTGTTATTTAGGTTAGACTTAGAATTTTAAAGCTTTCATTGTTACTGTAGCTTTTAAAAAATAGGCTTAAATTTTAGTTCGTAATTCATTTGGGGCTATGACCTTCAACCTAAGAACTGATCTTCTTTGCTTCAAGTTAAGGATAAGTTTTCAAACTTGCTACTGCCTTTTAAAAGCAATTTCTTGCCAGGTTTTCATACCCTTTGAGCTAATTCACAGACTTGGAACAACCTGAGATATTATTTGATCCAAACCCACTAATTTTGAAGATGAGCAAAGTGACACTTAGAGAGGTTAAGTGATTCACAGTAGGTTTTCACCAAGAAAAGAACCAAGGGCTCCTTCAGCCACCCTGTACTATTTCATTGGTGCAAAAAGGGATTTGGATCAGGTTCTTCTTCCTCCCTCCTCCCCCTTATATTTCCAAACTCTACAACTAGTAAATTTTGTAAATAACAAATATATTTTGGACTAGTGTTTAATTCCCTACCCCCACCCTCCACCAAAATATGCACAAGGGCTAGTACCACAATTAGATAGCCTAAAATTTTGTTCTTCCATTACTCTCCTCAGAAATACTCTCACTAGTGAGTATTTTTATCTAATAGGTAATTAAACCAATGGTATTAACTCTGTTGAGAAAGACGTAGACTGTTTGAGGAAGGAGCTTCCCTTCTGTGGCTTTGGTGATATGACTCCATTCATTGTACTTTTCATATTTCAAAATAAGTCCAGTGGTTTCAAGAGAAGAATTCGTGGAAATGGAAACTGTTTTATGTGGTTTGGATGTGATCACAGTATGAAACAGATAGAAATACAGAAGCAGATAGAGTTGCAAAATCAAATGCTTGAAAGTCTAGGAACTCACGGATGCATGTAATTTTAGAGCTAGAAGGGACCGAGGAGTTAACTTCATCTAATTCCTGGTGCTATAGGTGAAGAGACTAAGACCCATCGAGATATCTGAGAACTTGTCCTAGATTCCAGTATTAGTTAATAAAAGATTTGGGGCAGAATTAATGTACACTAAAAATACTAATGAACTGCTTATAGGCACTATATTGATTGCACAAAACAGTATAGGATAGAAAACAAAACTATAGATATAAATTCTACCTCTTTTACTTACCATATATATAACATCTCTAAGTCTCAGTTTCCTCATTTGTGAATGTAAAAAAACGAAAGAAAACACCACTCCTGAGTATTCTTTTGAGGATTAATAATTATTACTAAATATTATTAAGAATTATTAATAATTATTATTTGATACTATAAGTAAGGACGTAGTGCCTGGCACATGGTAGGTATTAAATACATGATAGTTAGTATTAATATGTAAGCTGTATCAGAGAATACTAGCAAGCCCAGTGGGCTGGAGCAAATCTCCAGGCAGTGCAATTCAAGAAACATTTATTATTTATTTATTTAAAATTTTTTATATCTTTATTGGAGTATAATTGCTTTACAATGTTGCATTAGTTTCTGTTGTACAACAAAGTGAATGAGCTATAAGTATACATATATCCCCATATTCCCTCCCTCTTGAGCCTCCCTCCCATCCTCCCTATCCCACCCGTCTAGGTCATCACAAAGCATTGAGCTGATCTCCCTATATTACGCAGTACCTTCCCACTAGCCATCCATTTTACATTTGTTAGTGTATATACGTCAATGCTACTCTCTCACTTCATCCCAGCTTCCCCGTCCCCCAAGTGTCCTCAAGTCTGTTCTCTATATGTGCATCTATATTCCTTCCCGGCCACTAGGTTCATCAGTACTGTTTTTTTAGATTCCATATATGTGCTTTAGCATATGGTATTTACTTTTCTCTTTCTGACTTACTTCAATCTGTATGACAGTCTTTAGGTCCATCCACCTCACTACAAATACCTCAATTTCATTTCATTTTATGGCTGAGTAATACTCCATTGTATATATGTGCCACATGTTCTTTATCCATTCATCTGTCGATGGACATTTAGGTTGCTTCCATGCCCTGGCAACTGTAAATAGTGCTGCAATGAACATTGGTTTATGACTCTTTCTGAATTGTTGCCATTGGTAGTTTGATAGGGGTTGCATTGAATATGTAGATTGCTTTGGGTAGTATAGTCATTTTCACAATGGATTCTTCCAGTCCAAGAACATGGTCTATCTTTCCATGTTTGTATCATCTTTGATTTTTTTCATCAGTGTCTTACAGCTTTCTGCATACAGGTCTTTTGTCTCCTAGGTATTTTATTCTTTTTGTTGCAACGGTAAATGGGAATGTTTCCTTAATTTCTCTTTCAGAGTTTTCATCGTTAGTGTACAGGAATGCAAGAGATTTCTGTGCATCAATTTTGCATCCTGCTACTTTACCAAATTAATTGATTAGCTCTAGTAGTTTTCTGGTGGCATTTTTAGGATTCTCTATGTATAGTATCATGTCATCTGCAAACACTGACAGTTTTACTTCTTCTTTTCCAATTTGGATTCCTTTTATTTCTTTTTCTTCTTTGATTTCCGTGGCTAAAACTTCCTAACTTATCTGGAATAATAGTGGTGAGAGTGGGCACCCTTGTCTTGTTTCTGATCTTAGAGGAAATGCTTTCAGTTTTTCACCATTAAGAATGATGTTAGGGGCTTCCCTGGTGGCACAGTGGTTGAGAGTCCGCCTGCTGATGCAGGGGACGCGGGTTTGTGCCCTGGTCTGGGAAGATCCCACATGCGGTGGAGTGGCTGGGCCCATGACCCATGGCCGTTGAGCCTGCACATCCAGAGCCTGTGCTCCACAATGGGAGAGGCCACAACAGTGAGAGGCCCACGTACCGCAAAACAAAACAAACAAAAAAAAGAACGATGTTGGCTGTGGGTTTGTCATATATGGCTTTTATTATGTTGAGGTAGGTTCCCTCTGTGCCCACTTTCTGGAGAGTTTTTATCATAAATGGGTGTTGAATTTTGTCAAAAGCTTTTTCTGCACCTGTTGAGATGATCATATGGTTTTTATCCTTCAGTTTGTTAATATGGTATATCACATTGACTGATTTGTGCATATTGAAGAATGCTTGCAACTCTGGGATAAATCCCACTTGATCATGGTGTATGATCCTTTTAATATGCTGTTGGATTCTGTTTGCTGGTATTTTGTGGAGGATTTTTGTTCATCTATGTTCATCAGTGTTATCAGCCTGTAGTTTTCTTTCTTTGTGACATCTTTGTCTGGTTTTGGTGTCAGGGTGATGGTGGCCTCGTAGAATGAGTTTGGGAGTGTTCCTCCCTCTGCTACATTTTGGAAGAGTTTGAGAAGGATGGGTAGTAGCTCTTCTCTAAATGTTTGATAGAATTCATCTGTGAAGCCATCTGGTCCTGGGCTTTTGGTTGTTGGAAGAGTTTTAATCACAGTTTCAGTATCAGAGCTTGTGACTGGTCTGTTCATAATTTGTATTTCTTCCTAGTTCAGTCTTGGAAGGTTGTGCTTTTCTGAGAGTTTGTCCATTTCTTCCAGGTTATCCATTTTATTGGCATATAGATGCTTGTAGTAGTCTCTCATGATCCTTTGTATTTCTGCTGTGTCAGTTGTTACTTCTCCTTTTTCATTTCTAATTCTGTTGATTTGAGTCTTCTCCCTTTTTTCTTGATTAGTCTGGTTGATTAATTTTGTTTATCTTCTCAAAGAACCACCTTTTTGTTTTATTGATCTTTGCTATTTTTCTATTGTTGCCTTCATTTCTTTTTCATTTATTTCTGATCTAATGTTTATGATTTCTTTCCTTCTGCTAACTTTGAGTTTTTGTTGTTGTTGTTCTTTGTCTAATTGCTTTAGGTGTAAGGTTAGGTTGTTTATATATTTGAGATTTTTCTTGTTTCTTGAGGTAGGATTGTATTGCTATAAACATCCCTCTTAGAACTGTTTTTGCTGTGTCCCATACGTTTTGGGTCATCATGTTTTCATTGTCATTTTTTTCTAGATATTTTTTGGTTTCCTATTTGATTTCTTTGGTGATCTCTTGGCTATTTAGTAGTGTATTGTTTAGCCTCCATGTTTGTATTTTTTACAGTTTTTTTCCTGTAATTGATATCTAGTCTCATAGCATTGTGGTTGGAAAAAATACTAGATATGATTTCAATTTTCTTTAATTTACTGAGGCTTGATATTTGACCTAAGACATGATCTATCCTGGAGAATGTTCCATATGCACATGAGAAGAAAGTGTATTCTGTAGTTTTTGGATGGAATGTCCTATAAATATCAATTAAATCCATCTGGTCTAATGTGTTATTTAAAGCTTGTGTTTCCTTATTTATTTTCTGTTTGGATGATCGGTCCATCGGTGAAAGTGGGGTGTTAAAGTCACCTACTATTATTGTGTTGCTGTTGATTTCCCCTTTTATGGGTGGTATCATTTGCCTTATCTATTGCGGTGCTCCTATGTTGGGTGCATAGATATTTAAAATTGCTATATCTTCTTGGATTGATACTTTGATCATTTTATAGTGTCCTTCCTTGTCTCTTGTAATAGTCTTTATTTTAAAGTCTATTTTGTCTGATATGAGTATTGTTCCTCCAGCTTTCTTCTGATTTCCATTTGCATGGAATATCTTTATCCATCCCCACACTTTCAGTCTGGATGTGTCCCTAGGTCTAGATATTCATTTATCTAATATTTACCAAGCACTGTTCTTGTCACTGGGGATATAGAATAAATGAGAAGAGCTTTGTTCTCATGGAGCTTACATTCTAGTTGGGAGAGATGTACAATAAACCAATAATTAAAGAAATATCAGCTAGCACCTAAAGTACTATGCAGAGTATTAAAACATGGAAATGTGATGAGTAACTAAGTGTCTAGTCAAGTGGGGCTGTTGGGAAAGACCTTTCCATAGGTGACATTTAATGGGATTGGAATGACCTAGAGGAGACAACTGTGCAGTGATTAAGAGAAGAGCATTATGCTGTACCTAACTCATTTCTTGTTCCATGTCTGTTTCCTCCTATTGACCCTTTTCTACTTTCTACGTGCTCTTGCTCTCCAAATTGGGTCTCCCCATTTATTAGAATCTTTGGCTCATGACCTTTCAACTTCATGCCACGATTTATGGCTTGGATTCTCCTCCTTGGCTGGGTCCTTGTTGTGATAGCATTCCTGGAAACAGGAATTCATCTTTATTCAGGAGACTGTCTCCTGGGTTCTGTCTGCTCACGGCCTTATTGGATAAGATCCACCACATCAGGCTCCAGATCCTCCCCATGTTTGAGAATTGCAGGTAGGATGTACCTGGAGGAGAGGCAGAAAGTGAGGCTGGGAAGTTGGTCTACGTTTTGATTATGAAAGGACTTGGATTCAGGCTCAGCCTTGGGAGAGAAAGGTTTGGGCTTTGGAGCACAGGTGGAGAGATGGGCTTTTGACAGGATGATAGAGTCAAGGGCTTGGATAGATTTGTTTCTCTGCAAACTCAGACTCAACGTAGTCTGCTGAAAGTGAACAGAGGAAGGGTGATGGAAAATAATGAAAATTTAGAATTTCCTATGGAAGTAATAAGAGACACAAAAAATTATTGAGCTATGTTAAGGGTCTATTTGAGATTAGGGATCATTTATTTGTGGGTTCCCCCTGGGAACGGGGAAAAATACCTCACTGTGCAAAAGTAAAATTATGAGCTACTTACTCCTACATTTACTTCCAGCCTGGGTGTAGAAGAAGCAGATTGTCAAAATATTCTTGGCTGATGGTTTCCATGCTAATACTATCAGGAGAGGAGGCCAGCAGGGTTGAGAATGCTGATAAGAAAGTAGCAGAAGTGATATTTCTAGGGGTTTAAGTAGAATAGGAAAACCACCATGAGTTTGACAGAGGGAGAGTGAGGTTGGAGTTGAGGGACTGGAGGTCTGGTGTAGGCATAGTAGTGTTTATATGAGTATAGAAGACTGTGGTTGAAGTGGGATATTGGAATTTTTAATGTTCAAGGTGTGGCAGTTCTGTTTGATGGTAAAATCTCTAGAGTGTGGCAGAGGAACACAGGTAGTAAAGCAGTCGTTGGAATCAACATCCAGAAACTTCAAATTAAGGTATTGGATGGTCTTTATCCTAAGAGCATTGGCAATCACTGAAAGGTTTTAGGTAAGAAGTGATATGGTTATGGTGGTAGTTTAAAAAGATAGCCTGGGGCTTCCTAGGTGGCACAGTGGTTAAGAATCCACCTGCCAATTCAGGGGACACGGGTTCGAGCCCTGGTCTGGGAAGATCCCACATGCCATGGAGCAGCTAAGCCCGTGAGCCACAACTACTGAGCCTGTGAGGCACATCACAAAAAAAAAAAAAAAAAAAAGCCTGGCTTTTGAGGTGGAGAATGGATTGCTGAAATGTGACAGTGACAGTGGGAAGACCAATTATCTCAGTTTGGGTTCAGCCAGAAGTAGACTTAGAGCAAGTAGTTTTTTTTCTGAAATGATCTCAGGAAGCCCTGGTAAGGGGTGGGGAAGGGAGATAGAGATGGGCAGAAGCAAATGAAGGGTGAAGTATTAAACAAGATACAACTGTGGGTAATTAACGCTTAATTCCACTGAGGAACTCTGGGAAACGGTGTAGAACACATACCCCTGGGTTACCTCACCCAAGGGACAAGGAGCTTACCTCACCCAAGGGACAAGGAGCTTGGGTATTTATACACGAATTCCTGTCAATTTTAGGTTTATGGATGCTCCCAGAGGGTGTTAATTTCTTGGTACTTCCTTTTTCACACATAGGAGCAGCGTGGGACCCTTTGGCCAGAGAAAGTTTTGAGGTTAAAAGAAAGTAGATCCTGGAAGAGGAAGTTTGGCTAGCAAGAACTGACACGGTAATAACAAGTAGTTGTGGGTTGGCATCAAAGAGGATCGCTAAATCTGTTCAAAAGACTATTATGTTAGTCCAGGCAAGAGACAAAGGCAGCTTGGACCAAGTAGTGGTGATGAAGATGGGGGAAAGTGAAAGGATTTAGTAGGTGCATATATACTTATGTGCACATGAGTTTCATGCTTTCCATTTTGTTAACCATATTTGTAAAGATTTTACGTTTCTGATCCCCTTTTAAGGTAAACTGTAAGCTAAAGATATCCCAAGAAGACAGGAAGGAAGTCTGACACTCTTACTCCTGATTCAGGTTACTAACTACTGAAAGGCGAAAAATCTAAGGCAGTGCTGTCCAATAGAAATATTACGCAAGTCACATTAAAAATTTTCCAGAGCCACATTTAAAAAGTAAAAAGCAATAGGTAGAATTCGTTTTAATGATGTATTTCATTTAACTCGATATGTTCAAATATTATAGTTTCAACATGTAATCAATACAAAATTATTGATGAAGTAATTACATCCTTTTTTGGGGCACTAAGTCTTTAAAATCTGATGTGTATTTTACACTTAAAGCACATTTTAATTTGAACTATCCACACTTCAAACAAGTGCTCGATAGCTGCCATATTGGACAGCGCAGATCTAGGACTTAGTTTATTTAAGAAATGTGTTCTTTTACAATGTGTGATAAATAATAATATTATAAATAAATAGTAGAAGGAAAATATTTTGCATTTAAGTATTGAATGTTAAAACTAAAATGGACTAGGCAATATTAATATGGTTTCTGACCCTCCTCCACTCTTATTATTTTGAGATTTCCAAGTTAAGTGAGAGATATAATTTTTAAACTTAGTATAGGTTTCTACTAATGAGAACTAGACAACTAGAATGACAACTTTCTTAACTTTTTTGATCTTAAAATAGCTAGTAAGGGTGGCTTCCTGAAGATAAATATTTCTTACTGTTTGCTATTTGGACAGGAAATCCTCTTTAAGTTTTTGATATCAAAATCAGTCTTTTTATGGCTCATTTTACTTTCATGTCTCTTAGGCAGTATCCTAGTGCCCTCTCTTCCTTTCCTTATTTTAAAAACACAATTATCAGAAGGTAATATAAGACTGGAATTCAGAGTTCCTTGTCTTATGAATCATGTTTCTTTTCTTTCTCCATCATCATGATGGAAATGAGAAATTTGTATTGCTCAGTAAGTGAAATAAGGACAATATAAAATGGTTGTTGACTGAGATTATGAGCTAATAATATCAAAGGTCCAGAGATACTTAGAGGAATGTAATTAAATATTTTAATATACTTATAAAACTGCATCTTTTAAGATATTCTTATGAAAGCCATAGTCAAATGTGGCTTACTTATGTTTTTCTCTGAATTTGTGCATACAGACAGTATAAAAACTAAGGCAACTCAGGCCTACGGAGTCATCATTAGCTATAGCCAATTTGGAGGTAAAGAGTTTACTGCTGCCTACCAGAACCTTATTTTCATGAGGACTTTAGGAAGTGTAGGGTAGATTTCTTTACTTATAAATAAAGCATTCCTCTGAGGAGCCTGGGCCACTGCTTAAAGGGTAATCCCAAAAAATAATCTAACAAAAGAGTAGAAAAAGCTTTGGAGCTTTGGCTTCAGATGTACTTGAATTCAAATCTTATACTTTTTTTTTTATAAGATACAGCCTCAGTCCTATCACTTAGATTCTCTAAGTTTCAGATGTTCCCTATTTATCTTTTTTTTTTTTTGGCTGCATCAGGCCTTAGTTGCAGTAAGCAGGATATTTGTTGCGGCATGCAGGATCTTTCGTGGCAGCAAGTGGGCTCTTCGTTTGGCACGTGGGCTTCTCTACTTGCCCTGCATGGGGCTCCAGAGCATGCGGGCTAAGTAGTTGCAGCACGCAGGCTTAGTTGCCCTGCGGCATGTGAGATCTTAGTTCCCCAGCCAGGGATTGAACCCCTGTCCCCAGCATTGGAAGGTGGATTCTTAACCACTGGACCACCAGGGAAGTCCCTCAGATATCCCCTATTCATTTTAAAGAATTTTTTTAAAAAGTTTATAGCTCACTAGTTTTTTTAAAAATTTTTGTTTATTTAATTTTTTGGCTGCATTGGGTCTTCGTTGCTGTGTACGGGCTTTTCTCTAGTTGCAGCGAGCAGGGGCTACTCGCATTGTGGTGCACGGCCTTCTCATTCTGGTGGCTTCTCTCGTTGTGGAGCATGGGCTCTGAGTACGCGGGCTTTAGTAGTTGCAGCATGTGGGCTCTGTAGTTGTGGCTCGTGGGCTTAGTTGCTCCGCAGCATGTGGGATCTTCCCAGACTAGGGATCGAACCCATGTCCCCTGCATTGGCAGGCAGATTCTTAACCACTGCACCACCCTGGAAGTCCTAGTTTTTGCTTCTGATGGTGGTATATACATCTAAATATGTATTACATTTCTATAATAAAGGGACGCACTATACATCCTGTTTGGTAACTTTTTCCATTCAATAATATGTTATAAATGTCTTTCATCTCAACAAACTAATATGTTAATAAAGATATATCTACATAATCATTTTAATAGCTATGTAATTGTCCCTTGCAGGCTATTTTGAGGATTATAGTGTGAGATAAAATATGTGACCATAACAAGCATTTAGCAATTTAAAAACAACTAGACTATAAATGGAACTGAATTTCAGATTTCATACAAACAGCCTGCAGGCTGACATTTTCCCACCTATCTTTGCTAGCCAGCCACCATCATGCAGGCAGTCTCCGGCTGCCTTCAAGCAAGACCTCCACATGCAATTGCCTCATACATCAGGACCAGGAACCCTGTGTCTCAGACATCCCTGGAGGCACCAGAACGAAGGTGGCGCAAGAACCTGCATAGAAGTTGTAGGTCACAATGACTTTGATGGAAGATCATGGAATATTGAGGCTCTAGAGAGAGAAAATGTATATTATACCGGTTCAGGACCCGGAAGGACAGGAGACTCCCAGAGGAAAGAAACACTTAAAGGATAGCTTCTCAGAGCAGAAAGTTCACTTTCATTTCTATGAAGTTCTTCATTTCTAGCACCCTAGCAGTGTTTGTTCTCTTCCTTATGGAACAAAATTCAGCTAGTGACCTCCCACTTCAGCGAGATTATCAGAACATGAGGAATACTCCAGATTCCTATTTGAAAATATGTGTTCCTCCTACTACATTTCTAGGTTTAAAATACTCCCTTTAACATTCCAAGAATTATTTTTGTAAACAATCTTGGCTGCAGTTCAGAATACTGTATGTAGCATTTGGTAGGCTAGTTCATAGTCCCTCTCTGAACACCAGTTGACAGAAGCACTATCAGATGGTCTGGGATAGAGACAGATCCTAGGTCATATCCTAAGTCACTTGGAACAGGGTCTAAGAGAGGAACTTTGAGGTCTCTGTTGTTGGCCATTCCTCCTTCAGACTACACTTCTTGAGAAGGATACTCTGAGCTGTGGGTGCTGGTGTAGAGCCCTCTGGGAGGAGGGCTGCATATTTGGCATCTTATGGTGCTGTCCCAATGGCTTATCCAACTAAGTCAATTGAGGTCTCAATTCTTCAACAGAGGAAGCTGTAAATATTGAAAGAGAGCATTGGTCATATGGTCAACTATATTGCTATGTATCAAGTAGTATGGTGGCACTGTAGATAGAGAAGTAAACAAGACAAGAGTGGTTCAGCTATTGGGGAGCTTCTGAATTAGTGGGGAACACAGGACATATGAGGCAAATAGTGACAACTGTGTTTAGTGATGTAAAGGGAAAATTGACCTAGACCGGGAGTCAGGGAGATTTCCTTGAGGGAGTGACATTTGAGCTGAGACTTGAAGTTAGGTGGGTAATGAGAGTGGGGAACTAACGTTTCCAGCAAAGGAAACAACTTGTGAGAAGGCCCCAGGTATGACCGAGGAATTCAGTAAGGCTAGAGGGCAGAGAGCTTGGGAGAAGGATGGGGCAGGAGATGTGCATAGGACCAGATCATGTAGGGCTTTACAGGCCATGTTAATTGTACTGAATTTTATTTGAAGGATGATGGAAAGGGGGAAGATACCACATGTATTAATTTGCTAGGCCTTCCATAACAAAATACCACAGACTGGGTGTCTTAAACAACAGAAATTAATAGGCTCACAGTTCTAGAGGCTGGAAGTCCAAGATGAAGATGCTGGTAGGGTTGGTTTCCTCTGAGGCCTCTTTCTTTAGCTTATGGGTGGCTCCACTCTTGCCATCTCCTCAAATGGTCATTTCTTTGTGTGTATGCCCCTAGTGTTTCTTTGTGTGCCCAAATTTTCTCTTTTTATGAGGACACCAGTCAGTTTTAATGATTAGGGCCTGCCATAATGGTCTCCTTTTAACTTGATTGCCTCTTTTTTTGGCATTTAGGAATTTCTTTTAAAAATCAAGATACAATCGACATATAACATTATATTAGTTTCAGGTGTAAACATAATGATTCAATATTTTTATATATTGCAAAATGATCACCACAAGTCTAGTTAATATCCTTTAATTACCTCTTTAAAGTCCCTGTCTCAAATGCAGTCACATCCTAAGGTACTGGGGGGTTAGGATTCCAACATATGAATTTGGGGTACACAATTCAGCTCATAATACCATTTATGTGCCTGTTGTGTAGAGAATGGATTGGAGAGGGGCAATAGTGGAGACTCTACTGTGAAAAATGATACTGACCCGCCAGGATGTGTGTTGTGAAGATAGAACAAAGGCAGTGGGTTTGAGAAGCATTTTGATGGAGGATTGATAGAATCTGAGGGTAAGGGAGAGGGAGGAGTCCAAGATGACTCCTGAATTTCTGGTTCTCCATCTGGCTGGGTGGTGATGCAGTTTATTTAGTAAAAGAAGAATGGAAAAAGAGAATGATGGTTTGTGGGGAAGATGATGGTTTCTGTTTTGCTCATGTGGAATTTGAGGTGCCTGTTACACATCAAGTGCATATGATGAGCAGATTGTTTGCTGGAGAGGAAATCACCCTCCATAATAGACAGAGCTGATTGCCATATAGATCAACCTCTGTAAGAGACAAAGTTGCGTTAAAACTACACAACTCGGGCTTCCCTGGTGGCGCAGTGGTTGAGAATCTGCCTGCTGATGCAGGGGACACGGGTTCGAGCTCTGGTCTGGGAGGATCCCACATGCCGCAGAGCAACTAGGCCCGTGAGCCACAACTACTGAGCCTGCGCGTCTGGAGCCTGTGCTCCGCAACAAGAGAGGCCGCGATAGTGAGAAGTCTGCGCATAGTGATGACGAGTGGCCCCCGTTTGCCACAACTAGAGAAGGCCCTCACACAGAAATGAAGACCCAACACAGCAAAAATAAATAAATAAATTAATAAACTCCTACCCCCAACATCTTCTTTAAAAAACAAAACAAAAAACCCAAAAAACTGCACAACTCAAATGGGATTCGAACCCAGCCAAAATTCAGATTGGGCATTGAACCCACAGGCTGGGACTCAAACCTGCTGTCTTTCAATTGAGATCACACACCTGATCTCAGGACTTAATGAAGCTCAGGTTCTTTATGTTTCAGTGCAGAAGGAATTCAGCAGGAGGCAAAGTGATGGGTAAGAAGCAGCTTTATTGAGATACACATTCCACAGACAGAATGCGGTCAGTCTCAAAAGGCAAGAGCTGACCCCAAATATGGAGTGGTTAGTTTTTATGGGCTGTGTAATTTCATAGGCTGAGTGGGAGGATTATTCCAACTATTTTGGGGAAGGGGTGGGGATTACCAGGAATTGGGCCACTGCCCACTTTTGACCATTTATGGTCGGCCTTGGAATTGTCATGGTGCCTGTGGGTGTATATTTAGCATATGCTAATGTATTACAATGAGCACATAATAAGGCTCGATGTCTACTGCAAGTCGGACCTTCAGCCACCTTGGGCCTAGTCAGTTCTAACCAGTTTATATCATATTCACAACGGCTATGTCATTCTTTAAGGGTTGTGTCTTGCTTCCTTTCCTCCTGTTTCACTGTCACCTGGTCCTTGTATTTTACTTTTTTAGGGAAAAAAATTGTAGCCCTTTTCAAAAATGTGTTTTTGGCATCCTTAGAAATTCTTTCTCAAAATTTGCTAGGCTAGGGTTCAGTAGCTTTTTATAGTTAACATTACAGAATATTTCTTTAACAATTTTCCATAGTCAGCTTGACTCGTGACTTAATAAGCCTAAAGGAATTGCCTAATGTTATTAACCTCTTTTTGAGGATAAAACAACTCTTTTCATTTCCTTCCTTCATGCCAAAACTTGGTAAAGGATGAAGTCTTGCACTAAAAGGGAAGTGTGTAAAACTCTGAGGAGATGGTAGAACAGAAGGCCTTTTCGTGGCAGCACAAAGTCCCAGGCAGTTCAGTCATGTGTGGATTAGTGGTCCCTCAGTGGGAGCAAGGGCGTTAATGGTAGCTGGGGAGCATAAAGGCAGGAGGCACAGTGTGCTGTGGCACCAGGGTCATGGTCAGCGGTGTCCTTAGAATGAAGGCTGAGCCCTGGGGCAGCTGGAGACAGGCTGGAGCTAGGTCAGAGGTCGGGAAAGAGCTGGGTCACTCCTGGTAAAAGAGGTTCTTGTTGAGTGCCTGCCCCATGTTACCTAAAGGGCCATGGAGGAGATGCCAGCTTACTAAAAGGGTCTTTGGTCCTTGAGTTATCTTAGAAGAGATAACTTTAGCCTAAAGCAAATAAATCTGCATGACTCACCATATCCTTCTTAGTAAAATGACTGCTACAGTTTGCTTTATGTTTTTAATAAATTAAATAATTAACATTTTTAATAAAGTAGAGATCATTAGACTGACCAAATGCTCCAATTTTCCTGGAACAATTACAGTTTATACCTGTTGTTCCACATTATTAATAGTGTCTTCTCCAGTCTCAAAAGTGTCCTGATTTGGATGACAAGTTATCTGGTAACTCTATTTTTAATAAAATGATCTTTTCTTAAACAGGAGTACTATTTTGTGAATCTTGGCAGAGCAGACCAATTTCTATATCATAATATTTGATAGTATTCCTTTTAAGATGATTCACTATGTACTACTTTTAATAAATACATTTTAAAAAAGTTTTTCCATTCAGAAGTACTTGACCATAGTTTCACCTCTGAAATCAGAATTTATTACACACACATACATTCCTTCTTTATCTCATTCACATTTGACCATCTCATTATCTCACAAAAGTATCATGGAATTGTTTTTTTTTAATAAATTTATTTATTTCATTTATTTTATTTTTGGCTGTGTTGGGTCTTTGTTGCTGCACGCGGGCTTTCTCTAGTCTTGGTGAGCAGGGGCTACTCTTCGTTGCAGTGCGCGCGCTTCTCATTGTGGTGGCTTCTCTTGTTGTGGAGCACGGGCTCTAGGCACGCGGACTTCAGTAGTTGTGGCATGCGGGCTCAGTAGTTGTGGCTCGCGGGCTCTAGAGCACAGGCTCAGTAGTTGTGGCACACGGGCTCAGTTGCTCCTCAGCATGTGGGATCTTCCTGGACTAGGGCTCAAACACGTGTTCCCTGCATTGGCAGGCAGATTCTTAACCACTGTGCCACCAGGGAAGCCCAGTATCATGGAATTTTAAAATTTATTTCTAATTAAACAAGTTTTTCATAATGTTTTATAAGTAAGAAATTAGAGGTTGAAAGAGGAAACATTACATATGTCAAGGAGCCAATGGAAATTAAGTGGGGGTGGAGGAAGAAGGTTTATCCTATTAAGGAAACATTAAAAAAATTAAAATTATCTAGTAATTTACTTATTACTCAAATATATCAGATAATTTGGTATGAAAACCAAATTATTTCTGGACCTAATTTCTGGAATAGGAAATTAATTATACAGAATGTCTAAAAATTATTAGTATAAAATAGAAATAGAAGTTATTCAGAAAATAAGTATAAAGAATATTTATGTGTGGTGTCTAAGGAAGCTGTATCCCAAATGAACCTCTTCTCAGATTATGAAACGTAGTTTTGAATAGATTTCACATTTACTTGCACCAAAATTGAATGTTCACCCCTACCTTTTGCCCACGTTTAAGATCACCCGTCTGGTTTTCCATTTCAATGAATGTTATTGACCACTAGAGGGAGAAACAAGAAAGCCTTTGAAAATGTTGACAAATCTGAGAGATTAGTTAAATACCAGTAGTCAAATGTACTAATTGTAGTGAAATCCGAATTCAAGGAAGGCACTCACAGATACAGTTGTTGCTGGAGATCTGTCGATTCTATGGGATCCTGCAGAAATAGTGTAACAGAAAGATGATGTGACTTCTCTCGCACATTCCATGGTTGACCAGCTAGATTATAGTTTTGTTCAACTTATGCCTTTACCCAAAGAGCAAATGCAATAACTAAACATATTTAATAAGGATGAATAATGAAAGGATTAACTGCTTCAGACTTCAAACGTGGGAAAAGTGGCAGTAAAGGAAAAATACTACTATAATCAAAACAATTCCCCAATACTTTGCATTAAATGAATTTGACAATTAATACTTAAAATTATATTTAAATATATAGAACATAGTTGTTATAAAGTGACTGAAGTTTCTAACCAGCTAAAGGTGTGTTTTTCCTAGACTACTCAATACATGGATTGATCAAGAGACAATTTCTTGAACTCTATTACTTTGTTGGAAAATTGTCTTTGAATTATTTGTTAACCAAGAAATTCCTGACTCTTTTAGTTGTAAGGAAAATTATAAAATGCATTAGTTCAACAAATAAATGTTGAACAACTATTCAGTGTTAGATATTCAGGAGATTCAAGACTGAATTGGACATGAATTCTTTTCTCAAGAAATTTATCGTCTAAAAAAGCCGATTCATAAAAATCTGTAAAACAAGGTAGATGTGGAACGTGCCATTAGAGAAGCAGAGTCAGGGCACTGTGGGTGTTGAGAAGGAAAAGTTACTTCTAGTTTGATGTGTGTGTGGGGAGTGGTCGGGGTAGAGGGTGTGAAGGCAGGAGGAATCAGAGAAGGCTTCATGAAAGATGTGACATTTGAGCAGGGCCTAAAGATACTCAGGATTTAGAAATGAGGCAATGACAGGAGAAGCATTTAGGTGGAGGGAGCAGAATGAGCAAAGGCATGGAGGTAAAGTCCTGCTGGGCAAATAAAAAATGTATAAACACACAAACAGAAAACAGAAAAGCATAGGTGATCTAAAAACACATAAATTAGTCTAACGTGTGAAATATATTTGGATTAGCCTATAACTGTTTGTGATGGTTAATTTTATGTCAACTTGACTGAGCCATGGGGTGCCCAGATATTTGGTCAAACATGATTCTGGGTGTTTCTGTGAGGTGTTGGATGAGATTTAACTGATTTAACAGTTAGAACAGTAGACTGAATAAAGAAGATTGCTCTCCGTAATGTGTGTGGGCCTCATCCAATCAGTTGAAGGCCTATCACATAAGGCTGACTCTCCCCTGGCAAGAGAGGATTCTCTTGCCTAATGGCCTTCGGACTTGAATGGGGACATCAGCTCTGCAGATTTTGGACCTGCCAGCCTTCATTCTTGCATGAGGCAATTTCTTTAGTCTCTTTCTTTCTCTGTAAATATATCCTATTGATTCTGTTTCTCTGGAGAACTTGGATTAATACACTGTTAATACTGTTTAAAAATAAGCATCTAATAATCTGCCAGCAATATCTATTTGGTACCATTTTGATCTCAGTGTTATGCTGAACAATGGGGAACACTAGAATGGTATCAATTGACAGAGAATATATCTAATATATCTGAGAGCTACTTCAAAGAATAGATAGATATGCTGATAAAACTGATTTAAAAATAAATGTTCTAATTATTAATTTATTATTAAAGTAAAGGAAAAAATTAAAATTGTAACTCAGAGGAAAGAAGAAAAATAAATTATAACCCTAATAGTTTAATATAACCACTGTTAACATTTTGGTATATTTTCTTTCAGTAATTTTTCCCTTTGCAATTAAAAAAAAATAAATTTATTTATTTATTTTTGGCTGTGTTGGGTGTTTGTTGCTGTGTGCAGGCTTTCTCTAGTTGCACTGAGAGGGGGCTACTCTTCATTGCAGTGCGCAGGCTTCTTATTGTGGTGGCTTCTCTTGTCGCGGAGCTCGGGCTCTAGAGCTCAGGCTCAGTAGTTGTGGTGCACAGGCTTAGTTGCTCCACGGCGTGGGATCTTCCCGGACCAGGGCTCGAACCCATGTCCCCTGCACTGGCAGCGGATTCTTAACCATTGCAGCACCATGGAAGTCCCTCCTTTGCAATTTTTAATGTACATAAAACTTTAGTGTACATAAAATCATGTAGTCAATTTTTTTACTTATTATATCCTAAACATTTCCCCATATTGTTTCAGTCTTAAGAACTAAAACTTTTGTTGCCTGTACAATATACAATCTGCAAACTTACTATAATTTTCATAATTATTTCCTTATTTTTGGATATTATAGTTGTTATACAGATTTTTTCTCTATTTTTAAGATCATCAATATAAATATCTTTATAATTATAGCTTTTCATATTCTGAATTATTTCAGAATAAATTCCCAGAAGCAGTACATTAGATCACAGGTATGAATACTTTTATAGTTAGTCTAAATTGCTTTCCAGGGACTTCCCTGGTGGTCCAGTGGTAAAGAATTTTTATTACAATGCAGAGGATGCGGGTTCAATCCCTGGTCAGGGAACTAAGATCCCACATGCTGCACCGCAACTACTGAGCTCACGCACCTCAACTAGACAGCCTGCGTGCCACAAACTACAGAGCCCATGCACCCTGGAGCCTGTGCACGTCAACTAGAGAAGAGAAAACCCACACGCCACAGTGCGAGAGAAGCCTGTGTGCTGCAATGAAAAATCCCGCATGCCTCAACGAAGGTCCAGTGTGCCACAACTAAGACCTGACGCAGCCAAATAAAATAGATAAATAATAAACTTCTTAATAAAAAAGATTGCTTTCCACAAATGCTGTACCAACTTATAAGGCCACCGAAATAAAAGCTACTCAATATTCATTCTCATCTTTGTTAATAAAAGACTTTCTTTGATAGAGATGTGAGTTGTTATAAAAACCTCACTTCCTCAGACTCTCTTGCAGCTGGGTATGTCTTTAGGACTGTGTTCTGGTTTATGAAGGTAGCTGGGTTGAGCTTTTAGAAACAATTTTGTTTCACTAATTAAAAGGAACAAGCTGGCACACACCTTTCCCTTTTTCCCTTCCTTTCTCCTTGACTATAAGTAGGGCAGCCTTCTTGCAACTTTGAGGATGAAGGCTACAAGTTAAGATGGTAGAACAGGAAGCTAGAAGCAGCTGGTGATTTTCTTGAACATCTGTACCAGCTCTGGACTCTTTCCTCTGGAATTCTTGTTACAAGAATAAACTAATCCATATTTAGTTAAGAAACTGTAGTCATATTTCTGTTGCATGAGACCAAAAGAAAATCTAATAGTAACGCATAGCAATTACATGTGCATAATTATTTCTCCTAATAGTGGATATTGTCACTAAAATTGGAGAGGCACTATATTGGTGATCTTAATTACAAATCAAAATGCCTAACCTAAACTAGTTTAAACAAAAAAAGGGAATTTACTTGTTCATGTACTGGAGAAAATGTAGGCATTGAACTAACTTTGGGCTTTACTAAGTGGCATCAATGATACCATTAGGTCAGATCTCTTTTTCCCTTCTCCTTTTCTCTCTCTCTTACACTATCTCCCCTTTATTTTCCTCTACTTGTTGGCCCCTTCTCTCCTACAGAAAATGGACTTCTTCCACGCAACTGGAGAAGCTGGCCAATAAGCAACTCCAGGCTTATGTTGGTCCAAAGTCAGCGAAAAGTGTGGAATGAGAGAACTTCCCACTTTTGTTCAAATATCAGTCCTGGGGAAGGACTCTGATTCATCAGGCCTGTGTCATGTGATCATCCAAGGGGGAGGCAGACAGGACAATTGTGTTTGTCAATCCCTCCAAGATCACTGGAATAAGGAAGGGGAAATTACTCAAAGAAAAAGTTGAGTGTTGACACCATAACATGGTAGAAAGTCTAAAACAATCTGTCATCAGCAACCATCTTTTACTAATAAAATGATCTTTATTATTATTTTAGTTTGCTTTTCTTTGAAGTTGAATATTTTGTCTGTGTATGCATTTTATTTCCTTTTTTCAAAATTCCCTCTTTTAAAGATGTTGACATTTCATTGACAACCAACCAGAATAAGTTTATACTTGACAAATCAGTTGAATATTCTCTTTATTTTGAACATAATGCCGATTTTGTGCTTGTAATCTAATATTCTGTATCTGGATATGCCATCCTCAAAGAATAGGAAATACATATTCTTTATAATGTTTATGTAGACATATTCTAAAGGTCCTAAATCTAGTGAGAAGAGTGGCAATTGGGCTAGACATAAATTTAATCAGTAGGTGTACATGAGTCATGTAGTATATTTAGTATGGAGAGGTTAAACATATAGTAGATTCCCTTTCTGGGAGCTTACTGAATTGATTTTAATATATTACTTTGTGAGAATGCTTCTTTAGCTATTACACTGGCATATTGACATTATGGGTTGTTTCCCCAAACTGAATTATTCAAAGTGAGATTTAAAAGCCCATTCAGGATTTAGGCTTTAGATTAAGGCGTAAGAAAGTAAAGCAAAAAAAAAGTGGCCTAGAGGATCTTCTGGTAAACTATAAATATTTTATTACTTTTTAATTTACTAAATATTCATTTGGTGTTTATGGCAATTGTTTCATATATTTCTATGGTCCACATGAGATCTTATGATTTTGGAGAGCAGGGTCAGTGGCTGCAGATTCTCCAGTTCTTTACTTCCAGGCTTTGATGTAAGAGTAGCCCTAGTGTATCCCATGAGGCAAAGGAGTGAGAAACTAAGTCATCACAGCTTAGCCCACATAATCCCACCAAGCTGAATTTAAATGCCCTTCAAAGAGGGAAGATTGAGACATAAAAACAAGTGATGTATTGATTGTACAATGTACCCAGTATACTAAATCAAACTTGATTCCCCTCTTTCTTGACGAAAAAGGGCTGGCAATAGAAATGAAAGAAAGTCTTTTCTCTGCCCTCCAGATCTGCTGCTATGTCTGGCTGCTCCAGACCAGCTGCCACCTGTAGTCAAGTACCCTGACATGCTGTTTGTCCTGAGAAAGAGCTTTGTTATCTCTTAGAGTATAAAAGAAATAACAGGTTGGGACTTCTCTGGCGGTCCAGTGGTTAGGACTCTGAGCTTCCACTGCAGGAGGCGCCGGTTCAATCCCTGGTTGGGGAACTAAGATCCCGCATGCTGCACAGTGCAGCCAAGAAAAAAAAGAAATAACAGGTTAAAATACTTGAGACATACCAGTCTGTCCACAAAAATTAATTACATCTGGATTTACACAATAAAGGCTTGTTCAGGGAAGGTTGCAAAATTGCCATTCATTTAGGCATCTGCATTTTGTATGGAGCCCAGAGCAAATGACATTTCTCTTCTAGCAGATACCTGGGGTCCTAGTTAGGGCTACATGCAGATTAAAGCCTCCTGATAGCCATGCAGTTTCATGCTTCTGTACCTTGTTTGTGTTTTGTCTCACCTGACTGGAAATCTGTATTTTGTCCTTTGGGAGTTAGCTTGAGCTTATGTTCCCTTGTAAGTGTTTTTTGACCACATCCATTCTGATGTGAGCTAGGTGCCCCTTGTCTATACTCACAGAATATCTTGTTAATAATTATATAATAGAGCTCTAATATAATTGCTTTTCTTACCAGCCTGCTCCACTGTAATTTCAGGGCAGGCTGCAACTATGTTTTATTCATCTTTGAAATACTATGGCCTAGCAAAATACCTGGCCCAGTGGGCACTCAGGAAGTACTTGTTGAAAGGATGAAAATAGTTGAAGTTTATCCTCCGGGTTCCCTCATCTCCCTTCTTGTTTCCCTTCTTCTCTTTTGTGCTGCCACACCCTGCCTCACCGAATCTCACCATTTTTTCGTCTTCATCCATCGTCTTCCTGACCCGCTAATGGCTCCAGTTGCCAGATCCCATTTGGTTTTGGAAATAAGTTTACTTATGTCATAAATTACAAGCCACTGGAGAGCGGGAAAAGTGTTGATCATTCATTCAAAAGTGTTGAATCCTTCAATAATTAGCACAGTAATTAGTTTTTCACACATTAGGTGTTTACGTTTATATTTTAAAATGTATTGCTTTCATTCGCTTATAAAAGCAATACATATTTATTGTAGAGAATTTTTAAAACTATAGCATATCATTAATAATAAAAGCCACTTACCCATCACCTATAGATAAGTGCCATTAATATTTTGGTACATTGCTACATATAACAATTCTTTCCTATGCATTTATACTCTTTTACTGTTTGCAAAATTGAGATCACACTGTATAAACTCTTTATCCTGATTTTTCCGTTTACTGTTATATCATGAGCATTTTATCATGGCATTAAGTATTCTTTTAAAATGTCACTTATTTAATACTTTTCTTATTTCTGGACATTCAGATCCAGTTTTTCTTTGTATAAACAAGTCTGTGATGAAATATCTGTGTATAAATCTTTACATTTCCAATTACTTCCTTAAGATAAATTCCTAGAAGAATTATTTGATCACTCTGTGTCAACATTTTAAGGTCTTTTGATACTTTTGATACAAACTTCTAGAAGTGTTTTATCACTGTATCATTTATTTGCTTACTTAACAAATATTATCAAGCCTTTACTATGTGCTTGGCACTATGTAGGGCTGGGATTATAATGGAGAAAAAGGTACTCAAGGTCGTTGACCTGAAGCTCCTAGGGAGAGACAGGTAACCAACAAATAAATGAAAAAAGATAAAAGAATAACATATTGTTAGTAGTGCTCTGAGGAGAGCTCTGATAGAGTGGGGCCCTGTTTTGGTTTGAGTGGTCAGGGAAGGCTTTTCTTAGAGATCACATTTAATTTGAAAACCTGAAGGACTGAAAACGCACCAGCCATGGAGGTAGAGGGAAGCGTTTGTTGGGAAGAGTAGAATGGCAAAAAATGAGATTGAGAGAGGTAGGTAGAGGCCAAAGGACCAAAACATGGTTTTCTGTTAGGTGGTAGGGAGTTATTAAAACAAACGAATCATGACAATGAATTTATAGGTATCAGCAAATCAATGCTTTATCACTTTTACTGAATATGTGCATTTTAACAGAAGTCTCCCAGAGATAATATTCTTAGCTCAAAAGAATGCTCCCATGGGTGGAATTTGGGACACCATGGTAGGTGAGCATTTCATTGCATCTCAGATCACACTTTATATGGGGGGCCTACATTTCCCACATCAGAGAGTTCTTTCTCAGGTTGTGTTCTTTTCCATCAATGCCCAGGAGTCTGCACAGGTATACTGGCCAAATACAGCAGCTCTGCATAGACCATGGCTCATCTCTCCTCTTCAACTCAGATTAATAAAAGCTGTCCAGTCATGACTTTCTTGGATTGATTGTATATCTCCATGGCAATGGAATTAGGTAAGATAAAAAGTATTTAATTTCAATATATTTGCCACATTTACATTTTCTCTCTACATAGATAATACATATTAGATTTTATATGTAAATATATTAGCTAATCTATTATTATATGATAGTTATATATTACATACAGTTGATATATTAAATATATAATTTATAGAGAGATAATATATATTGGATAATAAGAATAATCTTTTGTATAGAGAATTAAGAAGGAATTAATGCTCTAAAAGTTTTCTACTTATATCTGAGATAGATATTGAGATTCAACAACAGGAGTTGTTTCAATTTCTAAATCCTTGGCTTTAATTAGTTTGTTTTTATATTAGGAGTCAGGCTTTGTATTCAGCTTTCAGATTTATCTTTAAGTATTGTGCATAGATGTTTACTAAGCATTTTCAGATTTATACATATTTATAAATGAAAAGCTTACTTATTTATTCTTTTTGTGTCTGGATTTTATTTATTTCTTACTCATCAAAAAGAAAATGATCATTTATTAGAATTCAGACTTTTTTTTTTTTTTTTTTGTGGTACGCGGGCCTCTCACTGTTGTGGCCTCTCCCGTTGTGGAGCACAGGCTCCGGACGTGCAGGCTCAGCAGCCATGGCTCACAGGCCCAGCGGCTCCGCGGCATGTGGGATCTTCCCGGACCGGGGCACGAACCCGTGTCCCCTGCATCGGCAGGCGGACTCTCAACCACTGTGCCACCAGGGAATCCCAGAATTCAGACTTTTTAAAGACCATTCCAAAATGAAACAAGATTACAGTGAGGAAAGCATTTTTTTAATTCTTTGTCTAAAAAAGCAGGTCTATACAATACTATTCAGAGTGTTCAGTTTGACCAGATATATTATTATAAGCAATCAAAACAAAATTGTCTTGCATAAAATCAATGAAATCAACAAATATTTAGTGAGTGTCTATAGTGTACCAGGACCTGAGTAGTCACTGTGAGGGCAAGGGAGAAGTATACAGTACTGTGTAATCTTTGCCCTGTAGGAGGCAACAGGGAAAATTGCCTAACAGGGGAAGTAAAACGTAAGGGTGTGGGAGAAGGGACCTAGGACACTGACATGTATGGACCACCTACTGTGTCCTAGGAATTGTGCTAGGTGCTTCCATATAAATTTTCTCATGCATAGCTGAGCTCAGTATCATCCCCCAAATTCTTTAGTATTCTCTTTCTTACCCTCCACCCATCATACAGCCTTCAGGTCATTCTCAGTCCTGACCTCCCTTCCTCACCTCCCACATCCAGTCATCACTAAATCCTGTTCCTGGATCCTTCCAATGGCCTTCTGACTGGTTTCATTGCCTCTGTTCTCTTCTCTTATTAGCCTATCCTCTTTCCACGTTGTGGACATATTTGCTCTAAAATGCAAATATGATTAGATTAATTACAACTCTTTTGGGATGCAAGTAACAGAATCTATCTAATATAACCTAGGCAAGGGGGGTAATTTATTATTATGATTGCAGCAGTGATTCTTGGGGCCCAAGGGCAGGATGCAGCTCGGTTAGATGAACAGAACGGACCATGACTGTAGTCCTTTCTTTTTAACTCTTGTCTTTGCTTCTATATATTTATTTCATTTCTTACTACAGATCAGCTCTTAATTCTTTCTGGTCTACATGGCAGAAAAGGACAGCTAGACTGAGCATGGACTATCTCAGTTTCCATTCTAAATTCCTCAGGGAAAGAGCTCATTCAGCCAGCTTGGGTCAGGTGTCACCCTTGGATCAATCACCAATGGCAATCAGGGTTACCTTGTAAGGACACGGTAATTGTAACCATGTTGTTGGAAGGGAGAAGCAGTTCTCAGAAAAAGGTTTACTAAGCAGATAAATCAAGAGATGTTTCTTGGAGAGGCTGAGCATTTGAGTTGACTAGACTACAGCAGTCCCCAACCTTTTTGGCACCAGGGACTGGTTTAGTGGAAGACAATTTTTCTGCGAACAGGGTGGGGAGCGGTGGGGGGAGGGATGGTTCAGGCGGTAATGCGAGCAATGGGGAGCGACGGGGAGCGGCAGATGAAGCTTCCCTCGGCCGCCACTCACCTCCTGCTGTGCGGCCCAGTTCCTAACAGGCCGCGGATGGGTACCGGGGCTTGGAACCCCTGGACTAGAGCATATGATTGAGTTAGGGGTAAAAAGAAATAAGGTTGCAAAGATGATAGTTTGGGCCAAATTTTCAAGACCCTTTATGTGAAGCTAAAAAATTTGAACTTTATCCTATAGGCATTAGGGTGTTATTGCAGTTTTTTATTTATTTAAAAAAATTTTTTTAAATAACGCAACTATTATTCCTATTTTTTATAAGTTTATTTATTTATTTTTGGCTGTGTTGGGTCTTTGTTGCTGCGTGGGCTTTCTCTAGTTGTGGTGAGCGAGGGCTACTCTGTGTTGCAGTGCGTGGGCTTCTCATTGTGGTGGCTTCTCTTGTTGTGGAGCATGGGCTCTAGGCACTCGGGCTTCAGTAGTTGTGGCTCATGGGCTTCGTTGCTCCGTGGCATGTGGGATCCTCCTGGGCCAGGGCTCGAGCCCGTGTCCCCTGCATTGACAGGCCGATTCTTAACCACTGCACCACCAGGGAAGTCCCTATTGCAGTTTTTTTAAATGGAGTGACATGATGAAGCAGTATTTAGGATAATTAATCTACAAGTAGATTAGTGGATTAGAATTGGGAGAAACTGAAGCAGAGCCCACTTAGGAAGGCGTTGCAGGAGTCAGATATGATGAAAAGGGCATTGGAAGAATGTGAGTCGATAGTTGAAAAGACACAGATTACTTGAACATAGGGGTGAGTTTTAGTTTTTTTAATCTTTGTGAAACTTTTGATTACTATACTGCTATGGAACACAACAAAAAAAAACCCAGGCCACATATTTCATAGTTCGTAGGGCTGAATTGTGTAGTTCTGACAACTCTATATCATGTTTCTGGCAGTTTCAAAATTTCTTTCCTCTGGGAGATAAGGGTCAGGTTTCTTTTATCCCACTCTCTCACCATCCCCGCCCCAGCCTATCGTGTATTGGGAGGATATTACTAGAAATAAAAATGAAGGTGTAAAACTCTGGGGGCTAGTAGTGCAGAGAGGTAGGGAAAGTGGGAAAGAAAAAATGAACTGTTTTCAAAATTGGAGTTCCTATAAGAAGGAAAAAGCTAATATCATTAACTAAGAGTACTGGACAG
Source organism: Neophocaena asiaeorientalis asiaeorientalis (assembly GCF_003031525.2). Classification (NCBI taxonomy): domain Eukaryota; kingdom Metazoa; phylum Chordata; class Mammalia; order Artiodactyla; family Phocoenidae; genus Neophocaena; species Neophocaena asiaeorientalis. Next base: position 211,837 of record NW_020175825.1, on the reverse strand, counting down.
TGAGTCATTTTTAAAGAATTTCTATCAGGTCTCCATAGCACTTTCTGTGTAGAGTTTATTTTAACATCTATCACATTGCATTATGGTTATCTGTCCATGTGGCCACTTCCATACTGGCTGTCAGCTTCCTGAAGGCAGACACTCTTGCTATGAATCTTTACATCCATGGTGCTTGACACAGCACTTGACTTACCTAGAAACCCAACAAATGTTGAGTCTACCCTCTTCAACTGCAGGCTTTTAAGGGTAGGGTCTGTGCTTCTTCATATACCCTATAAAGCACTTGAAAGGTGTAACTGAACATAAATTACTAACACATGAACTACCAACCTGATTCTTTTGAAATTTTATAAGAATTGGGACCAAAAGGGTACAAGAGAAGAACAAGAGGGCTAGGGTTGGGTGAAAAGTGTTCTAGGGGCTTGTTCAAAAAGAAGCAAGGAACTACATGGGATGTGTGAGGACGTGGGAGAGAATACAGGGGACTTTAAGAGGTGTTGAAGTGAATTGTGAGTTCTCTTCTTGGTATTTGAACAGCACAAGTAAAGGACTTGCCTTATTTTTGAACTCCTTTTTGGTTTTGGATTGTGTTCTTTTGATGACACCGTTCTGGAATAGGCTACCTAGGTCACAGCTACCTAAGTTTTATATTTATTTAGTTTAATCTGTGAAAGAAAGGAGAAGAAAAAAGAGAGCTAGAGAGAAAAGACAATGAGGTCTAGAGGAAGGAAGGAATGAAGAGGCACATTAATGTCAGATTTCATAAAGGAGATCTGTGAATGTAAACCACGTACCTTGATTTCCATTTTGAAACCACTAGAGTTCATCTGAATTATATATTAATTTTATCTGAAATTAGTGACATTTCCATTGATATAAGGGTCTGAGGGAGCTTCAGTGAGAATTAAAAGCATTAGGAGAAAATTTTTGGCATTAAGAAATTCAGCTGATCTTTTATTATAAATGAAATAAACACTGAATAGTAATTCTCATTAAAGAAAGGAAGTATTTAATGTCTTAAAAATACTTCAGTTATTAGCTTTCAAAGTAAGTTATTTTGTAGTAGAGACCAAAACTCTTTTTTTTCCCAGGGAAATGTCCTTCTTAAAATCCAGTATTTTTATATAGGAGCATCATTCTTGGGATCAATAAAAATATTTTTTTCCTCAATGACATATTTAGATATTGAGATAATGTAGTATATTATATTGGGCTATATACCCTGAGGAATTTTTAAATGGAACATAAAAAACATTCAAAGGTCAGTAAAAATTAAATGAATTTCAGGAATGAATTAGTTTTTAGCATCATGTATAGCTACTACTGTTATGTAATATAATCCTGAATGAATAAATTGTAAGTGTGCATGAATAAACTAGAAACGTATCTTTAGGTTTCTTGAGGCTTTTTCACATTTAAAAAATCAGGCTATTGATTACAGAATCAAAGAATTTTAAAACAGAAAGGGACATTGGAGATGATCTTGTTCAACCCTCTCATTTTCTAGATAATTAAAATGTACTATTTAGATAGCAGCAAATTATAAAGCCTTCAACAAAGGTTCTCTATTCAGACAACTACTCTGGCCTAACCATTCCTTCACCAAAAAAGAACAAAAGCGACAACATAGAAGAATCTCTGGCATTCATAACATCCCTTCCTGCTGAGCTAACAAAACTTTGAACCAGCAAGGCAGTTGTCTGTTTAAATTGAGCTTGTTTCTATGTTGTAAGGGTGGATATAAAGACACTAGGTAACAACACTTGAACAGTTGTGGAGGCTAGAAAAGAATCATTCTTATCCTCATGAAATAAACACTTGTTACCAGGTGGTTCTAGAGGGACTGCTTTTAGTGGAACCATCGTTGTCAGATTAATTTGGATGTGGCAAGATCTATAGCAGAACAGGCTGGTGTGTCCCACTGACTCATCTATACACATAGAAATAAGATGCATGCTTCTCTCATGAAATAAACGAGTGAAGACAGTTTTATGAGCAAAGTAGCCTTCAAATACCTGCTAAGGCATTACTTCCTCATTCCCTAACCCTGTCACTGGAATTAGTCAAGCACAACTGCAATTATTCGTTTACATGTCTTTCTCGAATACTAGAAATAAATTCCTTGAGGGTAGGAGCAGTCTTATTCCTTTTTGTATATCAAACACCTAGCACGTAGCAGAATATTACATAAATTTTTTGTAATTGAATGTTACGTTGTTATTTATTGGTCTTGCAGAGCCTCAGCATCTACATTTGGATGAGGATATTTGAAGCAAATTTTAAAACAGTAATAATAATGAGATTAACATTTTAAAAGTGCCTTTAGTGGTCAAGGTTTTTTGAAAAATACAAAGTTGAATATGACATAGACTCTCCTTCAGAAGGTCTCATAAGATAGGGAAGTATATTAGTGTGCTAGGGCTGCCATAACAAAATCCCACAGACAGGGTGGCTTAAACAACAGAATACTTATTTTCTCACAGTTCTGTAGGCTATAAGTCTAAGATCAAGGTGTAACAGGCTTGGTTTCTTCTGAGACCTCTCTCCTTGCCTTGCAGATGATGGCCTTCTTGTGTCCTCACATGGTCTTTCTTCTGTGTGTGCTCCTCTCTTTGTGTGTCCTGTCCAAATTTTCTCTTCTTATAAGGACACCAGTCAGGTTGGATTAGGACCCACCCTAACGGCCTCATTTCAACTTAATCACACTTTAAAGGCCCTATCTCTAAATACAGTCACATTCTGAGGTACTGGGAGTTAGGGCTTCAACATATGAATTTGGGGGAGACACAGTTCAGCTCACAACAGGAAGAAAAAGACAACAAATTGTTTTAACATCAGTCGACTCTGATGAGAGGGATCTGGGAAGACATCCTGGAGGAAGGAGACTCTGACGGGATGTCAGCAAGTAGAATGGAAGTCAGAGTACCATTGATAATTAGACAGGACAATCTCCTCTTATTGACTATGGAGTGACTTGGTGAGGATGAGAAATTTAGTTAAACTGGTCAATCCTTTCTGATACACAGTTGGTGTTCCAACAATCGGATTCTGATTCTCTTTAATACATTCCATCATCCTTTTAAGTTGACCACCTGCTTGGCAGAGTTGAACTATAATATTGACGGATCAGGCAGAGTGTTCTTCCCCCCCAGTTTTATTGAGATATTATTGACATACAGCATGTAGAAGTAGGCAGAGTTTTTGTCTTTAAATCCAGGAAGCCCAACTGGTACCCATTATTAGAAACAAATCTGGTAAACTGTGTGTTACAAATAAATGGCTCAGAACAGCCACCTTTGCAGTAGAAATATGAGATGGAAGTTTGAGTCTTGAGTGGCATCTGGAATAATCAAGACATTCTCTTGAAGCTGTTTTACAAAAATCAATATGGATTTTGGAATATATTATTTGGAAAGCCATTGTCTAACTGGGTGAGCATGAGCTACACTTATTTACACCTTTTAAGACAAAATATCCTCCATGAATATACAGTGCAGCAGTTTATTAGCACCAGCTTTGCAATTAGACTCTCCTGGTTCGAGTCCTGATTCTGCCAGCTCCTCTCCTATGTTACTTATCCTCAGGCAAATGGCTTGTTGTAAGTCTCAGTTTCCTTCGTTGTCTGTAAAATGGTGATTCATGCCTTACTTATTTTTGTGTTCTCTAGCAAGATACTTACCCATTTGACAACTCACTCATCTGTGGAATAAAAACTGTAGTAATAGCTACAGTACCTGGCATGTAGTAGGCATTCAGTAGATGTTAATCATCATTAGTATGGCACCGGGTTAGCTGCGCTTAATAAACATTTGTTAAGTAACTGAATGACGCTAATCCCAAGTAGTAAGAAACTGATAGTGTTCTATATGCATTCATCCAAAATTGTATGGTGAAGGACCACTGGTAGGGAACAGTGGCTTTTGCTAATAATGTGCTAGCAAAGACTTGGAAATAAGTTTCTGATGACTTCCTAAAATGTGTGCCGTGGAACTCCTTTTCCAGTAAGTAAAGGTTGCTTTTTGAGGGGGAAAAAAATCCCTGGAGAAATCCAATAGCTCCAGGAGGCCATAAAATTCTTGCTTTATTTTGACTTGGCACAGAATGAAGGGCACATACCTTGTTCTGAGCTGAGGAAGGTGCAGTGAAGTTTTTATTTCATGTTTCTCTTTTGTCTTTGGTGTGTATGAGGGTCTACTGGTGCCCACCCAACATCCCTTCCCCCTTCTTCCTTGCCAGCAGAGTCCTGATTTTGTTTTGGTATCTACTCCTCATCCTCTTGACACAGGTAAATCCTGACTGGTCTGAGTCAATTATAACAATCCCCTCCCACACCCACACAAAGTCTGATTTAGGAAGGAGCATGAGACATAATTCTGACCAATGAGGAATGAGGGGAAATCTGCAACCTGGGAAAGGTTTCCTTACTCTTAAAAGGAGGCACACAGGATGAAGCACCCTCTTTTTCTGCTGCACATTGCCATGTCGGGTTGGAAGGTTTGGAATTGTGGTAACCACCTTACAAGCTAGCTATCAAAATATAAAACACATTTTCTCCTTAGAATCAATGAGATTCAATCTATGGCAGAATCTTAAGCATAGGTGTGAAATGACTTCTTTTTTGTCTCATGTGAAGTTGTTGTTATCTGGTGATTACAGTCTAGAGTTTTAGACTTTTGTCCAGTGTATTCAAATATACTGAAAAATTTTAGAGGTAAGAAATATATATAGTGTTGCTTACTTTAAATCTATCACTTTTTATTCTTATTTCCAGAAATATCCTCAATCAACCGCTTACTTTTTAAATAGCTTTATTGAGACATAATTCACATACTGTACAGTTTACCAATTTAAACTGTAGAATTCAATGGTTTTTAGTATATTCACAGGGTAACGCATCCATCACCACAGTCAATTTTAGAACATTTTCATTACCCCAGAAGAAACTTCTGGTCTGAGTCAATTATAACAATCCCCTCCCACACCCACACAAAGTCTGATTTAGGAAGGAGCATGAGACATAATTCTGACCAATGAGGAATGAGGGGAAATCTGCAACCTGGGAAAGGTTTCCTTACTCTTAAAAAGAGGCACACAGGATGAAGCACCCTCTTTTTCTGCTGCACACTGCCATGTCGGGTTGGAAGGTTTGGAACTGTGGTAACCACCTTACAAGCTAGCTATCAAAATATAAACACATTTTCTCCTTAGAATCAATGAGATTCAATCTATGGCAGAATCTTAAGCATAGGTGTGAAATGACTTCTTTTTTGTCTCATGTGAAGTTGTTGTTATCTGGTGATTACAGTCTAGAGTTTTAGACTTTTGTCCAGTGTATTCAAATATACTGAAAAATTTTAGAGGTAAGAAATATATATAGTGTTGCTTACTTTAAATCTATCACTTTTTATTCTTATTTCCAGAAATATCCTCAATCAACCGCTTACTTTTTAAATAGCTTTATTGAGACATAATTCACATACTGTACAGTTTACCAATTTAAACTGTAGAATTCAATGGTTTTTAGTATATTCACAGGGTAACGCGTCCATCACCACAGTCAATTTTAGAACATTTTCATTACCCCAGAAGAAACCTCATAACCATTAGCAGTCATTCCCAATTTCTATCCAAACCTCCCAAACTTAGGCAACCACTAACTTACTTGCCATTTCTATGAGTTTATTCAAAATTTCATTCTTTTTTATGGCTGAGTAGTAATTCATTATATGTATGTATGTATATATGTGTGTGTGTGTGTGTGTGTGTGTGTGTGTGTGTGTGTGTGTGTACCACATCTTCTTTACCCATTCATCTGTTGATGGACATTTAGGTTGCTTCCATATCTTGCCTATTGTAAATAATGCTGCTATGAACATTGGGGTGTATGCATCTTTTTGAGTTAGTGCTTTTGTTTTCTTCAGATGTATACCCAGGAGTGGAATTGCTGGGTCATATGGTAGTTCTATTTTTAGTTTTTTGAGGAACCGCCATGCTGTTTTCCACAGTGGCTGCACCAATTTACATTCCCACCAGCAGTGTACAAGGGTTCCCTTTTCTCCACATCTTTGCCAGCTTGTGTGTGTGTGTGTACCACATCTTCTTTACCCATTCATCTGTTGATGGACATTTAGGTTGCTTCCATATCTTGCCTATTGTAAATAATGCTGCTATGAACATTGGGGTGTATGCATCTTTTTGAGTTAGTGCTTTTGTTTTCTTCAGATGTATACCCAGGAGTGGAATTGCTGGGTCATATGGTAGTTCTATTTTTAGTTTTTTGAGGAACCGCCATGCTGTTTTCCACAGTGGCTGCACCAATTTACATTCCCACCAGCAGTGTACCAGGGTTCCCTTTTCTCCACATCTTTGCCAGCATTTATTATTGAATATTTGTAGACTTTTTGATGATAACCATTCTGACAGGTGTGAGGTGATATCACATTGTGGTTTTGATTTGCATTTGTCTGATGATTATCATTTTGGGGTCGTTTATTGCTAGTGTGGAGGAATACAACTGATTTTTGTATCCTGCAATCTTATGTATTGTTTTATCAGCTCTAGCAGTTCTTAGTAGGTTCATTAGGATTTCCTATGTATGAGATCATATCATCTGCAAATAGAGATAGTTTTGCTTTTTACTTTCCAATCTGGATGATTTTTCATTTACTTGGCTACTTGCCCTGGCTAGAACCTCCAGGACAATGTTGAGTAGAACTGGTGGGAGTGGACATCTTTGTCTTTCTCTTGGTCTTAGGGAAAAAGCATTCTGTCTTTCACTATTAAGTAAGATGCTAGCTCTGGGTTTTTCATAGATGCCCTTCATCAGGGTGCCTTGGAAGAGTGGAAGAGTAGCGACAGAAAGGAAGAAATGGAAAAATAGATGTTGGTGGGTCTCACATTGAAGGTCTTGGGCCTTGCCTTTTGGACAAAGCCCCAAAGAAAGGGTATACCCCATGACTATTTTTTTTTTGCATTATGCGGGCCTCTCACTGTTGTGGCCTCTCCGATTGCAGAGCACAGGCTTCGGACGCGCAGGCTCAGCGGCCATGGCTCACGGACCTAGCCGCTCCGCGGCATGTGGGATCTTCCCAGACTGGGGCACGAACCCGTGTTCCCTGCATCAGCAGGCTGACTCTCAACCACTGGGCCACCAGGAAAGCCCCCCCATGACTATTTGAGACAGACAAGAATAGAGCCTATGCCATGCTCCATACAGGCAGAATTAGGGTTTGAGATAGAAACTAATTTAAGTTGTAGGAAAATAAAGTTATATTTCTTGCTCAGTGAAATTGTGAACTGACTCATAATCACTGTATTATTATTAATCAAAAAATAGCTTTTATATAGGATCTTTTTCACTCATAACTAGTAATGAGCATATACAATAAATAATTTCAAGTAATGTACTTTTTTTGTATGCAAGTCCTGTTCAATATGAATCAGTCCAGTGTCTTAGTGAATAAAGTTTTAAAAAGCTGGAACATTTTTAGGAATTAGCATTGATTTGTTAGGGAGTCTCTTGTGGATATAGCAGGGTATCTTTAATTGATTTGGAGTCAGAGAATAATACTGTTATAGAAAAGACAATCCCCTTTTACACAGAAATCAATGACGTTTTAGCATGTAAAAGCTGTTGGAATGCTGACTGAAGATTTGAGTTTTGAAATATTCTCTTTCACACATTCAAAGGAAACATGTATTCATCTGTATAGAATTAAAATTTATACTTTCTTATTTGTAGGACTGTTGTGTAATCAGAAGCGGTATTTCATGCAAAATGTGGACATACATTATAATTTTCCTTGCAAGATAATTACTATACTGCATTTTAATGAAAGGAAAAATTCATCTAAGGTCTAGAATTTGGCACTAGAATTCAAAATAAAAAATACTTGAAATACTTTTTTCCCCACTCTTTTCAAATATTTTCTCAATTTAAGAAGCCTACATTATCATATCCATTTGAGTGCTTACTTCATTTCTCCTTCTTGAAAAGTTAGAAGAGCATTGATATTGTGTGTTGTTCTTTATCCTGGATGCACATTAGAATTAACTGGGTTTGCTGTTATTTTATTTTATTTTATTTGTTTTTGGCTGTGTTGGCTGCACATGGGCTTTCTCTAGTTGCAGTGAGCAGGGGCTACTCTTAGTTGTGGTGCACGGGCTTCTCATTGCTGTGGCTTCTCTTATTGTGGAGCACGGGCTCTAGGTGTGCAGGTTTCAGTAGTTGTGTCATGCGGGCTCAGTAGTTGTGGCTCGCGGGCTCTAGAGCACAGGCTCAGTAATTGTGGTGCATGAGCTTAGTTGCTCCGTGGCATATGAGATCTTCCTGGACCAGGGCTTGAACCCGTGTCCCCTGCATTGGCAGGTGGATTCTTAACCACTGCGCCACCAGGGGAGACCCTAACTGGGTTTGCTTTCAAAAAGTAACAACACCTGGACATCCCTGGGAGTGAGGGTTTGTCACTGGTATTCATTAAAAGCTCCCCAGTGATTTTAATGTACAGCCTGGGTTGAGCCTTGCTTTAAATGATCACCAAAACTGGTGAATTTTATGGTATGTAAATTATACCACAATAAAATTGTTTAAAACGATGATTACCAGCAGGTATCTAAAACTTCACCAAAATAAAGTGTCATACCCATATGAGTATCAGGTGCCAACAGTACCAGTTTACCTAGGACTGGCCCCACATGTGGGACTTTTGGTGCTAAACCTGGGAGAATCTGAGCACACTGGAAGAGCTGGTCACTCTATAATATGGAAGAGATGGCCTTCCTGGATGAGGAGGGCCTCTTCCCCTCCTCAGCTCAGGTTATTTGAGGAGAGACGGAGAAGGGCTAGTTTCTTGCTGTTCTAGGAGACATGTGTTGTTGCTACTTCTCTACCACACACCCACTCATTATCATCTTCTTTTCTGGCTTCAAACCCCACCATCTCATTGAAATTACCCTCTTAAAGATGACCAGTGACTTCTTTGTCTCTGAATCCAACGCTCATTTCTCCCTTCTTCCTTGCTTTCTGTGGTATAGTGTCATCTGCTTTTCCTATCTCTCTTCAAACTATTCCCATTTCCTTTGCTGGCTTCATTTCTTCTTGTTCGTCTCCTAGAACCATTTTTCATGGTTCTGTTTTTGGCTCTCTTTTCTTGCCTATACATGCTCATGATTCCACCTGTTCTTTTCTGCATATATTCTTTGTTGTCAGTAGCTGTTATTATGACCGGGCCACCCATTCCCCCTCAATACCCATGGCCTTGTTGAGGTAACAGTAGAGATGGATCTGGCTTGTAGAATCTTAGAAAACTTCATTGTTTTCATGATGAGTCCTGACATTGTGGGGGCCAGGGGTGTGATGTGACATCTAAGACAGATTCACAGGAATTAACTTTGACAAAGGTTTGTATTTCCTGCCTCAATAAACTGCAAACCCCATGAGGTACTATTATATCCTTAGCATTTAACAAAGTGCCTGACACATAGTAGGTGCTAAAAAATAGAGTAACACATTTTTTTTTTTTGCGGTACGTGGGCCTCTCACTGTTGTGGCCTCTCCCGTTGCGGAGCACAGGCTCCGGATGCGCAGCGTCCATGGCTCAGGGGCCCAGCCGCTCCGCGGCACATGGGATCTTCCCGGACCGGGGCACGAACCCGTGTCCCCTGCATCGGCAGGCGGACTCTCAACCACTGCGCCACCAGGGGGACTGCACCACCAGGGAAGCCCCCTGAGTAACACATCTTAAACATCAACACATTTTCATTCACTTCTCAGTTCAGCCTCTCACATCATAAGTCATAAGACATAAGTCACGTGCCAAAATTAGTAGAAGGGGATGGGAAGAACATGATTGTAGGTTAAGATGTTTTTCCTAAGTGTTTTCTTGAGTCCTCTCAGGATATTATGACATATAGCTTCCACCTGTGAGCCCTGGAAAAGTTCCTGGATGGTTCTAAATACTTTAGAGATGAAGCTATTGCCATTCTAGTGCCTGTCAAACTTCAAGATTCCATAAATCATAACAATAGTATCTAAGTGTATCCTAGTTCCAAAAGAACTATGTATTATTCTAAGTAAAAAGGAATGCAGGGAAGAGTCTGTAAGGTGCCTAGAAGGAAGAGAGTCAAAAGGGAGCAGATTGACATCATGTTTCTACTCCTGTCTGAGAAGATGGTGGACAGATCACCAGGCAGAAGGATTACTGTTCCGTTCAGATGTCCCTCTATGAGGTTAAGGAGTGCATGAGGCTATCACAGCTTTGACATTGTTCAGCTAATTCTCCTAGCTCTGATTCTGTGATGAGCAAAAGGAGTCAGATATTCTAGGTACCTACGTACACTTTTCTAAATAAAGTGAGCCCCCTACAGTTGAGCTGAAAGTGGTTTGTCATTTTAAAATTAAAATTCCGACCTTACATCAGTCTGTTTTTTAGCATGCGTTAGTTGTCCCAAACCCAGTCAGCTTTGGAGACACTGACAAAATAGAATTTCTTTCGATCTGCAAAACTAGAGCTCACACTGGGGAATGCAGTAGCTAAATCAAAAAGATATTACCCTGTGAACAGTAAGCTGACCCCTTAGATCATGTTCTGGCTCTCCTGTTTCTAACTCCAAAATCTCTATTTCACTTCTCTAGCTCTAACGTCTCTTGAGTTTTAGTTATCTGGGCATCTCCATCTGGATATCACAGGTCCATCTCAAACTCATCACTAAATGCAAATTAATCATCTCAAACTCCCAGTTCCACATTTCTGCTTTGGATTTCTTCCTAGGACCTCTAGCCTCCACAGCGCTTACTTGTTTTATCCACTGTCTGTCTTCGTCTACCAGAATGTAAGCTCCATGAGGGTAAGAACTTCTGTAAATTTTGCTCACTGCTGTTTCCCCATTGCCTACAATAGTGCTTGGCGTCTGGTGGGTATTCAATGGATATTTGTTAAATCAATATTTACCCAGACTTGCTCCTGTCCTGGACTAATGCCATCACTGGTTTTCATAGCACTCTGATTTTCCAGTTTATCCAGGCTCAAATCCTTGTAGCTCGTTTTTAACTCTTCCCTATCCTCCTCCTATACCCACTTTAATAAACAACTGCTTACAATGTTGTTTCCAAATATCTTTTAGGGTAATGTCATCCTTTCTATTCTCATTACCACTGTTATAAATTAGGTACTTGAAAACTCTAGCTGGGACTATGAAATAGAAGCTACTAAGTATCATGTTCTCTAGGTTTTTGTTACTTTAATTAATCCTACCTATCACTGCCAGATCAATCTTACTTGGAGCTCAGCTCTCATTATGTCACTCCCTTACTTAAGGCTCAATACTGTTTAAATACAGAATACTCAGTCTGGCATTTGGAAGTGCTGTGATATGACCCCAACCTTTCACTTCAGTTTATCTCCCACTTTTCCTTTACAGATTCCTTATGGTATAAACACACTAGACCACTTGTTCTTTGACTACTCCTTGAACTTTCCTACTTCTGTACCTTTCTTCATATAGTACCTTCTTCAGGAATGTTCATTACCAAGTATTTCTTGTGGTATTTGCTTTTGTGCAGATAAATAATATCCATATACTACAATCTTTTGATTCATCAGTTTTGAAAACTGACTTATTATGGTAGATGAGGATTTAGCTCTTTCACACAATCACATTTCACCTGTGTGCCAGATGTCTCCTGTTTGTCCCTCCAGTTCCACCATCCAGCCACTCTCTGTCCCAAGAATCTCACCTGTATGGATCACATCTGTGGCTCCCATACTGTCTGGCTTCTTGTTGGGTTTGGTCAGTGGGGAGCAGATAGGAAGTCTGAGGAAGGGAAGTGAGAGAGGCTAACCCTAACTTTACCCTAACTCCCTCCCAGTGACAAAGGTCATTGTTTCATACAAAGGGGCCTTACAACTTTCTTCTTTTGGGTTTTGGCCACTACTCCCTTCCTTCCTCCTTTGGGCCTAGGGGGTCCAATACTGTGATTCTCTTACATACTACCCAATCTTTGTAAATAATCCCTTTGTAAACACACTCTTTTGGTTCATCCTAATTTGAGGGTACCATCTACTTCCTGTTGGGATCTGACTGACAGCTATACTCTCCTTCTATCCTCCCAATTTAGTTATATTAAAATTTTTGGTTAATTCAAAATTTGTTTAAAATAATATATTACAAATATCATAGTGTTTCCTAAGTATATTTTCTTTCTGGCACAGTCTTTTATTTTTCCACAAGTTGGTTAATATTTCATTTTTTTATTTTAGGTTTTTAAAAAATTTTTGCTAATTCTTTCTAGGAAGATGGTTGAACACATTAGGCACTCTATAAATTCGATTTCTTCCTGGAAACCTCCTTCTTGGACCCTACCCTCTTTCTGTTTAATCATGTTTAGGAATTGTCTAGGCTGGCTATCAATACCTCTAGAATCCTATTACTTTCTTGGTTTACTTCTTTGTGTTGCTGACGCACATACTCTAGTAGTGTCCTAAGAAATGATAGATGGGAAGTGAACTTCTTGAAGCCTTGAATATCTAAAAAGAGTCTTCGATAATTTAGTTGGGTACAGAATACTAGCTTGAAAATGGCTTTTATCTCAGAGTTTTGAATTGCTTTATTTTCTTCTAATTTCTTTAGTTTCTGTTGAGAAGTGTAGTGTCCTTCTAATTTCCTAACTTCTGAATGTACCTTTAAGAAGTGTTTAGAATCCAAAAAAAAAAAAAAAAAAAAAAACAGAAGTGTTTAGAAGACGTGTCATTGTATTGGCCTTTTGATGTTTTCACTGTGGTTGGCCTTTGATATATCCTTTCAGTCTGGAAATCTGTATCCTTCAGTTCTTGACATTTTCCTTGCATTATTATAGAAGACACTCTTAGTTTCCTGGTCAACAGACATTCTCCTGATATTCCTTGCTAACAGAATTCTGATTTTATCCAAACAGCAATGTGCCCAGTCCCAGAGCACAAATACATAATGAATGTTAAAGCTAGACATGGTAATCCCATTCCCATTTGCCAGATATTTTGTTTTTCCAGTTTAACTTTGTAACTAATGGTGGCCATGTAATGCTTTTCTGGTTAGTGAAATAAAAGAAGTCTGCTGGGGGAAGGAGAGTTTCAGGGGATGGTTTTATTTTCTGATATGAGTCAGATGCATGGAAAGAGTTCATTGTGTTGTCTCTTTCCCTGCTTTGGATGTACTTGTGAAAGGGCATGTTGTCACTTTAAAATTGTGATAGCCATCTTGCTATGTAGCAGAGACAAACTTAAGGACAAAATGCCAAAATACTGAGATACGGCAGAGTTGATTGAGTCAAAGCCCCAAACGTGGAACAGCCTACCTCCAGACCTCATGTTATATGAGATAATTAAACACTTTTATTATTTTTGCTGTTTTTGCTTGGCTATTTTGTCAACTGCAACCAAATGACTTCTAACTGAAGCATAGTTCGTTGATAAAATTTTCCCCTTAATTTTCTCTATTCCCCTTTTGGAACTCCTAATATTTAGGGCTCTTAGATTAATTTTCTTGCCTCTTTCTCCCTTTTTTCCCCCCATCCTTTTCTCACTGTTCTAATATTCTGGGAAATTTCCTCAGTTTTAGCTTTCAACCATTCTACTGAATTGTTTATTTCGGCTCTCCAATTTCTAATTTCCGAGATCTCTTCTTTGATAGTTCTTAAGAAATACATCTTGTTTTCATGGATGTAACATTCTATTTTAAATCTGAGACTGTTAATTATTGTTCTGAAAAGTTTTCTTCTGCTACCTGCATTGTCTCTATTTCTTCTGAGTTACTCTTTTCTGGTTTTTTTTTTTTAAGGTTGGAGGCTTTCTTCAATTGTCAGGTGATATAAAGCTGTCTTTTTATTTTTGCAAAATGTCCTAGAAAGTTGATTGGAAGCTTTATGTATGTGAGTGGACTACTTTGTAGGGTGGTTAGGTAGCAAGTAAGCTCTTTTTTTTTTTTTGAATCCCCAAAAGAGCAGCATCTGTAGATATTTTCTTTTAGGATTTTAATTTCTCCAAAAAATAATCCTCAAAGAGGTATATGGATACCTGCAAGCATTCTAGAAGCAGGGATAGTGGTGGTAAAAGTGATTATGGGTCCCACAGTTAGACTTTTGCTTAATCCTTCTCAGTGATATGCTGGCACATAATAGCAACTACCTCTCTGAAAGAAGAAAAAGCCCTGATTTGTAACAACCCAACATCTGTGGTATAAATATTCCTACCATGTCCAATTTCAGGCTATTAACATGATGTCACTGAATGCAGAGCTGGGAAGACATGCACAGTAGTTCATCATTATATAGTATTTCTGTCATGCAGATACAATAGATATAAATAATCTCAAGAGTATAAATAGTAAAATGTAGGGAAAATAATTAGGAAGTTAGAGCCTTTGAGTATATATTATGTCTGTTTTTGATACAATTTATTTAGTTGTAAGCTTATATAATTTAACCTTTTTTCATGGCTGTGTTTAACAATTGGCTTACAAAATTCCTGAAAATTTAGCAGTTCCTATGAGCTAGTACAAATTAACTCTTGTACAAATTAACTCTGGAGCATTGCTGCTGTTTCCAGCCCCAGTCCATCACACTTCACTGTGTCTGGTCTTTCTGACTCTGGAGTCTATTGTTGATTTTCTTCTGACAAAATAGTTCTGGTATTCTGCAAGGGGGTGGTGGAGGATAAAGAGTGATGGCCTAAGCGAGTAAACCTAGGGATCTTCAGCTTGTTGTGCAGACTTTCAACAAATTCCTATATTTTCATTTTCATACCTAACTCTTGCTTTCCATGGTAACTGATGCCACAAAGTCTTAAGCTCTCTTTGGCTCTGCCAGTACAATAAGCTTCTCTGCAGGCACTTAACAGCAGTACCTCTGCCCTCCTGGGTCCATTGCTTCTGTTCCATCTGCTTTCTGTCTTCTAAGACTTTGACCTCACTTGTTGGTTATTATCTTCTCTCCCATTTTCTTTGTTCTTGTGGGTTTATAAATTTTATATTTCCTTTTACCATTAGTGAGAGCAAATAAATGTGTTCAGCTACATATGCTTAACTGGAAAGATAGCTCAATAAGTACTGCATTTAAAAATTGTTGAATTGACTTAAGATTCCTGGATGCTTGTAGTAGCAACTAAACTCTGTCAGTTAACAGCAACTTATCACTAACCACTGATTTATTTAGTGTAGTATTGTGTTCTAGGCCCTTAGATATCCATTTTGATTTTTCCTCTACATGTTTTTTTTAAATAAAATTTTTATTTTAGAATAATTTTAGGTTTACAGAAAGTTGTGAAGATTGTACAGAATGTTTTCACATACCCCACATTCACTTTTCCTTATTATAAATATCTTACCTTAATATGTTACACTGGTCACAATTAATGAACCAATATTGATACATCATTATTAATTAACGTCCATACTTTATTCAGGTCTCTTAAGTATTTTACCTACTGTCCTTTTTCTGTTCCAGGATCCTATCTAGGCTACTACATTAAATTTAATCATCATGTCTCCTTAGGGTCCTCTTGGCTGTGACAGTTTCTCACACTTTCCTTGCTTTTGATGACCCTGACAATTTTGAGGAGTGCTGATTAGGTATTTTACAGAATGTCCCTCAACTGGGATTTCGCTGTTTTGCTCATGATTAGACTGGGGTTGTGGGTTTTGGGGAGGAAGACCACAGAGATACAATGCCATTTTCATCACATCATATCAAGGGTACTGCAATATTGCAACATAATTCTGATGCCAACCACCTGGAGTTAGCACAGACTCCAGATTAAGGGCACAGTCAACAAGACTGTCCATGCTTCAGATGCCAGTTTGGGGTTTCCCTGCCCACCTGCACTTCTGATCAAACGGCTACAAATTCAGGTGTTCCCACAAACCCCTGAATTAGCAGTTTTGCTAATCACTGAAACACTGAAACAACTCATATAACTCAGGAAAGAGGTATGTTTATGATTACAGCTTTATTATAAAGGATACAAATCAGGACTAGCCAAGTGAAGAGACACATAGGGAGCAGTTTGGGAGGATCTCCAACACAGAGTTTCCATGCTCTCTCCCCATGGAATCAGGGTGCATCACCCACCTGGCACATCAATGTGCTCACCAACCAGGAAGCTCTTCTGAGCTTTGGTGTCCTGCATTTATATTGAGATTTCATTACATAGGCATGAGTGACTGAATCATTGACCATGTGATTGAACTCAGTCTCCAGTATACTTCCCCTCCATGGATGGGGTCAGGCTGGGCTGATATCACCTGGCTTAAAGCCCCAACCCTCTAATCACATAGTTGGTCTCTCTGGCCTGACCAGCTTCCATCCTAAGTTATTAGCATAAACTCAGATATGGTCCAAGGGACTCATGAATAACAAAGATACCCCTATCACATGGGAAATTCCAAGGATTTAGAGTCTCCTTCCCAGGAACCAGGGATAAAGGGCCGTCAAGTTCTTTATTATATAACAGGTACATACGATCAACATGACCTTTCTCTGTTGATGTTGACTTGATCACCTGGCTGAGGTAGTGTTTGTCAGGTTTCGTTACTGTAAATTTTCTCTCCCTCCACTTTTTTATACTGTACTCTTTTACTGGAGAATAGCATTATTTACATTCTTTTTAAATCATTTTCTTTTATTCCTGACTCCTTTGTACCTTATTTTTGGAAATAATATTACTAGTCAGTGCTCATCCCCATTTTGATTTGATTTTTTTTATTTTTGGCCGCACTGTGGGGTCTTAGTTCCCTGACCAGGGATGGAACTCCTGTCCCCTGAAATGGAAGCATGGAGTCTTAACCACTGGACCGCCAGGGAAGTCCCCCCATTTTGAGTTGGGTGGGATTACCAAAATCTAGAAACTCTAAATCAGAACCTGCACAGAAGATAAAAGCACAGAAGATAAAAACAGAGCTTTAAGTAAAAATCGCAGTTGCAAAGATCCTGAGTGTTTCTTTTTTGATAACACTCAGAATCCTTGAAGGGATGGAATTATCTCATATGAGATAGAGAAGTGCAGCTCAGAGACCTGTACAATGAAGCTGTGGAAAAGAGCAAGAGAAAATATGATTTTGACATTATATTTTTGTCTTAATTTTTATTTTGGAGATTTAATACTGGAATTCTGTCTTTGGAAGGCCTGGGGTAGCTTTTTTTTTCTCACCAACATTTTATTATAAAAAATTCAAACATATAGCAAAGTTGAAAGAATTTTAGAGTGAAATAATTCTACAGTGAAACCTATTCATACCACCTAGGTTTACTATTAACTTTTTACTCTACTTGTTCTGTCACACAGCCATCTGTTCATCTGTCTACCCATCTATTAGCCCATCTAATTTTTTTGATGCATTTTAAAGTTAATAGCAGGTAACAGTATTCTTCTCCCTAAATACTTCATTCAGTATGTGAACCAATAACTAGAGTTCAGTACAGTTTTTAAAATGTGAAATTTACATGTAATGAAATGTGCAAATCTTAAGTGTATATTCACTGACTTTTACACATAGGTATGGGTAGTCCAAACCACTATGACATATGGGACATTACCATCCCTCCAGAAAATTTCCCTCATGCCCCTTTCCAAATAATCTCTGCCCTCACCTCCTCTGAAATCACTGTTCTAATTTTTTGTCCACCATGGATTATTTTTGCCTGTTCTAGAATTTGATATAAATGGAATCATACAGTATGTGCTCTCATGTGTAAGATTTCTTTCATTAGCATAATGATTTTTAGATTTATTTATGTTGTTTCATGTCTGTTCCTTTTCATTGCTTGTTATTTATAAATATACAATTTAAAAATCCATTCTTCTATTTATGTACATCTGGGCTACTTTCAATTTGGAGCTATTATGAATAAAGCTATTATGAACACTTGCATTCAAGTCTTTGAGGGAAATACATTTTCATTTTATGCCTAGGAGTGGAACTGCTGGGTCATAGGATAGTTATATATTTAGGTCTTCTAATGCCAGACTATTTTCCAAAGTAGTTACGCCATTTTAAATTCCCACCAATAACATAAGAAAGTTTCAGTTACCCCACAACCTTGTCAATATTTGGTTTTGTCATTCCTTTAAATTTTAACCATTCTAGTGGTGTGTTGTAACTGATATACCATTGTAATTTTAATTTGAATTTCCCTGTTGACTAATAATGTTGAGTACTTTTTTCACGTACTTACTGGCTATTAATGTATCTTCACACTTTTTTTTTAATTTAAAAATTTTTTGGCTGTGTTGGGTCTTTGTTGCTGCGCACGGGCTTTCTCTAGTTGCAGCAAGCAGGGGCTACTCTTCGTTGCAGTGCATGGGCTTCTCATTGTGGTGGCTTCTCTTGTCGTGGAGCATAGGCTCTAGGCACGCAAGCTTCAGTAGCTGTGGCACACGGGCTTAGTTGCTCCGTGGCATGTGGGATCTTCCTGGAGCAGGGATCGAACCTGTGTCCCCTGCGTTGGTAGGCGGATTCTTAACCACTGTGCCACCAGGGAAGTCCCTATCTTCACTTTTATGAAACATATTTTCAAACATTTTATCTATTTTTCAGTTGAGTTGTCTTTTTATTGTGAATCGTGGGTTGTTTTTTTTTTTAACATTATAGATCAGTTCTGTCGCATAGAATTTTCTGCATAGTCCAATATATTTATTGTGAAATGTGGCTACTGCAAATGTGGAAGTGTATTTTTTTTTTTTTTTTTTTTTTTT
>NW_020175825.1:191507-193077 GCF_003031525.2 Neophocaena asiaeorientalis asiaeorientalis | reverse complement strand
CAGCGGCCATGGCTCACGGGCCCAGCTTCTCTGCGGCATGTGGGATCTTCCCGGACCGGGGCACGAACCCGTGTCCCCTGCATTGGCAGGCGAACTCTCAACCACTGCGCCACCAGGGAAGCCCGAGGAAGTGTATTTTTAATTGTATTTAATTTTAATTAGTTTAGATTGAAATAGCTACATTGGCTAATGACTAGCATATTGGACAGTGCTGTTCTAAAAACTAGTCCTTATCAGATACATGCTTTGTGATTATCTTCTCCCAATCTGTGGCTTGCCTATTCATTTTCTTTTTTTTGTCTGCGTTGGGTCTCTGTTGCTGCGCGCGGGCTTTCTCTAGTTGTGGCGAGCGGGGGCCACTCTTCGTTGCGGTGTGCGGGCCTCTCACTACGGTGGCTTCTCCCGCTGCAGAGCATGAGCTCTAGGCGCGTGGGCTCAGTAGTTGTGGCCCGCTGGCTCCAGAGCGCAGGCTCAGTAGTTGTGGTGCACGGGCTTAGTTGCTCTGCGGCATGTGGGATCTTCTCGGACCAGGGCTCGAACCTGTGTCCCCTGTGTTGGCAGGCGGATTCCTAACCACTGCACCACCAGGGAAGTCCCTATTCGTTTTCTTAATGGTATCTTTTGATGAGGAGAAGTTTTAAATTTTGATCAAGCTTAATTTTTCAATTTTTTCTTTAATGGTTATTGTGTTCTATGACCCATCTAAGAAACTTTTGACTACTCCTAAGACACGACTTTTATGTTTGGGTTTATGATCCACCTTGATGGTGTTTGGTGGGAGTCAGGGTTATTTGAGTACCATTGTTAAAAAGACTTTCCTGATTGGATGCTTTGGCACCTTTCTGAAAAACAGAAAACTATAAGTGTGGATCTATTTCTGTTCTCTCTTTCATTGATTTATTTACTGAGCGTCATGCCCTTACTACACTGTTTCAATTACTATAGTTTTAAGTCTTAAAGTCAGACGTCCTTCAATTTTGTTCTTTTTCAAGATTGTCTTGAGTATTTTAGGTCCTTTGAATTTCCATATAAATTTTAGAGTCAGCTTGGTCATTGTTGGGATTATGACTGGGATTTTTGTTAAATCTATAGATCTTAGATATGATGAAAGAAATGTTTGATATTTTTAATCTGAGATTTTTAGGAATGGATGTCTCTATAGGTTGATGTATTTTAATACTTTGTCAAGAAGGAAAACAGGGTCTTCTATGATCCAGGCCAGAAGAGATCCTATAATATTCTTTGTTTCTTCCATTTTGTATTGTTTATTCAGAGGGACTTTGAACAATAATTTCCTAGGCAGTACCTGGGGATAGAGTTGCAGACTCTATGGACCATGAAAAGTCAAGAATCTAGATTCCAAAAGACAGAACAGAAACCATTTCCAAGGTGAACTAATGATGCTAAATGTGAAAAATCCATGTATTATTCTGTGACTTATGTCCTATTTAAGGAAGGCAATAAACTGTGTGATTTTTTCTTCTCTGTAGCATCTCTAAACTATTTTTTTCTTTCTTTTTTTTTTTTTTTTTTGGTACCGGGGCCTCTCCCTTTTCTGCCCTCTCCCGTT
>NW_020175825.1:187515-191409 GCF_003031525.2 Neophocaena asiaeorientalis asiaeorientalis | reverse complement strand
TTTTTTTTTTTTTTTTTTTTTTTTTTTTGTGGTACGCGAGCCTCTCGCTGTTCTGGCCTCTCCCGTTGCGGAGCACAGGCTCCGGGTGTGCAGGCTCCGCGGCATGTGGGATCTTCCCGGACTGGGGCACGAACCTGTTACCCCTGCATCGGCAGGCGGACTCTCAACCACTGCGCCACCAGGGAAGCCCCATCTCTAAACTATTTTGCCTTGGTTTTTCTCAACATTATTTTAGGAAATGTGAAGCTTCACAACTTTGTTCTCTTCAATTCTTATTTTAATTCAATATGAGCTTGGAAGATAAATCTACAGATTATTTAATTTAATCTCTTCATGTTGTATACGAAGTAATAGATGATTTGTTCAAGATCACTGAGCTAGTTAGTAGCAGAGTTCTGACAATATTCCAGGCTTTCCAACCTCTCTACTCCACTGATATTTCCACTATGCTTTGCTGTCATAATAGCTAACCAGTGAGTAATTCCTGAGCCCCTATAATGTGCCTAGCATTGAGCTATTTATAGATGATATAAATTATCATTATGATATAGCTCTGATCCTCAAATACCATAGAGTTCTGTGTAAGACAAGAAACAATTAGAAAACAGTAAAAGGCAATGTATAATAATGTTCCAAGTTGGATCAAATTTTGGATAAAATGCTATAAATGCATATAGAATTAATACTGTGACTCATTTTAAATAAATCTGGCTGTGTTAGAGCAATGTAGAACTGTAATTAAAAGCAGGTTGTACAAGAGAGATCTGAAACAGGCTAGCTGTATAAAATGAATGAAGTCAAATTGCACCTTAAATTCATGCTCTGTTAAATAAAATGTTAACAGTTGTTAAGGTGAAGATTAATGCTTGATGAAATTATTAGAGAAGGCTTTACGGAAGAAGTAGGGTTTGAGACATAATTTCAAGGATTGATGGAATTATAAAGGGCGAAGGGGATTATAAACTATTATAATTGGGATACAAACACTATTTTAATGAAAATTTGAATACATTATAAATTAAAATGTAATTTTAATGCAGTTCAAGAGAAGGCCATTAAATATCTTTATGCGTTTCTGAAATAAGTTACTTTTAACTAAAGCTAGTGAAGCCTAAATTTATATGAGAAGGTTAAAGGTGGAAAATGCCTACTGAATTAAGCAGTTGAGTAGAAATTTACGTTTTTTCCTGCAGAGGTGGTGCTATTTTGCCTAGGTGCTTCTTCTATGACAGCTGGTCCAAATGGAATATTGTTTTTTCAACAATATTCCTTAAAGGTAATGAGAGACCTGTATTTCCATCTTGCTTTCAACAATTTGTCCTAAAAAAAAATAAACTAACATCTCTGACTCCGTATTTCCTTATCTAGAAATGGGATTAATAATAACTTCACTGCCAACCTCATGGCAGTTGTGAAACCTGAGCAGGATAATGTGTGTAAAAATGCCTTCTGTATAAGATTCTTTCTTATATATAAGAATCTTTCAATATAAGATTCAGTAAGTAGTAAGAATTTTACAGATTATGGTCTAATGGAGATTCTATGAAGATAGTTTTAGAGATGAATACTGCAGAATTCTCTGCAGCATTGACTTGGATTGTTTTCAAAGATTCTAACAAGCACTATGTATTATATTTTTCCTGGGGTGTAGACAACTATATATGTGTGCAGTATGATTAGTTGAATGCTTCATATGTACTGAATCATCTTTCATAAACTGGGCTGATTTACAACTACGCAGTTAGCAGTTATTTAGAGTGTCCTTGGAAAATTGTTTGTGTTACTTTTTATTTATATATTATATACAAAAAATTGTTTTCTTCATATCTGTATCCACTCTGTAATGACCTAGATAAGAAAATAATCTGAAAAAGAGTGGATATATGTAGATGTATAACTGATTCACTTGGCTAAACAGCAGACACTAACACAACATTATAAATGAACTATATTCCAATAGAAATTAATTAAAAAAAATAAAAAATCCACACACATACAAAAAGAAGTTCAGTTGTTACTAAGAAAAACAGATCTTGGTTTGTGATGTAAAGAGAGTCTTCAGTTCACTGCCTCCATGTCCCTATTCTCTAGCATCTGATACTATAATCTTATTTTATGGGGTTTGATAATTAATATTATAAAAATTAATAAATTATCAGTGCTCAAATAACATTTAACTCTTGACAAATGCTCAAAATACACAAAGGACTTGATTTCTTAACAAAATATGCATATTTTTTCATATGGCAAAAAAGAATTGCCCTTTTATGTCAATTATATTTCAATTAAAAAAAAAAAAAGAGAGGGACTTCCCTGGTGGTGCAGTGGTTAAGAATCTGCCTGCCAATGCAGGGGACACGGGTTTGAGCCCTGGTCTGGGAAGATCCCACATGCCACGAAGCAACTAAGCCCCTGCGCCACAAGTACTGAACCTGCGCTCTAGAGCCCGCAAGCCACAACTACTGAAGCCTGCACACCTAAAGCCCGAGCTCTGCAACAAGAGAAGCCACTGCAATGAGAAGCCTGTGCACCACAATGAAGAGCGGCCCCACCTTGATGCAACTAGAGAAAGCCCGCATGCAGCAACGAAGGCCCAACACAGACAAAAAAAATAAATAAAAAGAGAATCGCCTATAAGAAATCATACATTGACTATATTCATATTTTTTTTAAAAAATTTCAATCTTTTCTTTGTGGATTACGCATTTTTAAAAAATTTATTTTGCTTATTTATTTGGCTGTGTCGGGTCTTTAGTTGCAGCATGAGGGGTCTTTGTTGAGGTGTCTGGGATCTTTCGTTGATGCACGGGCTTCTCTCTAGTTGTGGTATGCGTGTTTTTCCTCTCTCTAGTTGTGGCGTGCGGGCTCCCGAGTGCATGGACTCTGTAGTTTGCGGCATGTGGGCTCTCTCATTGAGGCGTGTGAGCTCAGTAGTTGTGGCGGGTGGGCTTAGCTGCCCCAAGGCATGTGGGATCTTAGTTCCCCAACCAGGGATCAAACCTGCGTCCCCTGCACCAGGGAAGACCCCTTGACTATATTCTTATTGAAGTCTGGGTTACTGAGTAGTATTAGTTATCTATTGCTGTGTAACCAATTACCATGAACTTGGTGCCTTAAAACAACACATTTATTATCTCACAGTTTCTGTGGGTCAGAATGTAACAGAATCCATTGCTTCGTGATCTCTCACAAGGCTGCAATCAAGGGGTCAGCCAGGGCTTGAGTCTCATTTGAAAGCTCAACTGGTAAGGATCAATTTCCAGTCTCACGTGGTTGCTGGCAGAATTCAGGTCCTTGCAGGCTGTTTTCCTGAGAACCTCAGTTCTTTGCTGGCTGTCAGCTGTTCCTTTCCACGTGGCCTTCTCTATAGGCAGTTTACAACATGGCACCTTGCTTTGTCAGAGCCAGCCAGGAGGTCTCCTAGAAAGCTAGAAGTTACAGTCTTATGTAATGTAATCACAGAAGTGACATCCTATCACCTTTGTTGTATTCTATTGGTTAGAACAAGTTACGTGTCCTGCTCACACTCAAGGGGAGAGGATTACACAAGGGTGTGAATGCCAAGAGACAAGGATCATTTTGGCTATCTTAGAGTCTGTTGGAAAAGAACTGATTAATTTGACATATGACATAAGCTACAAAGAGAGACACCCACTAAGAAATTGTACTCAATTAATTCTATAATCCAGAAGGAATTGGTGGGAATGGCTTAATAGAATTTTCCAGTTAGCAATACCGTATCACAAACAAATAAAGGTCAACTAATAAGCACATTACTTTTTCTTTACTATTCTGCTCTTTCTCCAGTGCTGTCAGCTGTGAAATGAGATAGCCTACATCAGACCCTGGAAAAGTGCTAAAGAGTTGTACTTCAGAAAAATGTTAGAGGAAAAT
>NW_020175825.1:154132-187499 GCF_003031525.2 Neophocaena asiaeorientalis asiaeorientalis | reverse complement strand
TATATATATATATATATATATGTATGTATATATGTTTTAGCAGCAAATGGTATATTTCAGCAGCAAATGGTGTTGATTTTGTTATATTGATAAATGCTATCTATTAAAAATGGCATTTTCAACAGCACGTTGATGTTAGCGTGTTGAATGCCAGCATGTTACCCCACAAAAATAGCTCGAGTTAAATAAAATAGTAATTCTTGGATATGATTAGAAATTCACAAAAGAGATTCAGTGTGGCATTAATGTAATAAAGTTGTTGACTTTGAGTACTTGACAGAACTTCACCAGGTAATTAAAAGAGCTCTTTGTATTCTTTTTTTTTTTTTTCTTTCTTCTTTGTATTCTTAACAAGTCAAAACAGCAGCTATTAAACAATTTAGAACAATTATCACAAAATGAACATTTTCTGTGTAAAAACATTTTTATCTGTTTTGAAGACTAGCAAAGACTGGAAAGCCTAAGATGGGAGAGATTAGTAATTATCACTTCAGTGTTTGGATTGTTGAGTTATAGTTAGTGGATGGCCTCTACGACTGAGAATAAGTTCCTTAGCCTGAATGGGTGGTCAGGAAAATCCTATTTTGTTTTTATTTTTAAGCTGCAGAAGAAGATGCCATGGAAAATGGACCCAAATACTGCCTGTAAGGTTGGTTGGTATGAACTGGAGCATTTCCAACAGCTTAAGAGTTGTGTGGAAGGCTGAAGACAAAGATACACTTCATAGTTTTAAGTTTGCCCGTCTGTCTTAGAGCGCATTGATATTGTAACCCTTAATGTCAGTATTTCTGCTCTATTGCTCTAAATCAGACTATATTTTGAGACATTAGAGTGATTTGGTAGGAGTTCTTCACTTACATAAAAGGATTGAATAAATTTTGTGCCTGCAAAAATTTATTATGACATATCATGTATAATATCTATGGTTAATAAATCCTAAATAGAAAAGGTCAATAAATGAATTGACGAGATTTGGTTCTACAATGCCACGTAGACTAAGATATTATGTAAGCCACATGATTATAGAGGACATTCTCACATTGTGGTCGCAGCTTAAAACAGACAAAAATCTACATTATCTCCTTTTTCCTGAGGAAAATAGAACTTCACATTAGCTGAAGTGTAGGTTTGGTATCTTGATGGGGCTCTGCTTTGTCATTGTCCTTGGAATGTTCTCTAAAGTACACAGGAAAATTCCCTTCTGAGTACAGAATGAAGTAATGTTTTAGCAAAGTCTTGTGGAAATTTAAGTCTTCTCATCTCTAGTATGCAATTGAAGGGTAGGAAGGACACGGCTGAAAAAATATAGGTTTGGTACTTGGAGAAAATGAAATAAAAAAGCAAAAGCCTGGGAATACTAAGGCCCTGGGTATAACACGTATTTGCCTGAGGTGACAAATACTTTTCCTAAATTCTGATAGTGTGGCTTCCATTTCAGGATAGGATCTTCTTTGAAGCTTTAAGCATTAAAAAGAGACTATATTCAGTTATAACATGAGCCCTTGACCTTTGTCCAAGGATTCAGTTCAATCTTATAAATCAGAAATTCAAATGTCAAATCACCCATGATTTATCCTGCTTTGGATACTGGCATTTAGAAACCCATCCTGTCTCATTCTAGAGGTTGATTTTTAGTCATTTGGAGGCGTATTCCCAGATGCCCATTCAGTCTAAGAACATACAGATATCTCCCCCTCTTTTACAAAGTTCACTTTATGCCACTTTGGTTTTATGAAGGACCTATATAAGTACCTATTTTCACTAAATGAAAGAAATCTGAAGAGGATTTTTGCTTTTATGAAAAAAGGTGAAAAGTGAAAATAGCATTCAGCATTTATTTTACAGTGACTGGATATGGAGACAGTGCCTCCCTGAGCAGCGAGAGTGGCATCCCAAGCTCCTTCTCCGGGAACTACACTCAGCATCAGGCTACCATAGCTTTGAACTGTGTCTGTGAACATCTGTGCTTTATCTTGATTTATTTTGTGCATCTGTTAGTAAGATGTGTCCTAAGATGATTGCTTCTTTGCCTTACACCATTTCAGCTTACAAAAGGTTTCATGGGAACTCCCTGTACATACATTTGCTTTGTGTAATTAAAAAAAATAAGAATGAGGAGCTTCTTTTTTTTTTTTTTTTTGCGGTACACGGGCCTCTCACTCTTGTGGCCTCTCCCGTTGCAGAGCACAGGCTCCGGACGCGCAGGCTCAGCAGCCATGGCTCACGGGCCCAGCCGCTCCGCGGCACGTGGGAACTTCCCGGACCGGGGCATGAACCCGTGTCCACTGTATCGGCAGGTGGACTCTCAACCACTGCACCACCAGGGAAGCCCAAAGAGCTTCTTTGACAGGACTACTTTATGTGAGCTGAGGTACTGAAAGGCCAGCAAAGCCTTCAATATGGGAAAACCCACAAACTTTCTAGACCAGGTTTCCTACAGAGAGACTGGCTCATTGGGAAGCTATTCTCCTAAGCAGAATTACTCTATATTTTAATGTGAAATTTGTATTAGATGAAGATAAAGCCAGTTTCATGCTTAGTCATGAATAGAGAGATTTGGAAACAAATCACACCATGGTGCAAAGTAGGGTCAATGAATGGGGTTGTCATTTAGGCAAGTCCATAGATGGGGTGGGGTTTTCTTTTCAGGGAGCCCTTTGAACAGGATGAGAGGTTCAGTTGGGGACAGTCACCTTAAACTGAAGGAACTAGCACTAGTTTTCGAGCTTTATTTAGAATATTCAACAGAGACTGGAAACTGTCCACGATACCTTATTCTTCCTTAGTGAGTTGAACAAAGGAATGAAACACTGAGGCAGTCCTGAGGCTTATGGGCAGGGAATAAGGCAGGCTCCTCATTTGTGGGTATCTGAACTTTCAATGAGTCCTTGGTCACCTGAGAATATAAATATATACATACATATATGTATATATATATGGATATATAGGTATTTTAGGGAGGGTAATCTAGCAGATACAAATACTTCCTTTCTAGAAAACAGTATAAGATATTACCCCACACATAGGAGACATACAAAACAATCCTCTTTGTTTTGATCAGTATTTGTAAAATTCTCTCAGGGTGGTAGAAACTTAATATTGATAAGTACAGATTCCACCATAGATACCAGGGTTGTGTCTATGTAGTGTCCAGATGTCCACATGGTGATGTGAATTTAATCCTCAAGGTCGTTATCTATCCATACCAGCATCCATTGTGATGCCACACGCTTAACCATGAAGACTGTTGCCAAGTCTTGACCATTTTCTTGACATTAAGCTCTCTTTAAGAATCAGCTTTCTCTCAGCCAGTCCTGTGGCTCTTTGTAGGGGGCAAACCGAATGAAGCTGCCTCAGGCTGCCTGCCTAAACACAACCCTCAACCATTTTCATTCTGTGGTCCTGCCACTACACTGAGTTCTATCTGGGAATGGGGGCATTGATTTTGTTGTTCTTACATCCCCCAAACTGATTTGGGGCTTTCTTGTTCCCCTTCCTCGCTGGGGCTGAATCTTGGGGGAGAGGCAGTAAAAGTGTATGGGGTTCTTTCTTAGGAGCTGTAATAGGCACAGATTATTCTCACTTCAAATGAAAGAAATCCTAACCAACAATGGTTTAAACAATTAATTATCTCACACAACAAGAGGTCTGGAGACACAGGCCAGGACTGGCATAGCAGCTTCACTATATAACCAGGAATTCATCTTCCTGCCATACTTCCACTTTGTTACCCTCAGCTATTGGCTTTTGTCATTGTGTTTGTCACCACTGTGCTTGTCATGTCCGAATGGGGAAGGGCTATATGAGGTACAAGGAATTATAAGGGGAAAATCCTCTACAAATGTTACAAAATATATCTCACCATGGTTACAAGTACACAGAAACCCACCCAAATTAGGCCAAGGTAGAAAGAGAATTTGTTGGTTGGATGTAAGTATATCTCATGGACCTAAGGATAGGAAGTATAACTGAACTTCACTGTCGACTAGAAGCAGGAACTGGAAAGCTGTTATGGATCAGTACAGCTGTTATCCCTTCCTTTTCTGGGCACATGATCTCTTATGGTCTGCTTTATTTTTCTTTCTTGGCATTGGCTTTTTCTACTTCTCTGTGTACAAAGTAGAAAATGGTCACTTTAGCCTTATCAGTTCAAAGGCAAACTAAGATTGAGTAGCATCTCTTTTGCTTTAAATTCTCTGGGGAAAGAATATGATTGGTCCAATTTTGGTGGTATGTCAATCTTTAATCCAATCAGTGACCATGGGGATAGGGTCAAATGACTTAGCGGTTCTTAGGAACTAAGGGAGAATACTCTTGAGAAGGGACCGTGTGTGTGTGTGTGTGTGTGTGTGTGTGGGTGGGGGGGGCAGTGGTTGTTGGAGAAGAAACAATGGACAGCTCTACTACTCTCTTGATACCCTAATCTGCTGAAGGATAAATCAAATTAACCATTCATTCATTCTACAGACATTGGTCTCACTTGTTCTTCCCCTTATGCTCTCTCTCAGAGTGTCAGTACTGCTCATCTAGTTGCCTATATTATAAACTCTGTACAACCCAATAAGCAACACAACAGCTAATATTTATTGAGTATGTGTACTATGTGATAGGCATTCTATGTGCATTATTTTAAATTCAACCGCATAACAACTCTACAAATAGGTATTATCTATTTTATAGATAAGCAAAGTGAAATTTAGAGATGTTAAGTCAAGCTTTCAACATCTCTTTCGGATTACTGCAGTAACCTCCTGTCTCCCTGCCTCTGATCTGACTCCTCCTATCCTTTTTCTGCCTGTCAATCATAGTGGTATTTCTAAAACACAGATCTGATCGTGCTGCTTTCCTGCTTAAAACCCTTCTATGGTTCCCTCAGGATAAAGTCCAAATTCCTTTGCATGATGTATAAAGCCTTTCATGATCTGGGTAGCTATCACCCTACCAATCTCTATCCTCATCTCTTTCAGTCTTGCACCTCACAGTCTATCCTTAAGCCACACAGATTATTTGCAGTTCTTAACAATTCATTCCTTACTTCTGCACAACAACCCTGTAGCCATTCTCCCTGCTGACTCCTACACATTACCCACACGCAGGATTAAGCTTAGATGTTACCCTATTCAGAAGCCTTCTCTGATTGAATTCAGTGCCCCTCCTTTATACTTTTGTATCACTCAGTGATTTTCTCCTATACTTATCACACCATACTGTAATTGTTTGTAAACTTATTCTGTCTCTTGCACTGGATTGTAAAGTCATTGAGTGGAAAGATTATGTCAGGTTTAGTATTGAAAACCCTAAGATTAGGGTAGTGCTTGGTGCATAATAGTTGCTCAATAAATATTTGTTAAATGAATGAATCTTTGGTAGAATTCTGGAAGAACTCGAAAAGCTACCTGGAGAGAAAGAGATATTCAATATTTCTTGTTTAGTAAACGGATTATTCTGACAGTTATTTCCCCTTAGCCCTTTTTTTTTGGCTTATAATTTATAAAAATTGAGCAGATGCAAATTGAAAAATTGATAAAATTAACTGTGAAAACACATCACAAAGTAATAAAATAAGAAAGTGATATAAAACAATAAATAATGGTGTTAAACCTAATGTAAGAAGAAGAATGCTGAATGCAGGGACACAGTTGTGAGATTGGGGGAGAAAAAGCAAGGAACTGAAAATTCTTTTCACTGCTTACTAAATTGAATGTATATTGCTGGTAATATTTCATTTAATTCTTACAATAATTCTTTGAGGTTGATATGTTATGCCTGTATTAAAACTAAGGAAATTAAAGATCAGATTAGAGCAAAATAAACTGAATGATTACACAAGAAACTCTCTACAGATAAGCACATAAAAGAAATGAAAATCAACCTTAGAAAATATTGTGGAGAATATGCGAAGGTAAACCACTCTACACCCTAAATGATTCTTTTGCTGGGTCTGGGCTCCTGTATCAGCTTTCCAGCTTTCTCTCCTAAAGCGATTTCCTTCACTTTCACCTTCTTTGAATGTAGGGATATGTCCTTCCTTTTACCTGGATGAATTCCATCTCCTTCCTCAAGCTTTGTCTCACTTTAAGTTGCTTCTTGAGTGAAATTTGCTTCATTAGACCCGCTTTCTGATTTAATTAAACTTTTTCGACCCTAGCAAAGCACCCCGACTTCTCTCTCAGAGAATTATCAGCAACACAGCAGTAAATGTCAACACAAAGCCGACTATTACTGTAGATCACTCAGGGGGAAAAAAAAAAGATAAAATCCTTAACAGTGGCAGTGTTTAAGTGACTATATTCTGCGCTGTGAGAACGCCTGGGGTCATTTTTAACTTCCACCATTTCCTACTTCTCAGTTGGGTCAGTTTTCTAAACTTTCTAAGTCTCAGTTTTCTTACCTATGAAAAGAGGATCCTAGTAAAAGTCTCCTACCTACCTACTCCCGAACTCCTGTGAGGGCCAGATTAGAGGAGGTACGTGAAAATGCTTCGCAAACATTTGGTAAAACGCTGTAAAATGTTTGTACCTGGCTACAGACGAGATCACGACAACAAGTTGTATTCCTGTGTTGAAGAAACTCAAAGGAGGCTAGTCGTTAAGGAGAGGAAGCCGAGCGTTGCCATGTGACGTCATCACCCAGCGCTTGCCGCGACGGTTTCCGGGTTGGGCTCAACGCAGCATTCTGCGTCATGGGGACTTGGCGGCGTTTGCTGCTTTTGGGGGGCGCGTCGCTTCGGGGCTGCGGCGGGGCCTGTGTCCCGCTTGGGGGAGGCCGAGTGTTGGTTTGGGGGCGCCAGGTCCGTGGTGCTGCAGAGCAGGTGGAGGCGGGCGGGTCCGAGACGCTGGGGCGCCAGGGCTGCGGGTGCTCTGCAATTGCCTCTTGCCGAGGACAAACTTCACTGCCTCGTGGGCACCCGCCCACTTGGCGGCTCAGTGAGACCCCAGTTCTGGACGTCCTCACTTTACAGGCGGGCCCCCAGTGGGACCAGGCCGAGGCTTAGAGGGGCGTAAAATAGATGGTTAGAACATGGATGTGTGACTTGCACTTGTTTTCTTAGTGTTGGTTTATTTAGAAAATAGGTTAAAGAGAAGGAAAACACGTGGAGGATTTAACTCCGGAAAGAGGCAGCTTACTTTCCATTTTTAACGTCTGCGTATCTTGGCAAATAAATTTCAATTTAAACAATGTGTCTGTGCAATTGTGATCAATAGCAATAGGTAAATAACACTAAAGGCCTAAATAGTGGAGATGAGCAGAATTAGAGTAGAAAAGAAAGCCCTGTTAATTGCAAATACTGAATTGTTTTTGCTTTTACAGCGTGATAATGGAGATGGCTTGTTTTAAAACTGTTTTTTTTCTTCTTCTTAAGTTCTCTGGTGCTGAGAGTGAGACCCTAAAACAAAGAAGAACACAAATCATGTCTCGAGGACTTCCAAAGCAGAAACCAATAGACGGTGTTAAACAAGTTATAGTTGTGGCTTCTGGAAAGGGTGGAGTTGGAAAGTCTACTACAGCAGGTATTATAGGATATTAATTATCATCTTGATTAGGACTTTATGCCAACTGGCAAGTGCACGATATTAAAATTATAGTTTTGTTCTTAAAAAAGTATTTGTGAAGTTCCTAACAGCTGCTTCCTTAGGATGAGGAGTTGGTAGTGATTGGGAGCTTAGATTTTGGAGTTAGACAAAACTAGATATGTAGCCAGGTCTTTGACTCCTTAACTGAGGAAAAGGTGGTCAGGTTGCCCATTACATCTTCAGTTTACTTAACTGTAAAATGGCAATGATTATAATCTTTTTCATAGGATGGTTATGCAAATTAATTAAACAAGCTGACTACTTAGCCCACTGTCTCATACATAGTAAGTACTCTATATTTGGTTGCTGTTATTATTATCATTAAACATTTAGTAAGTTTAACACTAAATTTATTTCTGTTCTTTGACGTTCTTTTCTAGTCTTTTTCAGTGTACACATAGCTAAGTAGTTGCAATGAGATTGTTTACATTACTGTGGCTTATTTTCATTTAACCATAATATAATTTTCAGCATTTATAAAGTCAACATAGATCTAATATTTGAAAATGTTTTAATTATTTAAAATATCTTTTAAGCTTTTTATCTTTTATATTAATATACTGGAGCAGAGAATTTGTTTTTTGGTGGCTTTTAAAAATTGATTATAGATTTCATTGTGACTGAAATGCTGCTTTCAGAACCCATAAAAGAAGTGCCCCCAGAAATAGAAGAGTTACCATCCAAGACTAATGACCAGGTATTCCCAGATGTCTTCAAAAGAAACTTTTTATTTCTAACAAAAATTTTCAGGGTAATAATGTAAAAAGGTAACTCCCCTCCTCCCAATTCAACTCAACAGAGGCAACTTGTATTATTAATTTGGAGTCATAAAGCTCTCAAGCCTTATTGTTGCCTCATTTAAAATTTTCAATCATTTTAATAGGAATGGCTTAATTCAGGTCTTATCCAACCTATCTTTTTTGCAGTTGATTTAAAAAAAGTAACCATCCTTATTTCATTTTGTTAATTTTGGCACAGTTCTGCGCTGTTAAAGATCGTTTATGTATGTATTTTTTTTTTTAGCTTTTGACTCAAATTTCTGCATTTTTTTTAAATTGAAGTGTAGCTGATGTACAATATTATATAAGTTTCAGGTGTACAACATAGTGTACAATTTTTAAAGGTTATATAGCCGATTTATAGTTATTATAAAATATTGGATATATTCCCTGTGTTGTACAATATTTCCTTGTAGCTTATTTATTTTATACTTAGTAGTTTGGACCTCTTAATTACCTACTCCATCTTGCCCCGCCCCCCTAAGATCTCTAAATTTTTTTCTTTTTCTCAGATAGTAACCTAAAGTTGGGGCATATATGTACCTTAAAATTCCTTAGTTCCATTGAAACCAATGACATTTCCAAATAAAAAGGGCCAGGTACAGAGTTCTGTGACTTTCACTAGAGATCTTGTGTCTTGACTCAAAGCCATATTTGGTAATTCCTAGATGCAGCCGTTTTATAGTTGTACAGCCAGCTACAAATCCAACTGTATAGTGTTATTAGCTCAGTTTTTTCCCATTTTGACCTGAATGTAATTGTGGAAGAGTTTTTCAGATGTTTTGAAGAAATTAAGATTTACTAAGTATTGTAGTTATGATAGACCCCTGATATACTATTTGATAGATACTATGTTATTATTAAAAATAATTAGCTAGTGATTGTTCTTAATGAATTTATGCTATATCCTACACATTTTGGCTTTCTTTCTTAAGGATCTACAATCCACCTATTTGGTATTTTGTTTTTAAAATTTGGAAGCTCTTAGTTTTTGGTTCTAGAATCCACCTCTACTTGTGTTTTGAAAATTCAGAGTACATTTACCTGTATTGAGTGGTGTGAATCCTTTTGCAAGCTCTGTGTTTGCTTGGACTGGTTAAAGATGGAAAGTGTTTTCGTGATAATAGCTATAAGTTCTTTGGGTTTTGTGCAATATAATTTGTTGGGTCTGTAGGCTAGCACTTGTGTAAAACAAATTGTTTATTGTTTTTGGTTGTAAGATCGTCTGTTACCATGGAATGTGACAGCAGTTAGACAGGAAAATATATGAGAAAATGTACAGTGTTTGACACATAAGTGCTTCAGTAAGTGTCCCTTCCTTGCGTTTTTTTCTTTGTTAGCATCATACCACTTGTCCCAAATAATTGGCCTATATTGTTTCATAACAGCTCTATCTGCATACATAAGCCTTAGAAATAGATTATTTCTATGTAACTCTGTTGGTATTCTATTTCTTTCCATTATATGTATTTATTCCTGTTCCAAACTATCTCAGAATACTTCCTATTTGAATATGTATGCTGGAGATATTTTGGATTAAAATGATGACATGTGATTAATACAGGCATGCTCTGTGATTCTATTGTGTAAATGCAGAAAGACCCTCACATTAAAATGAATTACTCTCTAAAAGTTTCTGCCTAAAAGTTGGATTATGTTTAACCTGAAATTCAGAATTATTTTATAATTTATAAAAATTAATTTGTCAAGTGCCATGCCTTAGACATAATACTATAATACGTACAGTATTTGATTTAATTCTCACAACAGTTATGAAATAGGACCTCATTTTATAGAGAAAGAAACAGGCTTGGGGTAAAATATTCTACTCAAGATTATAAAACAGAGAGTGGTGAAACTGGGGTTTGAACCAGGTCATCCTTGAAAGTTTATGCTCTTAAATACTTTAAAGGAAACAATATCGGCATCATTTATAACACTGTTCTGTAAGGAATTGTGATCCACAGTATGAGGGTCTATTTATTTATCAGTTTTGGGAATGTGTTACTTTTGAACCTCTTTTTCATCTCAGATGTAGCATATCCTTATTTCTGGGCTAAAGGTGGTTTTGGAGACTACTGCTTTCCCCCTTTATGTCTTTGAGATTCACTAACAATAGGCACTTTTGGGAAAATGTTTCACTGCCTTGCCTTTTACCTTCCTTTCTTCCCTCTGCTCTCTGGTCCAACCTTTCATTTACGTGGGTATTTGTGAGTTAGATATTTGGAATTCCTGCATTACCAGCATTTATTTTTAAAAAGCAATAGGATCACATCCATTTTTATTTATTAAAAAGTAGGTAATTTTTCCTCAAAATATATTTTTGAAAATAATTGAATGATATATACCATTAACATCATTTAAAAATAACTTGGATTATTTAAATACAATTGTAACAGATAATAAATGGATTAATTAAAGTGATAATTTGGGGGCAGACATCTACTGTTTATGTTGAAATGTTACTTTCTTTTTTGTGTTTTTTACTTTCTGTATTCTCTCCATGTCCTTGTTTTTTATAATGGAGATATATTAAAACTTTATTTGCCTTGGTTGTTACATTGAACATATTAAAAGACAATGAATTTTAGTAGAAGGAAAGTTACTAAATTTAATTACTTTTTTGTTTCTTACAGTGAACCTTGCACTTGCTTTATCAGCGAATGATTCGGTAGGTGTTTATTAATAGAAATACTAATTTATTAAAATGTTTCTTAAGGCAATGATTAAGAGCATACTGATGTTTTTCGTTTACTCTGTTGGGCATATAGTGTAGCTCTAGTCATTTGCATGTCTTTAAGGAACTCAAAAATCTGCCATAAGTACTGGTTATATTTAATAATGATGATGAACATGGAAGGGGACCACTAGTCAAGGAATTCAGGCAGCCTCTAGAAGCCAAGGAAATGGCTTTTTCCTTAGAGCCTCCAAAAGGTATGTAATCCTCTCAGCACCTTAATTCTAGCTCATTGAAACCTATTTTGAACTTCTGTGATAATTTCTTACAGTAGGAATGGGAAACTGATACAGGAAGTCAATTTTCTTAGTTCTTAAATTTCTGAAGATGTCTTTATTTTGCCTTAATATATCATAGTTTGACTAGATGTAGAATTCCAGGTTTACAATAATTTCCTCTCTGAACCTTGAAAACAATATTCCATTTTCTTCTAGCATGCTAATGAGATGTCTGATGCTAGTCTGATTTATATTGCTTTGTAATAACCTGTGTTTTTCCTTTTAGAGCTTTTAAGAGTTTTCTTTATGTCTTTTAAGTTTAGATTATGTGTCTGGTTGTTGGCTTTACATTTTTTTTACCTGTTTGGAAATTGGCCAAGCAGTACAAGGCTTGAGTCTTTTTCAGCTCAGGGAGAATTTCTTCATTGATTACTTTTTGTGATGTGTTTGTTCTTTCTCCAGAAACCTATTAGGTAGATATTGACCCTTCATGCTTGTTAATTTTTCTCTCATGTTTTCCATCTCCTTGTCTTTTGCTCTGTGTTTTGGAAGATGTCTTAGACCATTTTCCACACTGCTATATTGGGTTGTAGTTGTTATTTAGCCCTTCCAATTTTTATTTTTAATTTGGAAATGATATTTTTTCCAGTTTTCCAGAACTGTTTTATTTTCCAATTGCTATCCACTTAAAAAAAAAAAAAAGGTTGCACCATTTGTTTGAGTCTCTCTGAGGATGCTAATTAGAATTAATAAAAAATGTTTCTTTTAATGATCTCTATTTACTTAGCATGGTGGTTCTTATAATGTGGTCCTCAGACCAGCAGAATCAGCATCACCTGGGAACTTGTTAAACATACAAAATCTTGAGCCCCAGACCTACTGAATCAGAAACCCTGAAGGTGGAGTCCTACAGTCTTGTTTTAATCAGCCCTCTAGATGATTTTGATGCATGCTAAAGTTTCAGAACCATGGATGTATTGTTTTTTAAAACTCTAAATTGCTGATGGCATCCTGTTTTGTTTTCTACTGTGATTATATTTTTAATTTAGTTTTAAGCTATTTTTTCCTCTTGTTTCAATGGGAATTTGGAAGAGAGATATTCATGTATGATTAGGCAACCTTATTGAAATAAAAGCCAGTAATATATTTTTTTCTTGGCTGCGCCCTGCAGCATGCGGGATCTTAGTTCCCCAACCAGGGATCGAACCATTGACCCCTGGAGTGGAAACTCAGAGTCCTAACCACTGGACGGCAAGGGAAGTCCCGCCAGTAATACTTTTTAAAAAATAGTTTTTATTAGAGTACTTAGTTATCTTGGAGAAGGGACCCCATCTTCCTTAAAGAAGGGAGGAAACAAGGAAAATTCAATGGATGAGAAGGTAAATAAATTCATAGGTGTGGGGATCTTTTAATTTGGTTATCATTTCAGCCAAAGCTTTGATTCTTAAGACAATGCGAAGTAATTATATAAGAAGCAATCAAAGGATGAAAAGAATAGTTAAAAAGGGGTTGATTCCTTCATGTTAGATGTTGCTAGTTTTGATGAGATGGTAGCTCAGATTTTTTTTTTCTTTTTTCTTTTTTTTTCCCTTTCAGGGAGCAGGGATGGTCAGCTTCATATTTAATGCTTTAGATGTATGACAGGGAAATAAGCAACAAGGAAGGAAAAGCAATGTTTTTCCCTGGGCCAGCTTTTCAGAAAGCATTTTAGTGTCCTTAAGTGTTTTTAAATATGTTTGTAAAATCTACTTTAGAAAGGGCTTAAGTATTCTGTTATCCAGATGAAGGTTTTTTTTTTTTTCATTTCTTGATATTTTGTAACAAAGTTAGTTTAGAAATTAAAAAGAAGATAGCCAGGAAATTTGAGCAGCATGCTATGGAACTCAAAGATAATCCGACATCATACAGTGTTTTACAATTGGCTACTGTCTTGTCCTCTTAATCTATATATACTTAGGAAAGATCACTTTTATACAGCATGTATACTTGATTAATAGTGTTTTTATTTGGGAGCAGCATGTTTGGCTTAAACTGTGATCTGCCAGAGGACTGCCTGTGTATAGAAAAGAAGATAAATCATATATAAATATATGATTTATATGTATCTGGCAGTCTTATAATCTGTATTGCCCAACTTAAGATGTTGTTAATATTACACTTATTTCGAGGACATGTTTGGTCTTCAGGGAAAACTCAAGGTTCCTCCAAGCCCTTCTCATTGCCTGAGCTGATATATATAGATGGCTTATGTCCAAGGACATTTATTGGGACATGGTACTAGGGTATGTTGCTTTATGGGCTGAAAACCTCCAGTTAGGATGGTGTCTTTGGAGCTGATCTAGTGATTCATTCCCATGGAGTCTTAATTGCATGGAGCTTATATTGTAAGAGGGGTCGCTGACCTGCTTACCCTTAGGCCAACTTTTGTTTTTTTACATTTTTATTGGAGTATAATTGTTTTACAATGTCGTGTTAGTTTCTGCTGTATAACAAAGTGAATCAGCTACATGTATACATATATCCGCATATCCCCTCCTTCTTGAGCCTCCCTCCTAACCCTCCCTATACCACCCCTCTAGGTGGTTGTTGATGGACAGTTAGGTTGCTTCCATGTGCTTAGGCCAACTTTGCCAAAGACCTTGCTCACCCTTTTCTCCTATTTTCCTTGGGTTGGTGCTTGCCCCTTTTCAGCATTGGAGTGGGAAGATCTAATAAGATTAATTTGTTGGTCTAGGGGAAACAGGTCTAGGAAGTTATTCATTTTACTTTTAATGTTGGCCTTATGATCTCTAAACTGGGTTATGTAAACCCCAAGGGGTATGCAAGATAGGCCATTGGAATGTAGAAGGGAAATTTATCTTTTCTTTTTTTTTTAATTTTTAAATTTTGTTTTATTTATTTGTTTTTATACAGCAGGTTCTTATTAGTTATCCATTTTATACATATTAGTGTATACATGTCAATCCCAATCTCCCCATTCATCCCACCACCACTCCCACCCCCTGCCACTTTCCCCCTTTGGTGTCCATACATTTGTTCTCTACACCTGTGTCTCTATTTCTACCTTCAAACCGGTTCATCTGTACCATTTTTCTAGGTTCCACACATATGTGTTAATATACGATATTTGTTTTTCTCTTTGTGACTTAACTTCACTCTGTTTGACAGTCTCTAGATGCATCCACGTCTCTACAAATGACCCAATTTCTTTCCATTTAATAGCTGAATAATGTTCTATTATATATGTACCACATCTTCTTTATCCATTTGTCTGTCGATGGGCATTTAGGTTGCTTCCATGTCCTGGCTATTGTACATAGTGCTGCAATGAACACTGGGGTGCATGTGCCTTTTGAATTATGGTTTTCTCTCTGGGTATATGCCCAGTAGTGGGATTGCTGGCTCATATGGTAATTCTATTTTTAGTTTTTTAAGGAACTCGATACACTTCTCCATAGTGGCTGTATCAATTTACATTCCCACCAACAGTGCAAGAGGGTTCCCTTTTCTCCACACCCTCTCCAGCATTTACTGTTTGTAGATTTTCTGATGATGCCCATTCTAACTGGTATGAGGTGATACCTTACTGTAGTTTTGATTTGCATTTCTCTAATAATTAGTGATGTTGAGCAGCTTTTCTGTTTTCTGGTAGCATCTTTAGGATTCTCTATGTATAGTATCATGTCAGCTGCAAACAGTGACAGTTTTATTTCTTCTTTTCCAATTTGTATTCCTTTTATTTCTTTTTCTTCTCTGATTGCTGTGGCTAGGACTTCCAAAACTATGTTGAGTAATAGTGGCACGAGTGGACATCCTTGTCTTGTTTCTGATCTTAGAGGAAATGCTTTCAGTTTTTCACCATTGAGAATGATGTTTGCTGTGGATTTTTCATTTATGGCCTTTATTATGTTGTAGTAGGTTCCCTCTCTGCCCACTTTCTGGAGAGTTTTTATCATAGATGGGTGTTGAATTTTGTCAAAAGCTTTTTCTGCATCTACTGAGATGATCATGTGGTTTTTATTCTTCGATTTGTTAATATGGTGTATCACATTGATTGATTTGCATATATTGAAGAATCCTTACATC
This sequence comes from Neophocaena asiaeorientalis asiaeorientalis, assembly GCF_003031525.2. Classification (NCBI taxonomy): domain Eukaryota; kingdom Metazoa; phylum Chordata; class Mammalia; order Artiodactyla; family Phocoenidae; genus Neophocaena; species Neophocaena asiaeorientalis. The sequence goes on along the minus strand of NW_020175825.1, from coordinate 172,105 downwards.
CCAGCATAAATCCTGCTTGATCATGGTGTATGATCCTTTTAATGTGTTGTTGGATTCTGTTTGCTAGTATTTTGTTGAGGATTTTTGCATCTCTATTCATCAGTGATGTTGGTCCGTAATTTTCTCTTTTTGTAGTATCTCTGTCTTGTTTTGGTGTCAGGGTGATGGTGGCCTCATAGAATGAGTTTGGGAGTGTTCCTTCCTCTGCAATTTTTTGGAAGAGTTTGAAGAGGATTGGTGTTAGTTCTTCTCTAAATGTTTGGTAGAATTCACCTGTGAAGCCACCTGGTCCTGGACTTTTGTTTGTTGGAAGATTTTTAATCATAATTTCAATTTCAGTGCTTGTGATTGGTCTGTTTATATTTTCTGTTTCTTCCTGGTTCCGTTTCTTCCAGGTTGTCCATTTTATTGGCATAGAGTTGCTTTTAGTAGTGTCTTAGGATCCTTTGTATATCTGGGGTGTCCGTTGTAACTTCTCCTTTTTCATTTCTAATTTTATTGATTTGAGTCCTCTCCCTCTTTTTCTTGATGAGTCTGGCTAAAGGTTTATCAATTTTATCTTCTCAAGGAAGCAGGTTTTAGTTTAATTGATCTTTGCTATAGTTTTCTTTGTTTCTATTTCATTTATTTCTGCTCTGATCTTTATGATTTCTTTCCTTCTACTAACTCGGGTTTTGTTTATTTTTCTTTGTCTAGTTTGTTTAGGTGTAAGGTTTGATTGTTTATTTGAGATTTTTATTGTTTCTTGAGGTAGGATTGTATTGCTATAAACTTCCCTCTTAGAACTGGTTTTGCTGCATCCCATAGGTTTTGGATCATCGTGTTTTCGTTGTCATTTGTCTCTAGGTATTTTTTGATTTCCTCTTTGATATCTATAGTGATCTCTTGGTTATTTAGGAATGTATTGTTTAGCCTCCATGTGATTGTGGTTTTTACGTATTTTCTGCCTGTAATTTATTTCTAATCTCATAGCATTGTGGTTGGAAAGGTGCTTGATATGATTTCAGTTTTTTAAAATTTACCGAGGCTTGATTTGTGACCCAAGATGTGATCTATCCTGGAGAATGTTCCGTGTGCACTTGAGAAGAGAGTGTAATCTGTTTTTGCATGGAATGTCCTATAAATATCAATTAACTCTATCTGGTCTGTTATGTCATTTAAAGCTTGTGTTTCCTTATTAATTTTCTGTCTGGGTGATCTGTCCATTGGTGCAAGTGAGGAGTTAAAGTCCCTCACTATTATTGTGTTACTGTCAATTTCCTCTTTTATAGCTGTTAGCAGTTTCCTTATGTATTGAGGTGCTCCTATGTTGGGTGCATATGTATTTTTATTTGTTATATCTTCTTCTTGGATTGATCCCTTGATCATTATGTAGTGTCCTTCCTTGTCTCTTGTAACATATTTTATTTTAAAGTCTATTTTATCTGATATGAGTATTGCTACTCCAGCTTTGATTTGCATTTTCATGGAATATCTTTTTTCCCTCCCCTCACTTTCAGTCTGTGTGTGTCCCTAGGTCTGAAGTGGGTCTCTTGTAGACACTATATACATGGGTCTTGTCTTTTTATCCATTCAGTGAGGCCTGTGTCTTTTGGTTGGAGCATTTAATCCATTCACGTTTAAGGTTATTGATATGTATGTTTCTATTACCATTTTCTTAATTGTTATGGGTTTGTTTTTATAGGTCCTTTTCTTCTCTTGTGTTTCCCACTTGGAGAGGTTCCTTTAGCATGTGTTGTAGAGCTGGTTTGGTGGTGCTGAATTCTCTTAGCTTTTGCTTGTCTGTAAAGCTTTTGATTTCTGCATAGAGAAATTTTACTCTACCCAGCAAAATCTGAATGAGATCCTTGCTGGGTAGAGTAATTCTCGTTGTAGGTTTTTCCCTTACATCACTTTAAATATGTCCTACCACTCCCTTCTGGCTTGTAGAGTTTCTGCTGAGAAATTTGCTGTTAACCTTATGGGAGTTCCCTTGTATGTTGTCATTTTTCCCTTGTTGCTTTCAATAATTTTTCTTTGTCTTTAATTTTTGTCAATTTGATTACTATGTGTTTCGGCATGTTTCTCCTTTGGTTTATCCTGCCTGGGACTCTCTGCACTTCCTGGACTTGGGTGGCTATTTCCCGTGTTAGGGAATTTTTCGAGTATAATCTCTTCAAATATTTTCTCAGGTCCTTTCTCTCTCTCTCTTCCTTCTGGGACCCCTATATTGCGAATGTTATTGCCTTTAATGTTGTCTCAGAGGTCTCTTAGGCTGTCTTCATTTCTTTGCATTATTTTTTCTTTATTTTGTTCCACGACAGTAAATTCCACCATTCTGTCTTCCCGGTCACTTACTCGTTCTTTTGCCCCAGTTATTCTGCTATTGATTCTTTCTAGTGTGTTTTTCATTTCAATTATTGTAGTGCTTATCTCTGTTTGTTCTTTAATCCTTCTGGGTCTTTGTTAAACATTTCTTGCATCTTCTTGATCTTTGCCTCCATTCTTTTTCTGAGGTCCTCTATCATCTTCACTATCATTGTTCTGAATTCTTTTTCTGGAAGGTTGCCTATCTCCACTTCATTTAGTTGTTTTTCTGGGGTTTTATCTTGTTTTTTCATCTGGTACATAGTCCTCTGCCTTTTCATTTTGTTTATCTTTCTGTGAATGTGGTTTTCATTCCACAGGCTGCGGAATTGTAGTTCTTCTTGCTTCTGCTGTCTGCCCTCTGGTGGATGAGGCTATCTAAGAAGCAAGCTTCCTGATGGGAGGGACTGGTGGTGGGTAGAGCTGGGTGTCGATCTGGTTGGCAGAGCTCAGTAAAACTTTAATCCCCTTGTGTGCTGATGGGTGGAGCTGGGTTCACTCCCTGTTGGTTGTTTGGCCTGAGGCGACCCAGCACTGGAGCCTACCTGGCTCTTTTGTGGGGCTAATGGCGGACTCCAGGAGGGCCCACTCAAGGGCTACTTCCCAGAACTTCTGCTGCCAGTGTCCTTGTCTCTGAGGTGAGCCACAGCCTCCCCCCACCTCTGCAGGAGACCCTCCAACACTAGCAGCTAGGTCTGGTTCTGTCTCCTGTGGGGTCACTGCTCCTTCCCCTGGGTCCCGATGTGCACACTGCTTTGGGCATGCCCTCCAAGAGTGGAGTCTCTGTTTCCCCCAGTCCTGTTGAAGTCCTGCAATCAAATCCCCCTAGCCTTCCAAGTCTGATTCTCTAGGAATTCCGCCTCCCATTGCCAGACCCCCAGCTTGGGAAGCCATACGTGGGGCTCAGAACCTTCACTCTAGTGGGTGGACTTCTGTAGTATGTGTTCTCTAGTCCGTGAGTCACCCACCCAGCAGTTATGGGATTTGATTTTACTGTGATTGCACCCCTCCTACCATCTCATTGTGGCTGCTCCCTTGTCTTTGGATATGGGGTATCTTTTTTGGTGAGTTCCAGTGTCTTCCTGTCGATGATTGTTTAGCAGTTAGTTGTGATTCTGGTGCTCTCGCAAGAGGGAGTGAGCACACGTGGAAATTTTTCTTTTTATTAATTTTTATCTTTTAAAATTTATGTTTTTGTATATACTCATTAATTTATACTAAATTAGTATAGTAGCTCTAATAATAAATACCAACAGATATCTTAACGTATATTGAGGTTGTATACCTAAACATTTTTTACTGATTGGGGTGCATGATCAAAAAAGTTTGGGTGTCACTGGCCTAGGCTAAAGGAATTTCTGTGCTGGATCATATGCCAGTTGAAAAGAAGACTACTTTGTAGATGGAGGTAAAGGCCTTATAGGAGTAGGGTGTGGGTTTTCCTTGCCTTTTCCTTGCCCTTTGTACTTTCCTTTGAGGATGTAGAAGGTAGTATTGCAGAGAAGAATTTGGAATTATGTCATGTGTGCCATGCATCTAAATATTATATCCCATGGTATGTTGGAGCTGGCTCATGCTTGTTCTGAGAGCTGATTGTTAAATTTCCAAGAATTTTGCAAACCAGTTGATATCATGTTGTTAACTTGAAATAGGCCATGGTGGGAGTATTTAAACCATAGAAATCGGAAAATACTGAAAATTAGACTCCCCTCCTCACCTTGGGCCATTGTTAAACATTTACTGGCATACCCACTGGTCATACATATTGACAGTCATATATTTTAGTTTTTCTTTTTTCTGTCTTCTTAACCACCTTTATTATGGATCTCATTTTTCTACAGTATAAATTTAATAAACAGTGAGAAGCGTGCTGAAGCTGGAGAGGGAAAGGTAAAGGTCACCAGAAACTACTGATAAGTTCTGTGAGATTCCTAAGTCAATTTATTTCTGTTCATTTTAGTTCAACAGACATTTATTGAGTGCCTGTAACACTCATTGCCAGACACCCTGGGTATAAAGAAAAGTAAACATGCCTACTAAGACTACATTCACAAAACAGTGTTTTGTGTGTGTATATATAATTATATGTGTATATATCTCTGTGTATGTCTGTGTTTGTGTATTTTGGTAGTTTATAGCTGAATTAGGTTTAATAATAGTTTCTCCTGTGGGTAAGTGTAAATTAAAGTAATACTTAATAAGGTTTTATTGTGCTTTATAACAGAGTAGACACACTGTGTACTCTTAAAGTTTTTATAATCTAGTAAAGACAAGGGGAAGATAAATGTCTTAAAGTGATGAGCTGTGTTCAAGGTCAAATGTAATAGTGTTTCTGTCTAAGGTGACTAACTTTTATTCCAGAGAAAAGCAGTCTTTTTTCATAGAGCATGTTCGTGAACATAATTGTATTTGCCTCTCACAGAACCCTGTAATGCAGTGTACTTAGTATTTATCAGTTTTACAGTCTTATTGATTCTGCCCTAATCCTTGTCACATTTCATCAGCCAGCAAATAAACTTTTTTAGTCTCTGCAATATTTTTCCAATATGTATCTTTCTATTTTCACTGTTCCCAAATTAAGGGTCACATTACTTCTTTTTGGCTCATTCATTGAATTATACCTCAGACAGTTATTGAGTGCCTGCTCCTTCCCAAGCACTTTGCTACTTTGGAGGATTTAGAAATGAATAAGACATAGAAATGAATAAGCCCCTTTGAGGGACTCACAGACCAGCAGACCACTGCAGTGACCTCTTACCTGCCCAAGCTCAAATCCATTCAGTACATAATGCCAGATTACTCTTACTTAAGCACCACTGGAACCTCATTTTCTCCCCACTCAGAGTCACTGCTGAATGCCTTTGCTGGGATTCAAGATCCTCTATGATCTGGCTCCCATCCACCTTTCTGGGTTTATCTTCAGCTCTTCTAAATGGTCCCTGTGCTCTAGCAAGTCAGGGTTACTTGCTGTTGCCAGTTTGGGCTTGGATATATTATGTTCTTGATAGCTCACAGCCTTTCTTCTGTGTTTCTACTGGAGCGTTCTCTACTACTTCTTCAGCTTTACACGTCCTATCCTCCAGGCTGCCATGTATGGCTATGCTGGTTATATCCTGCCCAAGAGTACTTGTCAAGGGAATTGAGTGATGACAGAAATCCGGGCTACCCTCCTCTTCATGTGCACCCACAGACTGCTTTCTAATTCACACAGAAGCACTGTATGAGCTAGCCTTACCCTGAGAGGCAGCTTAGTGAAGTGCTCCCCTGAATTCCCTCCAAGTGAGGGTCTTTTTTCCATCTTGTGAAATCCAATAGCACTATTTATTGTTACTATTATTATATACCCATGTAGCCATTCTGGCCGTTTTTATAATAACAAATAATAAAACTAACATTTATTGAACATTTATAATATGTCAAGCACTGTTCCTCATGACATGGTTCTTAATTCTTTTATTCTTCATAGCAACCATATAGGAATAGATACTATTATGATCCCTGTCTTAGATAAGAAGCAGAAGCACCTGGAGGCTAAGTATTTTGCCCAAGCTCACCCAGGAAGTAAATGGCAGAGCCAGGTTTGAATGCAGCCTAGATCCTGTGCTCTTAACCTACTTGTTATACCACTCCTATGTTGTCTAGATTCTTATGATTCAGAACTGTGTCGTCTTCATTCTTGGCTATCCTTAGCAGCTAGCACAGTGATTTATGACTTAGGAAATAGACAACAAATGTTTGCTACATGGATGATTTGCGTGCATAGATGGGTTTAATAGTATGTGAGTGCAAAGTTTTGTTTTGTTTAGCTTTGGTTTTTGAGGAGTGCTGTGGGATGCGAGGGCTTCTTGTGGCTTGGTGGCCTGCACACTGTTCTTTTCCTGTTTCTTAAAAGATAGTGTGCTCCATGATTCTACTTGGCCCTTTTCTTATTTTAAACTCTATCCAGTAATCTCATCTTTTCCCACTGCCCCAGTTACTACCCATGTGCCCTGGATTCCAAATGCATCAGCAGCCTGGATATCTCTCCTGGGTGCCAGACCTGGCTCTCTCATCTACTGTAGATGTACGCTTGAATGCTTTACAAACATTCAAACTCAGCATGTGTAGAACCAATCTCTTCTTTCCTATAACTGTCTTTGTCCTATGAGGGTCATGTTGTTCCCTCCCACCTCCAAATCAGTCACCTGTTACTGCTGCTTCTAGCACTCAAAGCTTTCTAGAATATGTCTTCTTATTTAATTCCTTAATGCCACTGTCTTATTCAGACCCTTTTTATGGATCTTCTATGAGGTGATTCTTGCTCTCCATTTTCTCTGCTATGATGCTTTGAGGAAAGGACTAGTACTTCCCACATTATTTTAGAGGTTTGTTTACTTTTTTAACTCCTGTGCTAGTCTGTGAACCTTTTAGGGCCAATGCTGTTAGTCTTGTTCCCTTTTTTTATCCTCAGTGCCTAGTCCAGTGATGGTATATAGTAGGCTCTTGGTAAATGCTGGTAATGAGAGTGGAACGTGTTAAGTGAAGAGTGGTTGTGAATATATATACTTATATATTTCATATATGTGGTAGATTCTAAGTGTTGGATAAGCTATCTATCGTTTGTTCAATGCTAAATTATGTCTTTTTTTCCCCTGAGCAAGTGAAATTAAAATCTAAGTGGGATAATGTGAAGTGCTTAGCACAATGGCTGATACATAGTAAGTTCTAAGTCACTTTTAGTATTGTAGCTAAATAAAATCTTTTTGCAAGTAATATCTCAAAATAAAAGTGGATAGGCATTTTACTTACTTGACTATTTTAACAAAAACTTATTTTAAGTTTTTACTTATTCTTCTTTGCTAGAATGCATCATTAAGTAGAATTTTAATTGGACTGAAAGATGGAAAAGAAAGTAGTATTATCTTTAAAGAGTTTGTGTTTCTTTGGTTAGTTTTTTCCATTGATGTTTATCTCAAAATATTTATTTTTTCCCCATGATCACGTAATGTCTTTATACTTATTCTTTGCAGATGTACTGCTCTTTTTCACAAATTATTATGAATGGCTCTTTAAACATAATTAAGATTATCTTAAGCCTTTGAAGTTCTGTGATTGTGTTAGGAAAAACTGGGAAGTTTTAGTTCAAGATTTAGGTTTTGGTTTTTGAAAAGTTCAGTGATCTTGGGAACAGAACATGTTATGTACTGCCACTTAAAACACTGTGATTAAACAAACAAACAACCCCCCCCCAAAAAAAAAAACACTGTGATTTTCTTCATTAATAGTTATGTGTATAGCAGTTAACATTCTAGCTTTTTGATATCAAACAGACCTGGGCTTGATTCTGGCTCTGCCTTTTGCAAACCATATAACTTTTGCCTGTACCTACCTCTTAAGGCTGTGAGTATTAAAGGAGATAGTGCATATAAAGCACTTAGCACAGTGTCTGGCACATAGTAAGTGCCAATAAGAGCTCCTCTTATTAAGCTGTTCTAGTACTCCAAATGCCAGCCTGGACACATTATTATAATCTGGAATATTAGTTACGATGTGAATTTGGGTTAAATATGGATGAAACTGTTTCTCACAATTGATGGGAAATCCTGATGAATACTATTTAGCTTAAGTTTGTAAGATTGGGCTCATATTTCTTTAATGCCAGTGTTGTAGAGGAATAACTCTATATTAAAGCAACCTGTTCTTAATGTTTTTATCATAGCTTGGTAGTATTATACATTTCTTATGAAAAAATGTTTTGTTATTATGGTTAGCCATTTTGGAGGAAGGGTACACCATTAGTGTTTAAAGTATAGCTATTTTAAAGCTAGAGGGGAAACTAGGGCGAGAGATCCAGAAGGAACAATTGCAAAATCGTTATTTTTGCTCCTTTTTGTTCTTCAGTTCAAAAGTAATTCTTGGTAAGAAGTGTGTTTTATAAGTGAATTTGAATTCACAAATTTTGACATTTACTGAGGAGAGAGACTCCGAAGATACATTTGTAACTAGAGCAAAAGTCTTTATTAAAACTAAGAATTTCTTTTAGGATAAGAAATGGATTTATTTATAACAGTTATAAATAAATTTACGTATAATGACTTTTCTTGCAAATATTTGATAATTGTAATAGCTACACATATTCATACATACATTCGTGGGGAATTATCAGTTTGTAATCAATGAAAAGAATGAATAGGTTTCCAATGAAGTACTTTTATCTTATTCCTTCATATATAGGTTTGTTCATTCATTCATTCATCAAACATTTGTTGAGGGCCTGTCATCTCCTAGGTGCTTTGCTTGACATGGGGATACAGAGCTGAAAAAGCCCTGCCCCTGTCCTCATCTTAGTTAATTTACAGCCTGAGTGCTTGTTTGGGAGACTGTCATTTCAGTTGGAGGCAGGATCTCTGTATGCCTTGACTTGTCTCCAGTCTGCTTCTTTTCTCATTTACCACAGATGCTCGTCCAAATCTTTCCCATTTTCAAGCTGTCTACCACATTCCAGTTTCTTCACTCCCAGCACATGGTCTTGCCTCCTATTCAAGGTGAAAAATGGACTTTTCATTGGTAACTTACTTACTATTCTCTCCCTCTATCAAGTGTATCTTTCTATGGTCATCATGACCTCCTTCCCCTCCTGCATCAGAGAAAGTGATTTCAGACCCAAAACTTCTACCTGAACTCTTGATCCTAGGATTTGGCTCATTCATTCCTTTTGGTTATCTTCAGTTTATCATTACTAATTCCTTCCCCTTGGTCTAGAGGTCTACTCATCTTACTCATACACACTGAGAAATATAAATGTGTCTTTGTTAGGTGAATGAATGAATCAGCAGATCTTCTTTAGCCCCTGTGTCCCCTCAAGCTTCTGCCCCCTCTGACTTTCCCATTATAGCCATATTTGAGAGGATAGTCTACACTGGCTGTGTCAGTTTACCCAATTCTCATTTATTTCTAGACTTCTGTAATTTGACTTCTTATTACCATGCTGTTGAATTTCCTCTTGTAGTTACCAGCTATCCACCAAATATATATTCTCTGTCCAAATTGCTTGATTCTACTTGATTTCCTCCCACATTTGATACTGCTGACCACAGGGGCTGACTTCTTAGAGAATCTTTGTCTGGCTTTTACATCATTCTCTTGATTCTTCTCTCTTTCTCTGACCCTTTCAGTTTCCTCTCTAACTTTGCATATTGCTCCATTCCTATATTTAAAATTTTTTTCCCTCATACTTACATGTCTTCCCTTTGTCTTCATATACTGCTTCTTCATCTATCTCTTTTTAAAGATCCAGACCCTTATTTTCAGTAGTTTGCTCAACATCTCCATTTGGTGTTCTACAGATATGTCAGATTTAAATCATCGAAATGGAACCACATAATTTTCTTCCTCTTCTAAACCGCCTGTTCCTGTATTCTTTGATAATTCACTTATATGTTACCATTACCCATTTCAGTTATCTATTGATGTGTAGCAAACTACCCTAAACTTAGTCATATAAAGCAACAACGATTTTATTTTGCTCACAGATTCTATGGGACAAGATTCTGGACAGAGCACAGCCGGGATGGCTTGTCTTTGTTCTATGATGTTTGGGGCTTCACCAGGAAAGACAGAAATGGCTAAGAACTGGAATTATCTGGGGCTTCTCACTCACATGCTTGGTACTTGGACTGGGATGATTTGAAGGCTGAGCTTAGCTGGGATTGTTAATTGGAGTGCCTTTACATGGCCTCTCCATATTGCAAGGGCTTCTTCACAGCGTTCCTCACCTCAGTGCAGTTGGACTTCTTACATGGTGGCTCAGGGCTTCGAGAGTTAATGTCCCATTGAATAAGGAGGAAGCTGTATGGCCTTTTGTGACCTAGCCTTGGTAGTCAGGCTGGGTTCTGGATTGAAGGACTCACGTGCCTTCCCAGATTCAAGGGGGAGGAGACATAGACCTCACTTCATAATGGGAGGGGTATTAGTAAATATGTGGCCGTGTTTTAAAAACATCACACCAGATCTGTTGGTGTCCTACTTAAAAACCTTGATATTATCCTTTTCTTTCATTTCTCCAAACCCACTCACTTTTATATATCAGTTACTAAGTGCTGGCCTTTTTAAATTTGAGAAATGTCTCCTTTTCTCCATTATCATGAACTTAGGTAAGAATTTTATTACCTTTCACTTAGAGGAAACCTCTTAATTGGTCTATATAATCTTTCCCACCTTGAATTAAATAATGATTCCTTACATTGATTGTAGGATAGTTCTTAATGCATACAGGTCTATGTCCAAATTGCTTAATTTATTTCTTAAAGGTTGGGTCTACCTAAATTTCCACTCTGCAGTTGGCTTTGCTTCAGCTGCTCCTTTGCATTAACTGTCTTCCTTGCTTTCTTTGCCCAGTTCCTTTCATTCTTCAGGTCTCATGTTGGCAATCACTTCCTCTCTGAAGCCTTCTTAGTGGCTTCAAATAATGTCACTTCTTCCTCATTAGTTCATATGTTTATCTCCTGCCATTAGAATGACCATAGCTTCCACAAGGTCAGGGACTATGTCTTAAACCATCTGCCACTATTGCTTGGCCTATCATTATGTACTCAGTAAATGCTTGCTAGGTGATTGAAAACAGATTACACTTTGGTGGAATTCTCTAAAGGTTTGAATGAGTTACTGGGCTTTCTAAAATGTTTATAAAATTACCAGGGAGACATTTTTGCCTTGGGAGAGTTATGCTTAGAGAAGCTTTGAAGTGAGGGAGTTTACATTCTGTGTATCGACATTTTATTTCAGTTAAAACATATACAACAAAACCAAAAAACTTATACTTGAAATATTATTATTGTGTGCCAGAAAATTTAGGGAAGTGAGCAAGGATTAGATTTAAAAGAAGCTTTGATGAGGTTAAAAACTATGAGAACAAAGTTGAAATCAGAACAGTATTGTTTTCGATTGTGGCATTTTAAAGCTTCAGTTTCGGCCTTGCAATATTTCACATTACAGATTTTTTCCAGCCTATTTCTTTTTGGTCAGGAACGTGTGATAGTTTACGTTTGGCAGTTGCACTGTGTGAAAGGGCTGGGGTTAGCACTGCTCTGCAGAAATGGGTCAATGAGCATTCAGATGAAAGGGAAAAACTTTTAAAGAGTCTTTATTTCTTGTTGGTGTAATAAGACAAAATAATTACAAGCTTGAACCTCTCACTGTGTTCTTGCTTCCTCCTTCATCTCTCAAATGCCTTGCCAAATTAACCACATCAATCAACTTTACAGAAAATGGATTGCTGTTTTAAATAGTTCTTTAGCTGTTATCCTTAAGAAGCTTCTTCAGAAAGTCTCTCTCCTCTCTTGTCTTCCAAAAGGACATAAGTCTCTTTTGTACGTCTATAAACGTCTGAAATGGCCACTTAAAGAGAGCAGGCAGCATTTTCTACTTGAGTAATAAAGTACAACCACCTATTTTTCAACTGAGCTGGAAGGAAGAGCTCTATCCTACTGTTCCTTTAAAAGATGATTTTATTATTGTCAGGACAGATAACAAGCTGGGATTTTGTAAGAGCAATAAATGACTAGTTGGTTTACTGCCTGTGGCTCTTAAACAATGTAACATTCTGAAATTAAGGTAGGAAAGTACTCAGGTAGTCTTGGAAGGCATCCTAGATGCCCTGCATGGAGATAGGGTTGCTCTCTGTTTAGATTTTACCTGAGTAGAATAAGACACATAAGGTTTCTCCAAACACTGGAACAGTCTTGCTCTCAAATTTGTGCTGGAATGTTATCTGGAATGTGATGGGGCTCTTTGCCAGTCACCATGGAAACTGACCAAAGCTCTATCTAGTCCTATCCTTTGGGCTATTTGGGGTGGCTTAAATAAAAGATAACCAACAATTGTAATCCTATTCTCCACATATGTATTTTCTTTAAAAATGATTAAAAATACAGCTTACTAAAGGGAGAATAGGGTATCTGTATCCTATTTCTGTTAGGCTATTTAAAACATTCTATGTAGCTGAAGAGTATTCTGGCCAAGAAACATTAATGAAAATTCTCATTTTGGATGGGCATAATTCCATTGGTTTGTGATTTTGTCTTTTGGCCTCTATGCTTATATATGCAATAGAACAACAAATGCTAAATTTCCATTTACCTGCTTAGTGATGGAGAGGGACTTGTATGAGTATTGTTATATCATACCATTGCCAAGTGAAATGTGGTTTAAGTTATGGTGTCAGAGACATAAAAGTTAAAAGCATCTGTGAGCAATTAAGGTAATTAAGTATTCAGATATTATAGACATGTAATACATCATCTGAAATGATCAATATGTAGCTAAATTTAGGAAGAGCTTTATATTTATGATAATCTTTAGAAGTCTGAGCTTTGACAGTCATATTTCCTCAGTGGGGGACTGGTGAACAGAGGAGGAAGATCTGAGCAGAAACTGTCTGGGGACTTACCTAATGCTAATAGAAGAGCCTTTAAAAAAAAATCAGTTAATTTTAGAAACTGAGGTGAAATTCACATTGATAGAAGAGTTTTGTGTTGTGAGCCACACTGACTGCATTGTTCCATTTTCAAGGTCTGATTCCGATCAAAAATGTAAAATGGTAACTTGGATGGTTGAGGCTCCTCTTGATTGTTTCAAATAACATGATTTCCTTTAATGTTCAATAAAGTCTATCTGTATGATATGAAAATGAGGGGTAGGGACTTCTCTGGTGGTCCCGTGGCTGGGACTCCGAGCTCCCAGTGCAGGGGGCCCAGGTTTGATCCCTGGTCGGGAAACTAGATTCTACATGCTGCAACTAAGATCCTGCATGCTGCAACTAAAAGATCCTGCATGCTGCAACTAAAGATCCCACATGGTGCAACGAAGATCCTACATGTGGCAACGAAGGTCTCGTGTGCTGCAACTAAGACCTGGTGCAGCCAAATAAATAAATATTAAAAAAAAAAGGAAAATGAGGGATATAATACTCGGTGCTTCTACAAATAGAGATACTTTCATTCATTTGCTCAAGTATTTACTAAGTACTTATCATGTACTAGGTACTTTTCTGGGTCCTGGAGATATAATGGTAAAAAAGTCCAAGTTTCTGAGTTTAAGGAGTTTACAGTCTGGTGGAAGAGGTATAATAAATAAACATATACTTTTAGGTAGTAGTAAGAGTTATGAAAGACTACACAGCAGTGTAAGGAAATAGAAAGTGATGGGAGGTGCTGTTTTAGATAGGGTTGTCAGGAAGAGGCTTTCTGAAGATGTTAGAGCAGAGACCACAATGAATTGAGAAATTGGGCCAGGGGAAGATCAAAAACCCTGAGGTGGATTCAACTTGGATTGTTTAAAGAATAGGAGGAAGGTCAGTGTGACTAGAGTGGACCAGGGGAGAGGTAGGCAGGGGCATGTCATGTAGCCTTATAAGCCATGGTGGAAATTTGGACTTTTTTTCTGGGTATGATGTGGATTTTTAAACCAGGGTAGTTATGTGATCTTACTTAATTTTTAGAAGGATCTGGCTGCACTGTAGAGCCTAGACTGTAGGGGAATAACAGTGGAAGCAGGGAGACTTGCTAGTAGCTAATGCAGGAGTTTAGGCTAAAGACGGTAACTTGGACTGGCATCTACGTTGGTGGTGGAGGTAGTGATATAAATACTTAGGTTCCAGGGCTTCCCTGGTGGCGTAGTGGTTGAGAGTCCGCCTGCGCATGTAGAGGACACAGGTTCGTTGAAAAAAAAAAAAAAAAAAAGGTTCCAAACCCATCCCCAGAACTATTTCATCATCCCAAACCAAAACTGCATCCATTAAACAATAACTCCTCGTTCCTCGCCACGCCCCCTCCCCCCCAATCGCTAGCGCATGGCAACTACCATTATACTTAAAAAAAAAATTAATTTATTTTTGGCTGTGTTGGGTCTTTGTTGCTGTGTGGGCTTTCTCTAGTTGTGGCGAGTGAGGGCTACTCTTAGTTGCGGTGCGTGGGCTTCTCATTGTGGGGGCTTCTCTTGTTGCGCAGCACGGGCTCTAGGCACGCGGACTTCAGTAGTTGTGGCACATGGGCTTCAGTAGTTGTGGCTCGCGGGTTCTAGAGTACAGACTCAGTAGTTGTGGCACACGGGTTTAGTTGCTCTGCGGCATGTGGGATCTTCCCGGACCAGGGCTCGAACCTGTGTCCCCTGCATTGGCAGGCGGATTGTTAACCACTGAGGCACCAGGGAGCCCATACCATTCTACTTTGGTTTTCTATTTGACTATTCTAGGTATCTCATATAGGTAGAGTCCTACAATATTTGTCCTCTTATCTCTGACTTATTTCACTTAGCATAATATTTTTAAGGTTAATCCATATTATAGCATGTATCAGAATTTTATTTCTTTTTTTATTTTTTAAATATAGAAACCTTTATTTATGTGCTTTTTTTTCTTAAGCTGCACCGCGCAGCATGTGGGATCTTATTAGTTTCCTGACCAGGGATCGAACCCACACCCCCTGCAGTGGAGGCATGGAGTCTTAACCACTGGACTGCCAGGGAAGTCCCAGAATTATATTTCTTTTTAGGTTCCTTGGTTTTGGTTTAGCAACTGTGTGGATGGTAGTGGTATTTCCTGAGTTGGAGACTTTTTTTTTTTTTAACATCTTTATTGCAGTATAATTGCTTTACAATGGGGTATTAGTTTCTGCTGTATAACAAAGTGAATCAGCTATACATATACGTATATCCCCATATCTCCTCCCTTTTTCATCTCCCTCCCACCCTCCCTATACCACCCCTTTAGGTGGTCACAAAGCACCAAGCTGATCTCCATGTGCTATATGGCTGCTTCCCACTAGCTATCTATTTTACATTTGGTAGTGTATATATGTCCATGCCACTCTCTCACTTTGTCCCAGCTTACCCTTCCCACTGTGTGTCCTCAAGTCCATTCTCTATGTCTGCATCTTTATTCCTGTCCTGCCCCTAGGTTTTTCAGAACCATTTTTTTTTTAGATTCCATATATATGTGTTAGCATAAAGTATTTGTTTTTCTCTTTCTGACATACTTCACTCTGTATGACAGACTCTATGTCCATCCAGCTCTCTAATAACTCAGTTTCATTTACTTCAGTGGTTGTGTAATATTCCATTGTATATATGTACCACATCTTCTTTATCCATTCATCTGATGATGGACCCTTAGGTTGCTTCCATGTCCTGGCTATTGTAAATAGAGCTGCAATGAACATTGTGGTACATGACTTTTTTTGAATTATGGTTTTCTCAGGGTATATGCCCAGTAGTAGGATTGCTGAGTAGTATGGTAGTCCTATTTTTAGTTTTTTAAGGAACCTCCATACTGTTCTCCATAGTGGCTGTATCAATTTACATTCCCACTAACAACACAGGAGGGTTCCCTATTCTCCACACGCTCTCCAGCATTTATTGTTTGTAGATGGTGGCCGTTCTGACTGGTGTGAGGTGATACCTCATTGTAGTTTTGATTTGCGTTTCTCTTTTGGCTGTGGCTTTGTCATATATGGCCTTTATTATGTTGAGGTAAGTTCCCTCTATGCCTACTTTCTGGAGGGTTTTTATCATAAATTGGTGTTGAATTTTGTCGAAAGCTGTTTCTCCATCTATTGAGATGATCATTGGTTTTTTTCCTTCAATTTGTTGATATGGTGTATCACATTGATTGTTTTGCACATACTGAGGAATCCTTGCATTCCTGGAATAAACCCCACTTGATCATGGTGTATGATCCTTTTAATGTGCTGTTGGATTCTGTTTGCTAATATTTTGTTGAGGACTTTTACATCTATGTTCATAAGTGATATTGGCCTATAGTTCTCTTTTTTTGTGACATCTTTGTCTGGTTTTGGTATCATGGTGATGGTGGCCTCGTAGACTGAGTTTGAGAGTGTTCCTCCCTCTGCTATATTTTAGAAGAGTTCGAGAAGGATAGGTGTTAGCTGTTCTGTAAATGTTTTATAGAATTTGCCTATGAAGCCATCTGGTCCTGGGCTTTTATGTGTTGGAAGATTTTTAATCACAGTCTCAATGTCATGCTTGTGATTGGTCTGTTTATATATTCTGTTACTTCCTGGTTCAGTCTCGGAAGGTTGTGCTTTTCTAAGAATATGTCCATTTCTTCCAGGTTGTCCATTTTATTGGCATACATTTGCTTCTGGTAGTCTCTCATGATCTTTGTATTTCTGCCGTATCAGTTGTTCCTTCTCTTTATTCATTTCTAATTCTGTTGATTTGGGTCTTCTCTCTTTTTTTCTTGATGAGTC
Source organism: Neophocaena asiaeorientalis asiaeorientalis (assembly GCF_003031525.2). Classification (NCBI taxonomy): domain Eukaryota; kingdom Metazoa; phylum Chordata; class Mammalia; order Artiodactyla; family Phocoenidae; genus Neophocaena; species Neophocaena asiaeorientalis. The sequence goes on along the minus strand of NW_020175825.1, from coordinate 155,516 downwards.
TGGCTAATGGTTTATCAATTTTGCTTATATTCTCAAAGAACCAGCTTTTAGTTTTATTGATCTTTGCTATTGTTTCCTTCATTTTTTTTTCATTTATTTCTGATCTGATTTTTATGATTTCTTTCCTTCTGCTAGCTTTGGGGTTTTTTTGTTCTTCTTTCTCTAATTGCTTGAGGTGCAAGGTTAGGTTGTTTATTCGAGATGTTTCCTGCTTCTTAAGGTGGGCTTGTATTGCTATAAACTTCCCCCTTAGAACTGCTTTTGCTGCATCCCATAGGTTTTGGGTCGTTGTGTCTCCATTGTCATTTGTTTCTAGGTATTTTTTTATTTCCTCTTTGATTTCTTCAGTGATCACTTCATTATTAAGTAGTGTATTGTTTAGCCTCCATGTGTTTGTATTTTTTACAGATCTTTTCCTGTAATTGATATCTAGTCTCATGGCGTTGTGGTCAGAAAAGATACTTGATACAATTTCAGTTTTCTTAAATTTACCAAGGCTTGATTTGTGACCCAAGATATGATCTATCCTGGAGAATGTTCCATGAGCACTTGAGAAAAATGTGTATTCTGTTGTTTTTGGATGGAGTGTCCTATAAATATCAATTAAGTCCATCTTGTTTAATGTATCATTTAAAGCTTGTGTTTCCTTATTTATTTTCATTTTGGATGATCTGTCCATTGGTGAAAGTGTGGGGTTAACGTCCCCTACTATGATTGTGTTACTGTCGATTTCCCCTTTTATGGCTGTTAGCATTTGCCTTATGTATTGAGGTGCTCCTATGTTGGGTGCATAAATATTTACAATTGTTATATCTTCTTCTTGGATCGATCCCTTGATCACTATGTAGTGTCCTTCTTGTCTCTTGTAATAGTCTTCATTTTAAAGTCTACTCTGTCTGATATGAGAATTGCTACTCCAGCCTTCTTTTGATTTCCATTTGCATGGAATATCTTTTTCCATCCCTTCATTTTCAGTCTGGATGTGTCCCTAGGTCTGAAGTGGGTCTCTTGTAGACAGCATATATACAGGTCTTGTTTTTGTGTCCATTCAGCCAGTCTGTGTGTTTTGGTTGGAGCATTTAAACCAATTACATTTAGGGTAGTTATCAATATGTATGTTCTTATTACCATTTTATTAATTGTTTTGGGTTTGTTTCTGTACGTCTTTTCCCTGGGTTTTTATCATAAATTGGTGTTGAATTTTGTCGAAAGCTGTTTCTCCATCTATTGAGATGATCATTGGTTTTTTTCCTTCAATTTGTTGATATGGTGTATCATATTGATTGTTTTGCACATACTGAGGAATCCTTGCATTCCTGGAATAAACCCCACTTGATCATGGTGTATGATCCTTTTAATGTGCTGTTGGATTCTGTTTGCTAGT
>NW_020175825.1:134888-153456 GCF_003031525.2 Neophocaena asiaeorientalis asiaeorientalis | reverse complement strand
TTTCCATTTGCATGGAATATCTTTTTCCATCCCCTCATTTTCAGTCTGGATGTGTCTCTAGGTCTGAGGTGGGTCTCTTGTAGACAGCATATATACAGGTCTTGTTTTTGTGTCCATTCAGCCAGTCTGTGTGTTTTGGTTGGAGCATTTAAACCAATTACATTTAGGGTAGTTATCAATATGTATGTTCTTATTACCATTTTATTAATTGTTTTGGGTTTGTTTCTGTACGTCTTTTCCCTCTCTTGTGTTTCCTGCATAGAGAAGTTCCTTTAGCATTTGTTGTAAAGCTGGTTTTGTGGTGCTGAACTCTCTCAGCTTTTGCTTGTCTGTAAAGCTTTTAATTTCTCTGTCGACTGAATGAGATCCTTGCTGGGTAGAATAGTGTTGCTTGTAGGTTTTTCCCTTTCATCACTTTAAATATGTCCTGCCACTCCCTTCTGGCTTGCAGAGTTTCTGCTGAAAGATCAGCTCTTAACCTTATGGGGATTCCCTTGTGTCTTATTTGTTGTTTTTCCCTTGCTGCTTTTAATATTTTTTCTTTGTATTTAATTTTTGATAGTTCGATTAATATGTGTCTTTGCATGTTTCTCCTTGGATTTATCCTGTATGGGACTCTCTGCTCTTACTGGACTTAATTGACTATTTCCTTTCCATATTAGGGAAGTTTTCTACTATAATCTCTTCAAATATTTTCTCAGTCCCTTTCTTTTTTTCTTCTTCTTCTGGGATCCCTATAATTCGTATGTTGGTGCGTTTAATGTTGTCCCAGAGGTCTCTGAGACTGTCCTCAATTCTTTTCATTCTTTTTTCTTTATTTTGCTCTGCAGTGGTTATTTCCACTGTTTTATCTTCCAGGTCACTTATCCATTCTTTTGCCTCAGTTATTCTGCTATTAATTTCTTCTAAAGAGTTTTAAATTTCATTTATGTTGTTCATCATTGTTTTTTTGCTCTTTAGTTCTTCTAGGTCCTTGTTAAACGTTTCTTGTATTTCCTCCATTGTATTGCCAAGATTTTGGATCATCTTTACTATCATTACTCTGAATTCTTTTTCAGGTGACTGTCTATTTCCTCTTCATTTGTTTGGTCTGGTGGGTTTTTACCTTGCTCCTTCATCTGCTTTGTGTTTCTCTGTCTTCTTATTTTGCTTAATTTACTGTGTTTGGGGTCTCCTTTTCGCAGGCTGCAGATTTGTAGTTCCTGTTGTTTTTGGTGTCTTCCCCCAGTGGGTAAGGTTGGTTCAGTGGGTTTTGTAGGCTTCCTGGTGGAGGGGACTGGTGCCTGTGTTCTGGTGGATGAGGCTGGATCTTGTCTTTCTGGTGGGTTGGACTGTGTCCAGTGGTGTGTTTTGGGGTGTCTGTGACCTTACTATGATTTTAGGCAGCCTCTCTGCTAATGGGTGGGGTTATGTTCCTGTCCTGCTAGTTGTTTGGCATAGGGTGTCCTTGTCTTATTTGTTGTTTTTCCCTTGCTGCTTTTAATATTTTTTCTTTGTATTTAATTTTTGATAGTTCGATTAATATGTGTCTTTGCATGTTTCTCCTTGGATTTATCCTGTATGGGACTCTCTGCTCTTACTGGACTTAATTGACTATTTCCTTTCCATATTAGGGAAGTTTTCTACTATAATCTCTTCAAATATTTTCTCAGTCCCTTTCTTTTTTTCTTCTTCTTCTGGGATCCCTATAATTCGTATGTTGGTGCGTTTAATGTTGTCCCAGAGGTCTCTGAGACTGTCCTCAATTCTTTTCATTCTTTTTTCTTTATTTTGCTCTGCAGTGGTTATTTCCACTGTTTTATCTTCCAGGTCACTTATCCATTCTTTTGCCTCAGTTATTCTGCTATTAATTTCTTCTAAAGAGTTTTAAATTTCATTTATGTTGTTCATCATTGTTTTTTTGCTCTTTAGTTCTTCTAGGTCCTTGTTAAACGTTTCTTGTATTTCCTCCATTGTATTGCCAAGATTTTGGATCATCTTTACTATCATTACTCTGAATTCTTTTTCAGGTGACTGTCTATTTCCTCTTCATTTGTTTGGTCTGGTGGGTTTTTACCTTGCTCCTTCATCTGCTTTGTGTTTCTCTGTCTTCTTATTTTGCTTAATTTACTGTGTTTGGGGTCTCCTTTTCGCAGGCTGCAGATTTGTAGTTCCTGTTGTTTTTGGTGTCTTCCCCCAGTGGGTAAGGTTGGTTCAGTGGGTTTTGTAGGCTTCCTGGTGGAGGGGACTGGTGCCTGTGTTCTGGTGGATGAGGCTGGATCTTGTCTTTCTGGTGGGTTGGACTGTGTCCAGTGGTGTGTTTTGGGGTGTCTGTGACCTTACTATGATTTTAGGCAGCCTCTCTGCTAATGGGTGGGGTTATGTTCCTGTCCTGCTAGTTGTTTGGCATAGGGTGTCCAGCACTGTAGCTTGCTGGTAGTTGAGTGGAGCTGGGTCTTATTGTTGAGATGGAGATCTCTGGGAGTGGTCTTGCCGAGTGGTAATACATGGGGCCAGGAAGTCTGTGTTGGTCCAGTGTCCTGAACTCGGCTCTCCCACTTCTGAGACTCAGCCTTGATATCTGGCCAGAGCACCAAGACCCTGTCAGCCACACAGCTCAGAAGAAAAGGGAAAAAAAAGAAAGAGGGAAAGAAAGAAAATAGTAAAATTAAGTTATTAAAATAAAAAATAAAGCAATAGAGAAAAGAGAAAAAGAAAGAAAGGGAGAAGAGAGCAACCAAACCGGAAAAGAAATCCAATGATAACCAGCTCTAAAAACTATACTAAAAGAAAACAAAACAAAACAAAAGCAAAACATACATACAGAAGCCTAGGACAAATTGTGAGGGGGAAACTGTACAGAAAAAATCACCCAAAGAAGCATGCACATACATACTCAGAAAAAGAGAAAAATGAAAAAAAAATCTATATATAAAAAACAAAAGGAAGAGAGCAACCAAATCAATAAAAAAATCTACCAATGATAATCAACTCTAAATCCTAAGTTAAGATAAACATAAAACCAAAAACAAATGAGATGCAGAAAGCAAACCCCAAGTCTATAGTTTCTCCCAAAGTCCACTGCCTCAATTTTGGGATGATTCGTTGTCAATTCAGGTATTCCACAGATGCAGTGTAGATCAAGTTGACTGTGGGGATTTAATCCACTGCTTCTGAGGCTGCTGGGAGAGATTTCCCTTTGTCTTGTTCGTACAGATCCTGGAGTTCAGCTTTGCATTTGCCCTCGCCTCTGCATGTAGGTTGCCTGAAGGCATCTGTTCTCAGCTCAGACAGGACGGGGTTAAAGTAGCAGCTGTTTAGGGGGCTCTGGCTCGCTCAGGCGGGGGGGAGAGAGGGGTTACGGAATGTGGGGCGAGCCTGCAGCGGCAGAGGCTGTCGTTATGCTACAATAGCCTGAGGCGCGCCATGTGTTCTCCTGGGGAATTTGTCCCTGGGTCACGGGACCCTGGCAGTGGCAGGTTGCACAGGCTCCTGGGAGGGGAGGTGTGGATACTGACCTGTGCTTGCACAAGGGATTGTTGGTGGCAGCTGCAGCAGCAGCCTTAGTATTTCACGTCTCTGGTGTCTGCGCTGATAGCCATGGCTCGCACCCGTCTCTGGAGCTCATTTAGGTGGTGCTCTGAATCCCCTCTCCTCGCACACCCCGAGACAATGGTCTCTTGCCTCTTAGGCAGGTCTAGACTTTGGGATCCCAGACTCCCTCCCGGCTAGTTGTGGCACACTAGCCTGCTTCAGGCTGTGTTCATGCCGCCAACCCCAGTCCTCTCCCTGAGATCTGACCTCTGAAGCCTGAGCCTCAGCTCCCAGGCCCCACCCGTCCTGGCGGGTGAGCAGACAAGCCTCTCGCGCTGGTGAGTGCTGGTCGGCACTGATCCTCTGTTTGGAATCTCTCTGCTTTGCCCTCTGCACCCCTGTTGCTGTGCTCTCCTCCGTGGCTCCGAAGCTTCCCCCCTCGGCCACCCGCAGTCTCTGCCCACGAAGGGGCTTCTAGTGTGTGGAAACCTTTCGTCCTTCATAGCTCTCTCCCACTGGTGCAGGTCCTGTCCCTATTCTTCTGTCTCTGTTTTTTCTTGTTTCTTTTGCCCTTCCCAGGTACATGGGGAGTTTCTTGCCTTTTGGGAAGTCTGAGGTCTTCTGCCAGCGTTCAGTAGGTGTTCTGTAGGAGTTGTTCCACATGTAGATGTATTTCTGATGTATTTGTGGGGAGGAAGGTGATCTCCATGTCTTACTCCTCCGCCATCTTGAAGATCTCCCATACAAAGCACTTTTAGTAGATTTTCCATCCTCTATATGGGCGGCCAGTTATATTTACTTCTTGCGGAAGCTGTGAAACACTAAAGGAATTTCTTTTTTTAGTTCTGGAGGCTGGAAGTCTGAAATCAAGGTGCCAAGCATGATCAGTTCTGCTGAGAACTCTCTTCGGGTTACAGACTACCTACTTATCCTCAAGTATGGCCAGGAGCAAAGCCTGAGTTGGAGACTTCTGAAGGAGAGATTAGGGGTTAAAATCAGTTCTCTCTACATATGTTAAATTTAAAATGCTTTGTAGACACCTGAAAGGTTACACTGAGGAATACAGCGCTCAGAGGAGTAGTTGATAGGTGGTAGTTAAGGCTATGAAACTGAATAAGATCATCTGGGAAGTAAGAGTAGATTTGGGAAAATGGCCTTTTAACAAGTAGTACGTTTTAAGATTGTGATAGTGGAATGCATGTATTTTAAGACTTATCTAAGTTGCTAAACCTCTAGAAAGTTTAAAAAATTGACTTTGGTTTTAAATGTCCTAATTGGTATTGTACATTGCTTTTAAACAGTTGCCTACTTGTTATTTTATTAGCCAATTCCTGTACTCTGTTTGGCTTAAAATAGTGGTAAGCTTCATTCTTTAAGGATTTCTCTGAGGAATTAAAAAAAAAGTGTCAGGATGAATTGGGTACTGGTTATTTCCAAAAGCTACATAGCATAGAAATTTTATCATGGTAGAGACAATTTGAAAATTAATAGTTGCTAGTGATAATAGGATAGAGGGGGCTTGTTTCTGAATGGAGTATTTAAGTGAGCAAACACCAGCTGTGCATGACTAAGGGTGGCACTCATCCAGGGGAAGGACATTGGGGGAAAATTTGTGGTTTTTTTTTTTAAACATCAGAGAGCCTCTTTAGTTAGACTACTGATCTCTTTTCTTTTAAAAGGATTAAGTTTCAAAGGAAGGATCAGCCCACTCTGGTGGGGTGAGGTTGGGGTGGAGGACATATTTGGAATAAGAGGAATGTTTGCAACAATACGTGGCTAGAACATTCCCTAAGCACTGTGGTTCATAGGCATTTGACCAAGTACTCAAGGGCCAAATCTTAATATTACTTGTTTTTCTCCATTTAATGAGAACCACTGAGCTTAATTAGCTCCCAATTTTGTCTTTACAGTGGTCACACCAGAGAGCTGTGAATACCAATCTTTTAAAACAATTTTTCCCATTATAAGTAATATATGTTTTGAGCATCAGATTTTTGCAAAAGTAGTTTGGTAGTAGAAATTGTTTTCATAATGGAGAGAAAGGGGTTTGATTTCATGTTACTGAAGGATGTTATAAGTAATCAAAAGAAAAAGGGAAATTTGGGAGTCTATGAAATGTCATTTTTAAAGGAGGAAATTTAAGTCAGGAAAGAATAGGCTTGCTTGGAAACAAGTCCTATAATTGGAACTTGAGTAGCTAACATCTGCCTTTGACAAAATCCCGTGCAAAGCTGCTACCTCTGCTTGTAGTCGTTGAATTAGGGCTCTGACATTTTCATATTTCCCGTGGAAATGACTGTGATAATATAAATGTTTTATTTTTATACCTTATTAGATAGGGAAGATGGAAGCCAGATGTTCTTTAAGTGTGTGTCTTATGAATCATTGCAGGGACTATAACACAGGCAATAGTAAATCAAAGGTTGCAGAGAGGGTATTGCTGAGGCTCCTGGAGCAGAGGTGGGGCAGATAACCTCTCGATTTTCTTGGTAACTCTTTGTTTTGGTTCTGCCAGAGTTGGCTAGGTTAACTGATTACATCACATGGTCTGTGGTTTTATGATTCAGTTTGTGAAACTGGAGAGCCCAAGGCATTCCTTTAAAGTGTGTTTACTAACTATCTGCTATATGTCAGACACTGTGGTAGGTATTTTGGATAGAGTGGTGAATAAGACAGTTCACCTTGTTTATTTACATCTGTGATAAGTACTGCAAAGGAGAAATTCTGTTTTCAGGAAAGCATACAACAGGATACTGATTTTAATCTGAGGGTTGAGGGAAGACTTCCCTGAGGGAGTAACATCAGTCATATCTGCTTTCCAACAACCACCATTACTCTCTGTCCCATTACTGTTTTATTTTTTTCATGGCAATAATTGTTATTGCCACAAATTCTTATTTATCTTCTTCCTTCTTGTCTCCTCCTCTGACTCCCCTATGTGCCCCTGCCCCCCACATTAGAATGGAAACTCCTGGAGAGCAAGGACCTTTGTGCCAGAAAACTCTGAATGGAAAGGAGCATGGGGAGCTGGAGGAACCGAAAGAAGGCCAGTGAGGTGGTGCTCAGTATGAGAAGGAGAGTAGCAGCCTTGGAGATCATGTCAGGAATTTTAGAATTTATCCTAAGGACAATGGGAAGCAATTTTAAACAGGGGATGGACATGATCAGATTTGCTTAAAAATTACTTCAATGTTGCATGGAGAATGGAGGAGATGTTAGAATGGGCACAAGAGAACAATTTAGGCTATTATGGTAACCTAAGTAGGAGAGCATGGTGATGTCTTGGACTAGTGTTTTGGTGGTGGAAATGGAGGAGAAGGTAAAATTGGTAGGTCTTGACAATGGATTGGATATGAGAGAGGAGAGGAAGAATTTGGATGACCTCCATTCCAGGTTTCTTGATTGTACAACTGAGTTGATGTCAGATACATTTTCCCAATGCATTTGAAAAACGACGTACGCATTTTCAAGTTTGATATACAGTAGAATTGCCCCGATTGTGAAAATTCAGCAAATATATTGAACTTTTCCAGTCAACTTTTGGTCAAGATAGAAATGCACATACTTTTTTTTTAGTCTTTACTGTTTTACCTACTAAGGAGTAACCTATGTCTTTGTTTCAGGCTTGCTAATTGTTAACTGACTGGAGTCCTAGGATTTTTTAATGGTTTTATTGAAGTATGATTCACATACCATACAGTTCATCTATTTGAAGTTTACTATTCAGTGGCTCTTAATATATTCACAGAATTGTGCATCCATCACCATCAATTTTAGAAAATTTTCATTACCCCAAAAAGAAACCCTATACTGCTTAGCCATTATTCAATCTCCCCATGTACCCCAGCCTTAGGCAACCACTAATTTACTTTCTGTCTGTATAGGTTTGCCTATTTTGGACATTGCATATAAATAGAATCATACAATATATGGTCTTTTGTGACTGACTTCTTTTACTTAGCATAATGTGTTCAAGGTTCATCCATGTCATAGCATGTTTCATTTCCTCATTTCTTTTTATTGCTGAGTAATTGTCCATTGTATGCATATAACACGTTTTATTTATCTGTTTCATCAGTTGATGGACATTTGGGTTGTTTCCACTTTTTGGCTATTATGAATAATGCTGCTGTGAATATTTGTGTATAAGTTTTTTTTTGTGTGTGTGTGTGTATGTAAGTTTTTTATGTGGACATATATTTTCAGTTCTCTTGGGGATATTCCCAGCAGTGGACTTGCTGGGTCATGTGACAACTCTGTTTAACCATTTGAGGAACTGCCAGACTGTTTTCCACAGTGGTATACCATTTTACATTCTTACCAGCAGTGTACAAAGGTTCCAGTTTTTCTACATCCTCACCAATACTTACTTATTTTCTGTCATCCTCGGGTGTGAAGTGGTTTCTCATTGTGATTTTGAATTGCGTTTCTCAACAGTGTTTCTATTGGACTAAAATGATAATGAGATAGAAGCAGGGCAATTTACTGGCTGGCATAGAATTTAAGAGAGTAGAGATGAATTGGCATATACAAGTAATTATTTTAAGCATTTTCTAAGGCTTTGCATTGTCTTTCTGGTTCTCATTTAGCAGTTAACAGTTAAAACATTTTATTTTGTACCTTAGGTTCAAAACAGTTTTCAGGTTACACAAAAATAATTTTCACAAATACCCTAAATATTTTTGTGATAGTTTTTCTTTCTCTTTAAAATACAGTCTTCATCCCTTTTGGCTCCTAAGCAGCGTAGTTGAGAACGTCTGACTGATTTTGGACAAATTCAAGATCGAACAATCCAAGGACCATCTTGTACCAGACACTGTGTTTACTGTGTTTACATGGGGGCTACCTTCACAAAGGCTTCTAGCCTTGTGGGGGAGACAGATACACATATTTATTTACATATAAGGAAGAATGTGGCAAGTGTAGCAGTTGGTGAGTATAAACAGAGTATGTTAATACCAGAGTGGAGAGAAATTAATTCCCGTTTTAAGCAGAGGCAGTAATTTGAAGGCTAGGTAGAATTTTGGCAGGTAGAAAAATAGCAGAAAAGAAGAAAATTTTAGATAGAAGGAACTATGTGAGCAAAGTCATGGAAGCAGGAATTATAGTTTGGAATGAGAAGTAGTCTGTATGGTTATAGTTTAGGGTATATTGGGACGAGAGGACTCATGGGGGATCCAGCTGAAGATAGACTGGATGCATATGACATGTAAAGGACTTTGGATTTTGTCCTATAGTCAGTGGGATACTTTAGAAAGTTATCTGCTAGTGTACAGTTCGTGATAAAATCTGCGCTGTAAGATTTATAGTGCTGGTGAAGAACAAATTAGAGACATATTGGAGGTAAGGGAGGCATTTGCAATAGCAAGGGTGAGAACAGACTTATCAACTTAAATTGGCTTCAAAATAGGGGTTTATTATTTCACATAAAAGAAATCTGGAAGTTAAAGAGTTGGTTAAAAAGCTGCCCAACTATATCAGGGCTCTGGGGTGGCATTTCTGCATTTCTCTTGGTTTAATCTTTATGGCCACAAAATGGTCTTATTCATTCACAAACAGGAAGAAAAAGGGTGGGTTCTCTTATTGTTTTTTGTTGTTGTTAGAGAAGAAAACTGACCAGGCACTCCTAGCTTCACCGATCAGGATTGGATCTCATGACTGTGACTTAGCTGCAGAGGAGACTGGGAAAGTGGGGAGTCTGATGTTTTCCACCTTTACAGTGGGAGGTGAGCTCTGCCTATGAAAACAGCAGGTGGGAGTAGGAGTTCTCAGGGGTTAGCAATGAGTAGTGTTTGGAGATGCTAATATCCTCCATTTAGTAGTAAAAAGGCAAAGGAACAGATTTAAGAGACAGATTAGAAGGGAAGGAAGAATTAAAGATGGCCTGTAGGTTTGGTGGTGAATGAAGAGATTGAAATGCCATTTACCAAAATGTATTTCCCTATCTAAAATTGAGTTGACTCCTTTATCTATTAATACCTAGGCCTAGTATCCTGATATCTTACCTTCTAATCACCAACCTAATGGGCTGGGGAGGAGTAGTTCGGTGTTTTTTTTTTTTCTTTTTTAACATCTTTATTGGAGTATAATTGCTTTACAATGGTGTGTTAGTTTCTGCTTTATAACAAAGTGAATCAGTTATACATATACATATGTTCCCATATCTCTTACCTCTTGTGTCTCCCTCCGTCCCACCCTCCCTATCCCACCCCTCTAGGTGGTCACAAAGCACCCAGCTGATCTCCCTGTGCTATGCGGCTGCTTCCCACTAGCTATCTATTTTACATTTGGTAGTGTAGATATGTCCATGCCACTCTCTCACTTTGTCACAGCTTACTCTTCCCCCTCCCCATGTCCTCAAGTCCATTCTCTAGTAGGTCTGTGTCTTTATTCCCATCTTACCCCTAGGATCTTCATGACATTTATTTTTTTCTTAGATTCCATATATATGTGTTAGCATACGGTATTTGTGTTTCTCTTTCTGACTTACTTCACTCTGTATGACAGACTCTAGGTCCATCCACCTCACTACAAATAACTCAATTTCGTTTCTTTTTATGGCTGAGTAATATTCCATTGTATATATGTGCCACATCTTCTTTATCCATTCATCTGTCGATGGACACTTAGGTTGCTTCCAGGTCCTGGCTATTGTAAATAGAGCTGTAATGAACATTTTGGTACGACTCTTTTTGAATTATGGTTTTCTCCGGGTATATGCCCAATAGTGGGATTGCTGGAAAAAAATCTAGAACCAATAAATGCTTGAGAGGGTGTGGAGAAAAGGGAACACTCTTGCACTGCTGGTGGGAATGTGAATTGGTACAGCCACTATGGAGAACAGTATGGAGGTTCCTTAAAAAACTACAAATAGAACTACCATACGACCCAGTTCAGTGGTTTTTAAGGGCTACTCCTTGGACCAGTGCCAGCTTGCTGCATAAGAATCACCTGGGGAGCTTGTTAAATAAATCAGAATCTCTGAGAATTTGATTATTTTAGGTCTGGGATTTGACCATCAATATTGTTAACAAGCTCCCCAGGTAATTCTGATACACAGCTAGGTTTAGGTATATTTGGTAGGAAAAATGTGGACTTTGGTTTTAGGCAAACCTGAATTTAAATCCCAACTCTTCGCTTACTAACTGTGTGAACTTGGACAAGGCACTTGACCTCACAGAGCTCAGGTCCCTCCTCTGTGAAATGTGTAACAACAACAATAATAGCTACTTTACATAGCTTTTGTGAAATATACAGTATATATGTAATGTGTCTAGCATAAATGCTGGCATATAGTAAGGATTCAGTAACTGGCCATTTTTATATGTCTTAGCCTGTAGTAAGTACTGGGTATTTGATTTAGCAAAGAAACAAATTTCTGTAAAGCTACAACAAAAAGAAAATAAGAAGCAAATATAATAAATTGCTTTTCTTGTTGCTTAGTATCCATTGTAATCAATAGCTGATTTTTTTTGGCCCAGCCAAACATCTTCTAAGCTTGAGCATATAAACTTTGTTTATTTTCTTCACTGCATTTTTGGCTGTGTCTGTTCTGTGTAATCTATATAAGTATATAATTTGAAAATCAGCGAGTATACCAAAATCTCTAATCCAATTTCTGTGAAATACATTACTTAATATTTAGTAGAGCCTGTTTTTCACAGTACTCTCATATAAAACCTTAAACTAGGCAGGATTCTTTCTCTTATAAAACAAAAAACAGACAATTCGGATAAAAGCAGTAAGTGCACATTAAGGATCATTTTGTTACTCTCAAAGCTTGTTGCCTGGGTTAATAATTAGAATGTTATTGTGGATGATTGTCTTGTGTGATAAATTACTACTCACTGAGAATGAATGCTCATTTTTCCTGTTTTCAGTGCATACGAGGTCTTGGTGAAAGGGAGAAAAGACACTAACATTGGGTATTTACTTTGTGCTAGGAAGTTGACTTAATATGTCTTGTGGGAGAGGGGCACCATGCTGTAGGGGTACCTGTGGACTCTGAAGGCATGCTGCCTGGGTTCCTATCCCAGCTCCTGCACTACAGCTGTGTGACTTTAGGTAAATTACTAATCTTTGCTGTGCCTTGACATTATAGTGTACACCTGCCTCATGAAGTAGTTGTGAGGATTACATAAGCTAACATACCTACAGTATTTAGGAAGTACGTGGCTTATAGTTCTATATGACTGTTAACTGTTCTTTAGGTTTCACAAATTCACACTGTTCTGCAGTCTCACAAAAATCCTGTAAGGTATGTATCTTCTTAATCTTTATTTTGTAGGTAAGAAAACTGAGGTTTGGTGAGGTTAGTAACTTAGCTAAATTGCCCATCTATTTAGTGATGCAAATCCCAGATAGCTTTTTTGTGCATTCGACTATGCTTTTGATAAATTAGTTATTTTTTAAAAATCCTAAAAATAATAATTACTTATGTGAGTCATATGGTATTTAAACAAAAATATTTATTTTTCTGGCTGAGGCATGTGGGATCTTTAGGTGTGGCATGTGGGATCTAGTTCCCTGACTAGGGATTGAACCCAGGCCCCCTGCATTGGGAGCGTGGAGTCTTAGCCACTGGACCATCAGGGAAGTCCCCATATGGTATTAAGTAACATTGTTTTTCATTTATCAAAAAAACATTTTTGCTACTTGGGAATAGAATTAATAGATTAACCATTTTTGAACTTCAAGTTAGGTGTTAATAGTTTGTAAATCATTTTTCATTGATCCTCACTTAAAAATATTGCATCAGTCTTCCCTGGTGGCGCAGTGGTTGAGAGTCTGCCTGCTGATGCAGAGGATGGGGGTTCGTGCCCCGGTCCGGGAAGATCCCACATGCTGTGGAGCGGCTGGGCCCGTGAGCCATGGCTACTGAGCCTGCGCGTCTGGAGCCTGTGCTCCGCAACGGGAGAGGCCACAACAGTGAGCGGCCCGCCTACCGCAAAAAAAAAAAAAAATTTGCATCAAGGGTTGGGGAGAAAAGGGAACCCTTGCACATTGTTGGTGGGAATGTAAATTGGTGCAGCCACTGTGGAAAACAGTATGAAGTTTCCTCAAAAAACTAAAAATAGAGCTATCATATGATCCAGCAATTTCACTGCTGGGTATATATTCCAAGAAAACAAAAACACTGATTTGAAAAAATGTGCACACCCCAGTGTTCATAGCAGTGTTATTTACAAAAGCCAAGATATGGAAGCGACCTAAGTATCCATTAATATCAATAGATGAATAGATAAAGAAGATATATATCCAATGGAATACTACTCAGCCACACAAAAAATAATGAAAAAAATATATACTGTAAAAAACATATAAAGTATACTGTATATTACAGTAGGTATTTAATTGTAATTAATTATATAAATATAACTTACTTGGGTTTAGGTAATACATCATTTTATACTTGATGATCATAATGGTACCTTGAGGGTTTTCCATAGTTTTTGAACTTTATTTTTATTTGTTGTGTAGTAATATAAATATTTGAATACAATTGTTTATTTCACTCATGATATGGATGCATCTGTGATTAACTGAATTATCTAAATCCTCAAGGTTCATACATTTTATGGAATATATAAACAGTTTTGCTTGCTAACAGATCACCACTGATGTATATAAATAGTATTAATTGACTTGAGACGTGTGTGTCTACTTCTCTGGTATCTTTTATAAGAATAATTCAGTGTACTGAGTAAGAAACTTAATGTCAAATATGAAAGTGAAAGATAAGGCCGTGGTTTTTTTTTTTTTAATTAATTGTGCAACAGAGGGTTGGGAGTGTGTAACTAGACTCTAAAGCCCGTCTTGTGTTTGGAATTTTTCCTTACTTACTCTTCCTCCTCCTCCATAAGCACACAGACACACGCACCACACTTACCAAGCACAATAAAATAACAGTACGGTTTTATAAGGTAATTTTCAGAAGGTAGAAGCCCCAAACTGCTTTTCCCCTCTATTTTCTGTGTGGTTTTAGGTAGAAAGCATTATGCACAATGTGCTTTGAAATTTCCCATTAGAAGCAGTAGCAATTTTGTTTTGAATAGCTCTTAAGAAGCTGTTGGCTGTGTGTTTCCTTCTCAGCACCCTTTGGCCTACCTTTTAAATTTCTTTTGGTAAAGTGCAGCTTGCTGCCAGTAATTCGTTCTCTTACTTTGGGATGGAATGGAAGTTGCTGAATTTGTTGTGAGTTAGAAAGAGAACAGTTACCCAAATTTTACATTTAGTATATTCTTCCTTAGTTTCCTTTAGTTTGTAACATATTGGTGGCAAAACTGGTACACATCCTTTGAATTTCATGACCTGATTCTGTACAATAAGAAGTTATCCAGATCTTTCTTACAGAACAGTCTGTCTTTTTTTCTTATTCTCCCCTTCCTCCCTAACTGCTCTCACCAATTCATTTTTCCTTTCTCAATTTTTTTTTCTCAGTAATTTATTTCCCCCATCACATCTCCTTGAGGAATAAGGAGGCCCCTAAATCCTCAGTAGGGCAGTGTTAGAAGGATAGCTGAGAAGAGAGCAGAGGGCACATGAAGACATGGGTTTTAAAACCAGCTGCTTGGCTCCTGTGATTTTGAGTCTGGAGGGTATATCATGTGCTCTGTTTACATCTGATTCCTGTGGTTGCTGCATTGCTTTTATTTGCAAGTGCTGCTATCAGAATTGTGAATGCTCTTCCCTGCACTGCAGTTTAGTTAAGGACATTCTGAAGGAATCGATGTTGGCTTTCAGTGCTTTTGCTGCAGTACCTTATCTGATTTGGGAAAGGTTCTTGTTTGGTTAGGTTTCTAGGTCTTAAGGCTTAGATTCTGTCAAAAAAGTGGCTGGTTGATGTTGCAGATAAGATGACTATTATTTTTAGGGGTTAGTATCTAGAAGTATCTTTCTCTGCATTTGTATTACCATGGTCATAGAAGGCTTCCTAATTTTTCTCTGATTTTGAAGACTGCTTACTAAGAGCATCAATACTTTTTTTTCCCCTTTAATTAGAAGGCCAAGGATTCAAGGTTTTTCTTTTCTTAATCTTAGTTGTTTTACTCCTCATTTACTTTCTCTGTTACTTACTAGATGAAAATAT
Source organism: Neophocaena asiaeorientalis asiaeorientalis (assembly GCF_003031525.2). NCBI lineage: Eukaryota > Metazoa > Chordata > Mammalia > Artiodactyla > Phocoenidae > Neophocaena > Neophocaena asiaeorientalis. Next base: position 138,854 of record NW_020175825.1, on the reverse strand, counting down.
GAGACTTAAGGTAGTTGCTTCTTGTTAAAGAAGATGTTGCTTGTCTGCTCTGGAAAGGAAAATAAACACACACACACACACACACCAAAACTCCTATGCAGCCATTTTATGTTTAAAACCCTGGATTGAACCTAAACTCGGTAGTGAGCAGGTTTAAAAATTGCCCTCTTTTTAACGAGCCCTTTCATACTGGATTGTGTCTTTAGTTTTCAAAGATTTAGGTAGTGTACTTTTTTTTTTTAAGGTACTGTACTCTTATCATTTTTTTTTTTTTTTACAGCAGCCCACTATAGCCAGTCTTTGCACTAGATTTTATTCCATGAAGTTCCATTTTTCTGGAGTTGAGATCAATAGAAAAATGAAGATGACACTGGATTTTCTTGGGGGAAAAATGGTGGTTAGGAATAGACCGCAAGGAAATTTATGACCCTTTCTTTAACACCAGAATATTTTAACCTTTACCTACATTAGTTAATTTTGAATCCTATAACTTAAAACATTAGTATAGAGGTATTAGGAGAGGGAATTTCATGAACTCGTAGAATGTTAGAGCTTAAGAGGGGCCGTAGGGATCATATAGTAATCAACCCTGATACTCTACAGAGGAACAAATGGAGGTTTGTTCATTCATTCATTAGTTCATCCATTCATCCATCTATTCATTAAATGGATATTTATCTTATGATTACTGTTTAAGGTGCTTGGAGATATCCTTACCCTTATGGAGTTTACAATAAATAGATGTTAGACATCATAAGTAAGTTAAATATTATGTTAGAAAGTGAGAAAAGTAGTCTGAAATAAGGGAGAGGGAAAATGCTTGTGTGTGAGGGGGGTTTGCACTTTAACATAGGGTAAGCTCCACTGAAAATACGACATTTGAGCAGAAACGTGAAGAAGGTGAGAGTGTAGTCTGTGTGACTATCTGTGGGAAGATTGTGTCAGGCAAAAGGAACAGCCAGTTCCAAGGCTACTATGTGGGAGCATGTCTAGCTTATTATTCAAGGAATAGTGAAAAGCCCACTGTGCCCCTTGGAGTAAGAAGTGGACTGGAGTAATAACAGGTGAGGAAAGTGAACAGGGCTGGGAGGCAGGGGTATGGGGAGCTGGATAGATTATGTGGGGTCTGGTGAATTGTCATAAGGACTTTGGCTTTTCATGAGTGAAATGCAGGAGGGGGTGTCAGTGAAGGGTTTTGAGCAGACACGGTCTGACTTACGTTTCAACTCTGAATCATTCTCACTGCACTGTTGAGAAGAGATGCCAGGGTAGGGTTGCTAGATTTAGCAAATAAAAATATAGGACACCCACTCAATTAAATTTGAATTTTAGATAAACAACGAATAATTTTTTATATGCATATGTCCCATGCAATATGTGACTGACTATTTACCCATATGGCAGAATGTGAACTACTTTTTTATAGTTAAAAAAAAAAAACCCTCTTCATTGTTACTGTTGATTACTGGAGATCACTGTTACTCTGATCCTGCTGGTCCCAAGACGTGGGGCCTTATAGCAAATTTTCATCTTTGCCTTTCCATACTATCTGTATTACTGTTTTCCACATTGTGGTCATCTTATACCCCAGAGTGTTACAGTGCAGTTTGTTGGACCCCAGCCCAGACCTACTGAATCAGCATTTCTTGAGATAGAGTCTCTCCACAACTGCCTATTGTTCTAGATTCTAGGTACAGCAGTGAATAAAACATACAAAATTCCTTACCCTAGTGAAATTAACATTCTAGTGGGGAGACACAATAAACAAGATAAATAAGTAAATATATAGTATGTTAAATATTGATATAGGTGCTAAGAAGAAAGAAAAAGCAGGAAGGGGAGTAGGAAATATGCACGGTTATGATGAGGGAGTTGCAGTTTTAGATAGAGTGACGAGTGAAGGCCTCACTACATGGTGATGTTTGAATCAAGACTTGAAAGAAGTGATGGAGAGAACCAGGTGCACCTAAATCAGGTGCATACCTGGTGTGTTAAATACACTGCAGGGAGCAGTGTGTCTGGAGTGGAGTGAAAAGGGGAAAAATAGTAGGGGATGAGATGAGAGAGACAAAGGGGAATGGTTAGTGATTGTTAGCAGTTAGGCTTTATGGTATGTTGGAAAGAGATTTGGAAGCTAGATCCAGCTATGACATTTATCTCTGGGCCTGTTTCTTCTTCACTAAAAAGTGGTCAGAAGACTACGATGATCTCTTAGGTGTTTTTATTGTTCTAAAATAGTCTTTAATTCGATACTCTTCCATTTCTACTTTTCCAGCTGGTTTACAAACAGTTTATCATTTGGGATTCTTCTGTACTTTTCATGAGCTCATCTCTGCCCTCTGTCCAGCCATGTGAACTTTTTCCTTTACGTTGCCCTTGTTCCTCTTTCTTTCTTGACTGAAATTGAAGATTTAGACAGTCCTTTGATAAGTAGTAGGAAATTGTTCTCTCATCATTGTACAACCATTACTTCTTCTGACATTCAGATTCTTATTAAATGTTAGTTAATAGAATTAAGAAACATATTTTTCTCTACTGAGAGATTAAAATTCTTGTGAATGGCAGCTTGATTTAAAGCTAGGTAGAGAGAGAAGAAAGTAGAGGCTGGATTCAACTTTAAATTGAATAAATCCTAGTTGCCAGTCCAAGATTAAGTGTAATGTAATGTGTAGAGACTCATGTGATTCTTAACTGGATACCTCTATGTAAAGGACACATTTGAGTAGGTCTAATATATATTTTTTTAAATTATTGAGCTTTTTTTTTTTACATCTTTATTGGAGTATAATTGCTTTACAATGGTGTGTTAGTTTCCGCTTTATGGCAAAGTGAATCAGCTATACATATACATATGTTCCCATATCTCTTCCCTCTTGCGTCTCCCTCCCTCCTACCCTCCCTATTCCACCCCTCTAGGTGGTCACAAAGCAACGAGCTGATCTCCCTGTGCTATGCGGCTGCTTCCCACTAACTATCTGTTTTACATTTGGTAGTATATATAAGTTTGGTTTTCTCAGGGTATATGCCCAGTAGTGGGATTGCTGGGTCATATGGTAGTTCTATTTGTAGTTTTTTAAGGAACCTCCATACTGTTCTCCATAGTGGCTGTACCAATTCACATTCCCACCAGCAGTACAAGAGTGTTCCCTTTTCTCCACACCCTCTCCAGCATTTATTGTTTCTAATTTTTTGATGATGGCCATTCTGACTGGTGTGAGATGATATCTCATTGTAGTTTTGAATTGCATTTCTCTAATGATTAATGATGTTGAGCATTTTTTCATGTGTTTGTTGGCAATCTGTATATCTTCTTTGGAGAAATGTCTATTTAGGTCTTCTGCCCATTTTTGGATTGGGTTGTTTGTTTTTTTGTTATTGAGCTGCATGAGCTGCTTGTAAATTTTGGAGATTAATCCTTTGTCAGTTGCTTCATTTGCAAATATTTTCTCCCATTCTGAGGGTTGTCTTTTAGTCTTGTTTATGGTTTCTTTTGCTGTACAAAGGCTTTGAAGTTTCATTAGGTCCCATTTTTTAATTTATTTTTTATTTTTTTTGCAGTACGTGGGCCTCTCACTGCTGTGGTCTCTCCTACTGCGGAGCACAGGCTCCAGACGCACAGGCTCAGCAGCCATGGCTCACGGGCCCAGCCGCATGGGCCCAGCCGCATGGGCCCAGCTGCTCCACGGCATGTGGGATCCCCCCAGACCGGAGCACAAACCCATGTCCCCTGCATCGGCAGGCGAACTCTCAACCACAGTGCTCCCAAGGAAGCCCCCCGTTTGTTTATTTCTGTTTTTATTTCCATTTCTCTAGGAGGTGGGTCAAAAAGGATCTTGCTGTGATTTATGTCATAAGAGTGTTCTGCCTATGTTTTCCTCTAAGACTTTGATAGTTTCTGACCTTACATTTAGGTCTTTAATCCATTTTGAGCTTATTTTTGTGTATGGTGTTAGGGAGTGATCTAAT
>NW_020175825.1:122236-134100 GCF_003031525.2 Neophocaena asiaeorientalis asiaeorientalis | reverse complement strand
TTGTCCATTTTATTGGCATAGAGTTGCTTGTAGTAATCTCTCATGATTTTTTGTATTTCTGCAGTGTCAGTTGTTACTTCTCCTTTTTCATTTCTAATTCTATTGATTTGAGTCTTCTCCCTTTTTTTCTTGATGAGTCTGGCTAGTGGTTTATCAATTTTGTTTATCTTCTCAAAGAACCAGCTTTTAGTTTTATTGATCTTTGCTATCATTTCCTTCATTTCTTTTTCATTTATTTCTGATTTTATATTTATGATTTCTTTCCTTCTGCTAACTTTGGTGGTTTTTTTGTTCTTCTTTCTCTAATTGCTTTAGGTGCAAGGTTAGGTTGTTTATTTGAGATGTTTCCTGTTTCTTAAGGTAGGATTGTATTGCTATAAACTTCCCTCTTAGAACTGCTTTCGCTGCATCCCATAGGTTTTGGGTCATACTGTCTCCATTTTCATTTGCTTTTAGGTATTTTTTGATTTCCTCTTTGATTTCTTCAGCGATTTCTTGGTTATTAAGTAGTGTAATGTTTAGCCTCCATGTGTTTGTTTTTTTTCCTGTAACGGATATCTAGTCTCATAGCGTTGTGGTTGGAAAAGATGCTTGATACGATTTCAGTTTTCTTAAATTTACCAAGGCTTGATTTGTGACCCAAGATATGATCTATCCTGGAGAATGTTCCATGAGCACTTGAGAAAAATGTTTATTCTGTTGTTTTTGGATGGAATGTCCTATAAATATCAATTAAGTCCATCTTGTTTAATGTATCATTTAAGGCTTGTGTTTCCTTATTTATTTTCATTTTGGATGATCTTTCCATTGGTGAAAGTGGGTGTTAAAGTCCCCTAGTATGTTTGTGTTACTGTCAATTTCTCCTTTTATGGTGGTTAGCATTCACCTTATGTATAGAGGTTCTCCTATGTTGGATGCATAAATATTTCCAATTCTTATATCTTCTTCTTGGATTGTCCCTTGATCATTACATAGTGTCCTTCTTTGTCTCTTGTAATAGTCTTTATTTGAGGTCTATTTTGTCTGATACGAGAATTTCTCCAGCTTTCTTTTGATTTCCATTTGCATGGAATATCTTTTTGCATCCCCTCACTTTCAGTCTGTATGTGTCCCTAGGTCTGAAGTTGGTCTCTTGTAGACAGCATATATACAGGCCTTGTTTTTGTATCCATTCAGCCAGTCTGTGTCTTTTGGTGGGAGCATTTAATCCATTTACATTTAAGGTAATTATCGATATCTATGTTCCTATGACCATTTTCTTAATTGTTTAGGGTTTGTTATAGTAGGTATTTTCCTTCTCTTGTGTTGCCTGCCTAGAGAAGTTCCTTTAGCATTTGTTGTACAGCTTATTTGGTGGTGCTGCATTCTCTTAGCTTTTGCTTGTCTATAAAGCTTTAATTTCTCTGTTGAATCTGAATGAGATACTTGCTGGGTAGAGTAATCTTGGTTGTAGGTTTTTCCCTTTCATCACTTTAAATATGTCCTGCCACTCCCTTCTGGCTTGCAGCGTTTCTGCTGAAAGATCAGCTGTTAACCTTATGGGGATTCCCTTGTATGTGATTTGTTGTTTTTTCCTTGCTGCTTTTAATATGTTTTCTTTGTATTTAATTTTTGATAATTTGATTAATACATGTCTTGGCATGTTTCTCCATGGATTTATCCTGCATGGGACTCTCTGTGCTTCCTGGACTTGATTAACTATTTCCTTTCCCATATTAGGGAATTCTTCAACTATAATCTCTTCAAATATTTTCTCAGTCCCTTTCTTTTTCTCTTCTTCTTCTGGGACCCCTATAATTCAAATGTTGGTTCGTTTAATGTTGTCCCAGAGGTCTCTGAGACTGTCCTCAGTTCTTTTCATTCTTTTTTCTTTATTCTGCTTTGCAGTAGTTATTTCCACTATTTTATCTTCCAGGTCAGTTGTCCGTTCTTCTGCCTCAGTTATTCTGCTATTGATCCTTTCTAGAGTATTTTTAATTTCATTTATTGTGTTGTTCATCGTTGCTTGTTTCATCTTTATTTCTTGTAGTTCCTTGTTAACTGTTTCTTGCATTTTGTCTATTCTATTTCCAAGATTTTGGATCATCTTTACTATCATTATTCTGAATTCTTTTTCAGGTAGACTGCCTATTTCCTCTTTATTTGTTAGGTCTGGTGGGTTTTTATCTTGCTCCTTCATCTGCTGTGTGTTTTTCTGTCTTCTTATTTTGCTTATCTTACTGTGTTTGGGGTCTCCTTTTTGCAGGCTGCAGGTTTGTAGTTCCTATTGTTTTTGGTGTCTGTCCCCAGTGGCTAAAGTTGGTTCAGTGGGTTGTGTAGGCTTCCTGGTGGAGGGGACTAGTGCCTGTGTTCTGGTGGATGAGGCTGGATCTTGTCTTTCTGCTAGGCACGTCCATGTCTGGTGGTGTGTTTTGGGGTGTCTGTGGACTTATGATTTTAGGCAGCCTCTCTGCTAATGGGTGGGGCTGTGTTCCTGTCTTGCTAGTTGTTTGGCATAAGGTGTCCAGCACTGTAGCTTGCTGGTCGTCGAGAGAAGCTGGGTGTTGGTGTCGAGATGGAGATCTCTGCGAGATTTTCACCGTTTGATATTATGTGGAGTTGGGAGGTCTCTTGTGGACCAGTGTCCTGAACTTGGCTCTCCCACCTCAGAGGCACAGCACTGACTCCTGGCTGCAGCACTATGAGCCTTTCATCCAAAGCCTTTCATCCACACGGCTCAGAATAAAAGGGAGAAAAAGTAGAAAGAAAGAATGAAAGAGGATAAAAGAAAATAAAGTAAAGTAAAATAAAATAAAGTTATTAAAATAAAAAATAATTATTAAGAAAAACATTTTTTTAAAAAGTAAAAAAACAAAACGGGCGGATAGAACCCTAGGACAAATGGTGAAAGCAAAGCTATAGAGACAAAATCTCACACAGAAGCATACACATACATACTCACAAAAAGAGGAAGGGGAGAAAATAATAAATCTTGCTCTCAAAGTCCACCTCCTCAATTTGGGATGATTCATTTTCTATTCAGGTTTTCCACAGATGCAGGGTGCATCAAGTTGATTGTGGAGATTTAATCCGCTGCTCCTGAGGCTGCTGGGAGAGATTTCCCTTTCTCTTCTTTGTTCCCACAGCTCCCGGGTTTCAGCTTTGGATTTGGCCCCGCCTCCGTGTGTAGGTCGCTGGAAGGCGTCTGTTCTTCCTTCAGACAGGCCGGGGTTAAAGGAGCCACTGATTTGGGGGCCCCGGCTCACTCAGGCCAGGGGGAGGGAAGGGCACGTTGTGCGGGGCAAGCCTGCAGTGGCAGAGGCCGGTGTGACGTTGCACCAGCCTGAGGTGCATTCTCCTGGGGAAGTTATCCCTGGATCCCGGGACCCTTGCAGTGGCGGGCTGCACAGTCTCCCTGGAGGGAGGTGTGGAGAGTGACTGTGCTCGCACACAGGCTTCTTGGTGGCGGCAGCAGCAGCCTTAGCGCCCCATGCCTGTCCCTGGATTCCGCGTTGATAGCCGCAGCTCGCGCCGGTCTCTGGAGCTTGTTTAAGCAGTGCTCTTAATCTCCTCTCCTCGAGCACCCGGAAACAAAGAGGGAAGAAAAAGTGTCTTGCCTCTTCGGCAGGTCCAGACTTTTACCCGGCTTCCCTCCCAGCTAGGCATGGTGCACTAACTCCTTCAGGCTGTGTTCACGCCTCCAGTCCTCTCCCAGCGCTCCGACTGAAGCCCGAGCCTCAGCTCCCAGCCCCCGCCCTCCCCTGCGGATGAGCAGACAAGCCCCTCGGGCTGGTGAGTGCTGGTCGGCACCGCTCCTCTGTGCGGAAATCTCTCTGCTTTGCCCTCCGCACCCCTGTTGCTGTGCTCTCCTCCGCGGTCCCGAAGCTCCCCCTCTCCGCCACCCATAGTCTCCACCCGGGAAGGGGCTTCTAGTGTGTGGAAACCTTTTCTCCTTCACGGCTCCCTCCCACTGGTGCAGGTCCCATCCCTATTCGTCTCTGTTTATTCTTTTTTTCTTTTGCCTTACCCAGGTATGTGGGGAGTTTCTTGCCTTTTGTGAGGTCTGAGGTCTTCTGCCAGCGTTCAGTAGGTGTTCTGTAGTTGTTCCACATGTAGATGTGTTTCTGATGTGTCTGTGGGGAGGAAGGTGATCTCTGCCTCTTACTCTTCCGACATCTTCCCCCCAGATCCAGGTCTTAATCTTAAATGAATGTTTACTTACAAACGTTGGGGTGGGCCACTCTAAGACGTTGTTTTGATGGGTTCTATTAGCACATGACATGGATAAAAAGAACATCATGAAGCTTTACAATCTTCTTTAGTGTATATTCTGTTGGAAGAACAAAGCAGTATCAAAACTCTTGTCAGTGCCTTTGAAATCCAACACACAAAAAATAGGACTTGTAGGCTCTCAAATTGCAGCTTTCATGCAGTGGTAATGAAACAGTATAATCACTCTGAATAATTCTGCCACCTTTTACAGGTCTCACAGGGTATTATGAATTATAAAGAAACAAATCCCAAAATCTAGTGTGTTGGGGTTTGATCTGTCTTGTTTTTGTCATCTGTTAGACTTTGCATACTGCAGGAGAGTCAGAAAAAAGCATACCAACACATTAGGTTAAGTTTATGATGACATTAAAGATGGCAATCCTACTTTACAATAGTACATGTATAGTTATATTTGCTAATAATCATTTTCTTTATCTGTTGTGTATTTGGTGAGGCTTTTGTGGTGATTATTCTTTTGGGCCTGGCTGAAATTAATGATAAGGAAAACCCTGATTGGAGTTTTCTTGACTAAATATAATTATTTTAGGTGAAATAAGTTGGAAAGGATTCACAAAACTTAGTTGGACACCCAGCTGCATATGTTTATTTATAGCCTCTACCTTGCTCATTTATTTTCCTACAATATAAAAGTGTTTGAAAGTTTAAATTGAGAAACTGTTTATACACTTAAAATAGGAGCCTATGGGCTTCTCTGGTGGTGCAGTGGTTGGGAGTCCGTCTGCCGATGCAGGGGCCACGGGTTCGTGCCCCGGTCTGGGAGGATCCCACATGCTGCGGAGCGGCTGGGCCTGTGGGCCATGGCCGCTGGGCCTGTGTGTCTGGAGCCTGTGCTCCGCAGTGGTAGAGGCCACAGCGGTGAGAGGCCCGCGTACGGGAAAAAAAAAAAAAAAAAAAAAAAAGGAGCCGATTTAAAAACAATGGAGTAAATTATGAAAAACAAATGAGGTTTATTTGGCATCTTTTGAACATTACTGAATTCTAGACTTGAAAATATGTGTAGGCTGCTTTTGTAATTGTGGTAGTTTTATCAGTCAGTAGCTGTGCCAAATTAAAGTACAGTATTCTTTAATTAATACAGGGTTTGGTGTTTCTACTTAATGGACACTGATTTTATTCACAATATATAAAATTAAAGCAAGGCATGCTAACTTAGTTCCAGTGAAACAGCCTGAAAAGTGTGCTCTTTATTATTTTTGAAAACTAGTCAATTAAGGATGAGGAAGTAGATCTTTACTGAGGTAGCTCCTCTGACACGAAAAGAGATGATTGTGTCCTGTCTGCTCTTGGCTTTACAAAAATTACATTGTTGGGTGATTGAATAACTTTGTCATGGAAAAGCTTATTTTCTAAATCAGCGTTGGCAAACTATGACCTGTGGACTAAATCCTGCCTGTATTTGCAAATAAAGTTTTATTGGAACATAGCCATGCTCATTCATTTACATGTTGTCTATGGCTGCTTTGGTGATACAATGGCAGTGTTGAATAATTGCAGATCAAATGATCCACAAGGCTTAAAATATTTCCTTTTTCTTTTTATTTGACATCTTTATTGGAGTATAAGTGCTTTACATTGTTGTGTTAGTTGCTGCTGTATAACAAAGTGAATCAGCTATATGTATACATATATCCCCATATCCCCTCCCTCTTGCATCTTCCTCCCTCCCTCCCTATCCCACCCCTCTAGGTCTCACAGAGCACTGAGCTGATCTCCCTGTGCTATGTGGCTGCTTCCCACTAGCTATCTATTTTACATTTAGTAGTGTGTATATGTCAATGCCACTCTCTCACTCTGTCCTAGCTTACCCTTCCCACTCAGTTTATCCTGAAGTCTGTCTTTACGTCTGTGTCTTTATTTCTGTCATGCCCCCAGGTTCATCAGAACCACTTTTTTTTTTTTTTTTTTTTTGTTTCTCTTTCTGACTTACTTCACTCTGTATGACAGACTCTAGGTCCATCCACCTCACTACAAATAACTCAGTTTCGTTTCTTTTTATGGCTGAGTAATATTCCATTATGTGTATATGTGCCACATCTTCTTTATCCATTCATCTGTCAATGGACAGTTAAGTTGCTTCCACGTCCTGGCTATTGTAAATAGAGCTGCAGTGAACATTGTGGTACATGACTCTTTTTACATTATGTTTTCCTCAGGGTATATGCCCAGTAGTGGGATTCCAGGATCGTATGGTAGTTCTATTTTTAGTTTTTTAAGGAACCTCCATACTGTTCTCCATAGTGGCTGTATCAATTTACATTCCCACCAAAAGTGCAAGAGGGTTCCCTTTTCTCCACACTCTCTCCAGCATTTACTGTTTGTAGATTTTTTGATGATGGCCATTCTGACTGGTGTGAGGTGATACCTCATTGTAGTTTTGATTTGCATTTCTCTAATGATTAGTGATGTTGAGCATCCTTTCATGTGTTTGTTGGCCATCTGTATCTTCTTTGGAGAAATGTCTATTTAGGTCTTCTGCCCATTTTTGGATTGGGTTGTTTGTTTTTTGATATTCAGCACATGAGCTGCTTGTATATTTTGGAGATTAATCCTTTGTCAGTTGCTTCATTTGCAAATATTTTCTCCCATTCTGAGGGTTGTCTTTTTGTCTTGTTTTCCAATATTTTGGATCATCTTTACTATCATTACTCTGAATTCTTTTTCAGGTAGACTGCCTATTTCCTTTTCATTTCTTTGGTCTGGTGGGCTTTTACCTTGCTCCTTCAGCTGCTGCATATTTCTCTGTCTTCTCATTTTGCTTAACTTACTGTGTTTGGGGTCTCCTTTTCGCACGTTGCAGGTTCGCAGTTCCCGTTGTTTTTGGTGTGTGCCCCCAGTGGGTACGGTTGGTTCAGTGGGTTGTGTAGGCTTCCTGGTAGAGGGGACTGGCTCCTGTGTTCTGGTGGATGAGGCTGGATCTTGTCATTCTCGTGGGCAGGACCACATCTGGTGGTGTGTTTTGGGGTGTCTGTGACCTTATTATGATTTTAGGCAGCCTCTCTGCTGATGGGTGGGGTTGTGTTACTATCTTGCTAGTTCGTTGGCATGGGGTGTCCAGCACTGGAGCTTGCTGGTCATTGAGTGGAGCTAGGTCTTAGTGTTGAGATGGAGATCTCTGGGAGAGCTCTCACCGATTGATAATTACATGGGGCCAGGAGGTCTCTGGTGGTCCGGTGTCCTGAACTTGGCTCTCTCACCTCCAAGGCTCAGGCCTGACACCTGGCCAGAGCACCAAGACCCTGTCAGCCACACAGCTCAGAAGAAAGGGGAGAAATAAAAGAAAGAAAGAAAAATAAAATAATTAAAATAAAAATATTAAAAAATTATTAAAATAAAATAATTTTAAAAAGTAGTTAAAAAAAAGAAGAGAGCAACCAAACCAATAAAGAAATCCACGAGTGATAACAAGTGCTAAAAACTAAACTAGGATAACCATATAAATCAGAAACTAGTCAGTCACATACAGCAAACCCCAAGTCTGCAGTTGCTCCCATAGTCCACTGCCTCAATTTTGGGATGGTTCGTTGTCAATTCAGGTATTCCACAGATGCAGTGTACATAAAGTTGATTGTGGAGATTTAATCCGTTGCTTCTGAGGCTGCTGGGAGAGATTTCCCTTTCTCTTCTTTGTTTGCACAGCTCCTGGGGTTCAGGTTTGGATTTGGACCCGTCTCTGCATGTAGGTCACCTGAGGGATGTCTGTTCCCGCCCAGATAGGACCGGGTTAAAGTAGCAGCTGATTAGAGGGCTCTGGCTCACTCAGGTCTAGGGGAGGAAGGGGTACAGAATGTGGGGTGAGCCTGCCGCGCCGGCAGAAGCTGATGTGACATTGCGCCAGCCTGAGGTGTGCTGTGTATTCTACCGGGGAAGTTGTCCCTGGATCACGGGACCCTGGCAGTGGTGGGCTGCATGGGCTCCTGGGAGGGGAGGTGTGGATAGTGACCAGTGGTTGCACACAGGCTTCTTGGTGGCGGCAGCAGCTGCTTTAGTGTCTCATGCCCGTCTCTGGGGTCCGGGCTGATAGCCGCGGCTCGCGCCTGTCTCTGGAGCTCGTTGAGGCAGTGCTCTGATTCCCCTCTCTTCGGCACCCCAAAACAATGGTCTCTTGCCTCTCTGACAGCTCCAGACTTTTTCCCAGACTCCCTCCTGGCTAGCTGTGGCTCACTAGCCCCCTTCAGGCTGTGTTCATGCAGCCAACCCCAGTCCTCTCCCTGTGATCCAACCTCCAAAGCCGGAGCCTCAGCTTCTAGCCCCCGCCCGCCCTGGCGGGTGAGCAGACAAGCCTCTCGCGCTGGTGAGTGCTGGTCGGCACCACTCCTCTGTGCGGGAATCTCTCCGCTTTGCCCTCTGCACCCCTGTTGCTTTGCTCTCCTCCACAGCCTCGAAGCTCCCCCCCTCCGCCACCCTCAGTCTCCGCCTGCGAAGGGGCTTCCTAGTGTGTGGAAACCTTTCCTCCTTCACAGCTCCCTCCCACTGGTGCAGGTCCCGTCCCTATTCTTTTGTGTGTTTTCTCTTTTTACTTTTGCTCTATCCAGGTATGTGGGGAGTTTCTTGCCTTTTGGGAGGTCTGAGGTCTTCTGCCAGCGTTCAGTAGTTGTTCTGTAGGAGTTGTTCCACATGTAGATGTATTTCTGATGTATTTTTGAGGAGGTAGGTGATCTCCGCGTTTTACTCCTCTGCCATCTTGAAGGTCCTCTCAAAATATTTCCCATTATTTGGCTCTTTAGGGAGAATCATGCTGACTCTTGCTTTTTATCTAAGTCTTTTGTAGACAGATCATGTTCAAGTTATGGTGGAGGTTTATGTGGTTGGTATTTTTGTGTTTAATTTTCCATTCTGCTTCATTCTAAGAAAGAAAACTTTAAATCATTTTGAGTGTTAGTTTCCAGCTTTCTCATCAAAGTAGGTATAATACCACCTTACAGGGTTGCTATGAGGAGTCAATGAGAAATGTAAATAAAATCCTTACCAGAGTGCCTGGCATCCCGGAGGAATTCAAGTGGTGGGGAGATATAATCAGGGAAAGTCTAGGTGTCTATTTGGGTGCTTTAGGATGGCATGTTTTTAGAGATTCTGATTTGTCCACAGAGCTGGCTGTGGAAGCCTAGTGTATCCAGGTTCTTAATATAACATTGCTGATTAACTTCCCTCCATCCTTTTCTTCCTCCCTCCTTTCCTGTGTCCCTCTTTCCCTTTCTCTTTCCCCTCCTCCTGCTGACCTTTGTATGTTGCAGGAAAAATGGGGTGTGAGAGCTTGGTCATGTCCCAGCTTTTGGGTGAGTACCTGGGCTGGGCCACCAAGTGAGAGTCCTTGACTTTGTGCAGGAAAAATTTCAAGAGCAAACAAGCCATAGTAAAATGAAAGCAGGTTTATTTAGAGAGAGACACACTCCATCTTAGAAGGTGAAAGATGGCCGCAGTACATGGAGTCCTCTTGAAAAGTGAGTGGTGCTGGGCTGTGGTGGGTGGTTAGTTTTTATGGGCTGGGTAATTTTGTATGCTAATGAGTGGGAGGAATATTCTAATTTCCAGGAATTGGGACACCACCTACTTTTTGGCCTTTTACAATTGGCCTGGGAACTCTCATGGCACCTGTGGGTGTGTCATTTAGCATATGCTAATGTATTACAATGAGTGCATAATGAGGCTCAAGATATACTGGAAGTCAAATCTTCTGCTATCTTGGGCCTAGTAGGTTCTAGTCAGTTTTGGTCATATCCTTTTCTTCTTAATGGTTGTGTAATTCTTTTAATGGTTGTGCCCTGCCCCCTTTCCTTCCTGTCTCAATACCTTTCTCTCCTCTGTTTCCTTTTTGGTATATGTAAGCATTGGTACTAAATTTAGTTGGTCAGTAGAGACTTGTAGAGAGTATGCAGAGAACCTAACACATAGAGGATTTTCCATTATTCTTAGTTCTATTCTCCAGGAAAAAAGAGGAACTCTATCATCTTGTGATCTCCCTCCCTGCCCTCTTTATTCTTATGTGGTAATGTGTATTAGCAGCTATGTAGGTATATGTAAAATCCATTCCTACCACAGCAAATTTTAGGGCAGATCTTCAGTTTTGTCTTACCCCATGATGCCAAGGACTCACTTTTAGACAAGCATGGTTTTCTTCTAGAAGACAGGACAGATAGATGATAGCTAAATTCTCCCTAACATTTTGAAGGAAACTTGAAGATCTAGTGATGATAAAATTGACCCTAGCAGTCTTACACTGCAAGCACTCACTTAGTTGTTTTCTTGTTTCATGAAAACATAAATTTAAATTTATTTGACAGGTATTTTTAGAAGATTAATTTGAAAACTGAGACCTAACCCTTTCAAGTTATTCTAAAACAACATTAATATAAATGAGAGCAAGGAAAAAGAATTGTAGAATATTTTTTGTTTTTGTTGGCATTATTATTATTTTATGGTTGCATTAATTTTGTAGGTGTCACAAGAAAACATATGGAAAAGAGGTGTTTGTTATAGCATTAGCAGACCCATAGATAATAGTTAACAATTATCCACATTTCTTAAGGTTTTAGGCCCCCTCATTTGCAAATGTTTTTATCTGTAGTGAATTTAATTCTATTTTTAATTCAACTAAATTCTTTTGTTTGTGGTTTAAAAAGGAGTTAAAATCAGTGAGAATTTCTCAATGAATGTTCCTACCTTTTTAAAGCTACTGACTGACCTAAATTTAGTTCCAGTGCTTAGATACATCAGAAAGGAAACAGAGGAGAGAAACTTATGAAGATCAGTAGGAAGAGAGGAAAGAGAAAGGGAAAGAGGGACACAGGAAAGGAGGGAGGAAGAAAAGGATGGAGGGAAGTTAATCAGCAATGTTATATTAAGAACCTGGATACACTAGGCTTCCACAGCCAGCTCTGTGGACAAATCAGAATCTCTAAAAACATGCCATCCTAAAGCACCCAAATAGACACCTAGACTTTCCCTGATTATATCTCCCCACCACTTGAATTCCTCCGGGATGCCAGGCACTCTGGTAAGGATTTTATTTACATTTCTCATTGACTGCTCATTGCCACCATGTAAGGTGGTATTATACCTACTTTGATGAGAAAACTGGGAACTAACACTACAAATGATTTTTTTTTAAGTATTAAACCCAAATTTTATATATCACCATTCCATTAAAGGTAATGTGTCCTTCCTCCTTTCTCATTTATTTTACAGTAAGCTGAGATTTTTGGTAGAGGGAGATATTAATCCCAATCCTCTGTGAGTCACACAGGGACATTAAATGATTTTCTTAGAATTGCAGTTTGAGTCACTGTAAAGTTAGGGACATAAATTTGAATGTACCTTGTTTTGTCTGTTTATAGGAACCAGACAGTGGGGTTTAACAAGTAATTTTGTGTCTGGAAATAGGTAGATAATGTGGAAAGTGAGAGACTGTTTAGTTTAAAAAAATTTGTTTTGAGAGGTTAAGAGTTTTATCTTGCCAGGATACAGGGAGAGAGGGGGGAGAGTTGTATGTCTTGGGGAAACATAACTCAAAGGCATATAGTTAGTATTAGCATTCTGTTTGCTTGTATATGAGAAAAACCAATAACATTGATTTAATCTGTAAAAGAAGAAAGAGC
>NW_020175825.1:116642-122171 GCF_003031525.2 Neophocaena asiaeorientalis asiaeorientalis | reverse complement strand
AAGAAAGAGGGGGGGGTGGGGGTGGGGTGGGGGGAGAAGAAAAAAAGACATATTTGGGAATAGTGAATTGTTTGTCTTTCTTTGTTAACCTGCTGATGAACTGTCAGCTAGTGAAGAGACCAGTCGGGATATTCTGCCCTTGGGCAGCTGGGTGGATCATCAAGGAAAACAGTTTTAGTTGTTTATGAATTCTCTGGAAGACTTCGGGTTTTTAACAGTGACTGGCACGTAAGAGGTTGTCTCTGTACTATGTCTGCTGCCATCCTCGTTAGCATTTCCATGCCAGATTTGCATCAGCATTTCTCACTTGCTTTAATTATGGTCTTGTTTCTATGCTTTTTTTCCTTCATTTTCTATTCTTTGGTGTGTTAGATGGTCTTTCCAAAAGTTAATGCTCCTTCTTGCTGGGGTTATGTTTGCTGTTGTAAACCATTATTTTAACATTGTGTGCAAGTAGTTTGTTAGTTTTCAGATCAGAAGGTCTTAGGCTGTTTGTGAGTGTATGGGAGATCTGAACCACAATGTTTAAAGTGGATGCAGTGGATTTCTTTAGTCAGTTATCTAGATGAGATTAGTAAATCAACAAACAATATTTACCCTGAGCAGTTTATGTTCTTTTACCTTACTGTTGCTTTGAAAGTTTAGGTTATGATTTTGGAGTATTTTGCAGATTGTCTTTTCTGTAGTCAGACCTGCTGTTTCTGTGCACTTTATCTTTGATGAAGAGTGGGGAAAAATCTGACGGTAAATTCTGTTTTCTTACAGTCAAAGGCCATTGGTTTGCTAGATGTGGATGTGTATGGCCCTTCTATTCCGAAGATGATGAATCTGAAAGGAGATCCAGAATTATCACAGAGTAAGTGAAGAAGAGAGAAGCAGTATGACAACAGTTACACTTCTGTTTAGTGCCTGCGGAGTGTCAGGCATTGTGTCACGCACCATGTGTACCTTATACACACTATAATATAATTCCGAAATCAGATGCGGGGCCAGACTGTCTGGGTTTAAATTCTAACTCTGTCACTGATTAACTGTGTCGCTTTGAATGAATTGTTCAACCTCCTTGTGCCTCAACACCCCCATGTGTACATAGCGTTAACAGTTGTACTTACCAGACAGAATTGCTGTACATAATCGCTCAATTACAAAGTTGTCGTAAGTGTAGTGCATTCAAAGCACAGTGCTTGGCACACCACAAGTGGTCAGATTCAGCTCATCATCCTCTCTGTATATAAAAATGTGTGAATGTATGGGGGTATTTGAATAGAAAGTATCTAATATATTTGTGTTAGAAGAGCTGAAAATTATTTTCTCTAATCAGATATTTGTCTTAAAGTGTTTTTGAAAAAAGCCATAGAACTTTAGTTTCTCTCCCCAGCCTTCACTGCCATCAATAGGACAGAGTAATTTTTTGAGTAAATCTTTAATATTTATTTAATATTAATATTATTTATAATTAACATAATAAACAATATATTATTTTATATTTATTTATATATTTAATATATATTCAATATATATTTATATATTTTATATACATTTAATGTTTTATATATATAAATATATATTATATAATATATATAAAACTAAATATATATAATCATATATTTTATATATATTCAATATATATATTTAATATTAATATAAATTAATATTTATGATATTAATATTATTTAATATTAATATACCAAATCTTTAATATTTTGAGTAAATCTTTAATATTACAAGATTATTTAATAATCTTGTTATTATATTTTCTTATAAAGCTATTAAGTATAAAGCTTTAAGAACAGGGAAATTCTGTGATCAAAAAATGAAAAATTGGAACAACTGGTAACTCTTCTTGAAAAATAGTTTTCAGTGAAATTAGTTTATTAAAATTTATTTCTAATTATAGTAAGAGTATAAAATTGAATAATTTCTTTTGTTTCTTATTATACCTTTTATTGTCCATGAATCTAGGACAAAATGCCTGTATTTAATGCAGGGTATTTATTGGATTTTCTGTGTACATAATAGAAGTTTTTTTTTTTTTATCATTGTCATTAAAAGTTAGGTAATTAGACATTGTCTGCTATTTAAGGTGCTTTTGTTTGTGCTGTAGTTGTGTTAAGTTCTGAATAACCATTTATCAGATAATAAGGATTCTCCCTATCACTTAGAAGGAAACTTGAGGCTCTAGTGATGATAAAATTGACCCTAGCAGTCCTACATTACAAGCACCCACTTAGTTGTCTTCTTGTTTCATTATAATATAAACTTAAGGAAGCTAAGTTATTCTAGTTTCTTTGTTCTTTGCCCTTTTAGTGGAGTGTATACTTAGTTTGCAAATATGTGCCATGAGCCAAAATGTCAAACTTACATAAAGGAGTAATGAATTTGTGTACTTTAAATGATAGACTTGTTATATCTATCTCTTGATTAAAGTAATGTGAAAACTAGTGCATGTAGCATATGAGTGATAGCAAAATGGAGCCCTTGGTGTCAGTTTTTTCTTAAGTAGTCTGTTCAGTCTATGCCAATGTAAATACTTGAAGTGAACTTTGATGTCTTTCTTCTTGTTTTACAGAAGCTGTAATCTTAAATTTGATGTTTGCAAATTGACTGCCATTAAATAGGCTTTCTGGTAAAAATTAGCTACTGGAAATCTTGGAAAGCCTGAAAATAATACTTTTTTGTGTGTTGACAAGCTGATCTTAAGTCCCCCAAGTAATAAACTGAACGATTAAGGCATTTACTTAAAAGAATGTGGATTCTTGAAGGCCCATCTTTTAAATTGGTTTTTGAATCTTAGATAAACCAGCCACCATTATACTAATTGGCATCATTTTGACATTTTGACATTTTTGTCAAGTTAATTTATCCTGTATTACTCTCTATTATAGAAAACACAATGCACCGTGGAATTATCTAATTAACAATAAGAAAAAAGATTTGTTTTCAGCAGTTCAGATTTTGCAGAGATAGAATGGGTGAGCAGAATCTTAGCTTTATAAATGTTCCTCTGTTCCTGGACTTAGCTAGACAACCATGGGGGCAATGGGACTTCAGGATTGTCTTTTTGTCTTCATTATTTAAGCAGACATATGGTAATATAGTTTTGGTCAACTTGTTCATTTTAAAACTCCATGTTAAGGTTGACAGATTCATTCTCTTATATATTTTTTCTTTTTGAGGAGACTATAGAGAAACCACACTTCTTGTACTTACGATATTTTAGCCTGATTACCAAGTGAAATTTTACATATGATTCTAGAGAAGTGAATTCAGTAATTGAAGAAAAATTTAAGTTTATAATAGTTTTGGATTTCTTAGGTTGGGAATATTTCTATCAGCTTAAAATGACAATAGTGTTTTGTCTATGTTAGTATGCAAAATTATGGTAATGGAAAGTCTAGCCAGTTTGTAGAAAGAGTATTGTACAGAAACCTCGACAGGTTGACATTATAGTGGCTGCAAGTGAACAGTTGCTTTGGGAACCTAATGGAATTTAGAATAAAATCCATGTGTAGTTTGAGAAATTATCATCTAAGTGTGGATTAACTTTTTTTTTTTAAAGAACAAATACCAGTCATTTTTCTCTTTTTTAACCTTCTCAATAACATAATATGCAGATTTCATATTACAGTATAGCCAAAGTACAGTCCTAGAAATTATTGACTAGAAAGGTTTTAAACTGAAATTGCGAGTGAATATTAAATGGTGGTTGCACACAGAAATGTATTGTTAATTCATTAATGTAATATTCTTTTTTGTTGAGGATTTTTCACTAAGTTTTCTCAAGTGACTTTTACTGGTAGGAATCTGCTTTCTTTCACAGTTTTGTGATGATAAATCACCTTCAGAATTCTTGTGAATTTTTTACTACTTAGTTTTACCAAAGAATGTCTTTTAGTGTACTTAGCTAATAAAGTAGGAAAATGTTAAGGCTTGTGGAGAGAGGTTACTAAAATTGAAATGTCAAGTAATTTTATTGAGGATGATACAGTGATCATTAATGATTGACTATGAGACTTTTTTTTGAGTAGGATTCACTTTTCTTTTGTTGTGGGCTAGAAATTTTGCACTCATGTCACAGTATTCTGCTCTCTCTGTCCTAAGGTATTAAGCATTTTCCAAGTTTAGGAATGAATGTGTGTATGGGCTTATGAGACAGAGAAAATGTGGAAAATCAGCTTGAGCAAATGACCTTTAATAATAGCACTCATCTCCAGTAAGAACTACCAGGAAGTGACTAAGATTTCTTTTAAGATAATTTAAGCACATAAAGAATGAGAGTGAATTCTACTCATTCCTGAAATTACCTTGTTTCCTTCCAAGGCAGAGAGTTAGGGGTTTACTGAAGTTATTGACAGATGATTAAATTCTGATCCAGTGGTTGGAGCTTCCAAAGCTTCTCATTTATAATTTGCTTCTTCTGGTCATTGTCTTGTGGACCCTTGGGTTTCATCTGACGCTAGAGTTCCTCTGATTATCTTTGGGAAAGATTCTGGGATGTATTCCATAATCACAGTGTTATAGAAATGACTTTTTTCTTGCTGGCTTCCTGGATTTTGTTTACAACCTCTTTTATACCTAGAATATTAAGGCAAAGTGTAAATCAGGGTTGAAGGATCCTTAAAAAGTTGTTTTGGTTTGTTCTGGCTTTAGGCACTTTTATCTTTAAAATATCTCAGAGATGAGATCTGTGTTCTTTGAAGAATCCTATCACCCTACTTTATCAAGACAAAAGTCCATCCTTTGCTTGGCTTATTGTTTCTTGCACAGGTCACTGAATAGGCTGAACTAAATACCTTTTTAGTGTGGTAAAACCCTTTTCCTTTTTTCTTTGACAGTCCTGAGCTGAAGAATAGGCAGCCTCTTTTTGGAGTTCTACTTGCTCTGCTGCAAACCGTCTTAGCCAGGGGCTGCAGCAGATGAAGTCATTGAAGAATGCTTTATTTATCTGCAGAACAACTAAGTGTATTTTAGTAGCTATTGCCTGTTAATTTTTGTTTTCTTTCACAGGATGGCAGCAAATGGTGTTGACCGGATGTATCTGTGTATATGTCAAATAGTCCTTACATCTTTGAGTTTCTGATTAGCACCTGCCCCACGACAAGACTGGTGTCCTTTTATGCCTCCTTCACTTTTTGAGTTATATCAGAGGGCTGCCCTTAAGATGTGTAGATTAATAGGACGGTACATTTTAAATGTGGCTATATCTTTTAAGGCTATTTATACTTCATATTATCTTTTCCAGTCTAGTCCCAGACTGGAAAAAATGTTTGTTTGTTTTTTTTCTTATTTCCTAATCTTTTGATCATTTTTAATGTTTCTCAACATTATCAGCACATTTTCAATATCTTCTCTCAGATGAGAAAAATTAAAAGAAGCTTACTACTGTTAGGTATTGTGAGGGGAGATAGCTTGCAATTTTATTTATAATATTCTATTTTTACTTATGTAGTCTCTGAAACTTTTGCATTTTAAAATAGAACCCATCATTGCTGATTCATAGTTACAGGAATATTTTAATAAAACATATGC
>NW_020175825.1:0-116380 GCF_003031525.2 Neophocaena asiaeorientalis asiaeorientalis | reverse complement strand
CCCCCCCCCCCCCACTTTTTTTTTTTCTTTTTGGGTTAACAGGAAAGTAAAGCATTTAAAAAGGAAAGTAGTTCGGTGAAAGCAGGATGTAAAATGACTTTTGAAGGTGGAAGATTTGGGGAATATTCATCTGTGAATTGGGAACTCCATGGGAAAAGGCAAGAGGTCATTAATAATGAAATTATACTAAGAGGCATGAAAAGTTTTGATGGTCTAGATTTGGTGAGGCTAGCAAGAGAGAAGAGAAATTAGACACACTACCAAAAGAAAAAAGTGATGAAATAAGGCATCTTTTTCACTTTCCTTTTGGACTTCTATTCTAGATTTTGTCTATGTGGTATGCATTTATACAGGGTAATGGATTGAAATGACATCTTGTTCATCAAGATTGGATAGATTTTGTACACCCATGTTTATAGCAGCATTCCTCACAGTAGCTAAAATGTGGAAGCTACCCACGTGTCTATCAGTGGATGAATGGTTAAACAAAATGTGGTATATACATACAATTTAGTATTATTCAGCCTTAAAAAGGTAATTCTGACATAGGCTGCAACATGGATGAACCATGAGGATGTTATGCTAAGTGAAATAAAGCCAGTCACAAAAAGAGAAATACTGTATGATTTCCCTTATATGAGGTACTTAGAGTAGTCAACTTCATAAAGACAGAAAGTAGAATGGTAGTTGCCAGGACCTTGGGGGAGGGGGAAATGGGGAGTTATTGTTTGATAGGTATAGAATTTCAGTTTTATAAGATGAAAAGAGTTATGGAGAGGGATGGTGGTGATGGTTGGGCAACATTATATTTAATACCACTGAACTGTACACTTAATAATTAAGATGGTAAATTTTATGTTATGTATGTTCTACCACAATTTTAAAAAATGGGAAAAAAATTGGGAAGATTTGTTCTGGCAATATTATCAGTACTGGACAAAACAATACAGGGTTTCTTCAATAAGTGTTTGTGGTATCGACCCAGTGAATCAATCTGTTCTTTAAAAGAGCAATCATTACAGAACCGGGAGAAAATACAATAGTGATGTTTCATTGGGAGACTTAACAAGCTTAGCTATAAACCTCTGATTTTCAGTTTGGAAACTTCACTAGCCTACAAGTTGTTAGGAATTGTAGCCCAAAGTTACATTTTCATGTCACGAAAAGTGATAGAGCTTATTATATTCAAAATTCTTAATGTTATTGTTACCTATATTACCATTTGTAACATTACCAATGTTATAAAGCTCTCTGTGATCTGGTTTCTGCCTTCTCTCTACTTCTACAGGCTCAAGTCCAATAAGTTGCCTTGTTGTTTAGTGAACACCAGTCACAGTGGCCTCTGTTGCTCAAAAATGCCACGCTCCATGCTGAGGACCCTCGTGTGTTTTATTTTCTCTGCCTGAGACACCTTCCATCTCTGTTGTCTTCCACCCCTGCCCCACAATAAGTTTCTACTATCAGGTCTCAGTTTTAACGTTTCTTATTTTTTTTTTTTTTGACTCTCAACCACTGCGCCACCAGGGAAGCCCCTAACGTTTCTTCTTCCATGACTCCTTCTCTGACTCATCACTCTCCTTATTGCAATTGCAAGGGTAGTTTTTGAATTATCTGGCTTAATTTTTAATTTATTTATTTTTAGAAATTTATTATTCATTTATTTATTTAGGGCTGGGTTGGGTCTTCATTGCTGTGCGCGGGCTTTCTCTAGCTGCTGCGAGCAGGGGCTACTCTTCATTGCGGTGTGCGGGCTTCTTATTGCGGTGGCTTCTCTTATTGTGGAGCATGAGCTCTCGGCGTGCGGGCTTCAGTACTTGTGGCATGTGGGCTCAGTAGTTGTGGCTCACAGGCTCTAGAGCGCAGGCTCAGTAGTTGTGGTGCACGGGCTTCATTGCTCGGCAGCATGTGGGATCTTCCCAGACCAGGGCTCGAACCTGTATCTCCTGCGTTGGCAGGCGGATTCTTAACCACTGCGCCACCAGGGAAGTCCCCTGTTTAATTTTTTAAATCTCCTCTACTAGGCAATACAACATGCACAAAGCAGAGGCTTTCTGGCTTGGTTTGTTTTGCTTATGCTTGTTTATATAGTAGATGCTCAGTAAATCTTACTTGTTTAGATGAAGAAATTTCCTGCTAAATTTATTGTACATTAGCTGCATGTTTTAGTTTCTGCTTTGGGTATATTAGTAACTTAATTTGCAATCATAATATATATTTTTTAATGAACAATATGGACAGTTTTAAGATATTATCTTAGCAGTTAATTGTTGTGATATATGAGTGGCTGTCTTATACTACTTTTTTCCATTTTTAGGAAAAGAGAAAGAACCTATATGGTTAAGGCATTTGACTTTTGAGAATTATGTTACGTGGAGTGAAATGGTTGCTCACATTGTTTCAGTGTGGTAGGACAGTGCCAGTCTTGCCTCACATTTTAGTTTTGATATGTTGAGTACAGATCTGCTTACTCATAAGGGGTAGAGTCTTGTGGGGCCTGAATTTGGGCCATGATGGAAAGGACAGTGTCCAGAATGCCAGCTCTAAGACTAAGAACAACCTGAAAAAAGAGAAGGAACTAGTGTCCCATCATTCTTTTCCTCAGACCATCCACATTGCCAGGCTAAAATAGTGCATGGACAGAGATTATTATTTGAGTGTATTAATGTAAAGATCTTATTTGAGACTGTTTATTCTGGAGGTTGGTATTTGTAATAGGTGTGGAGAAATGGTGAGTGAGGAAGCAGTGATGGTAGGTTTTGATTTTATTCTGCTGTCTCTGAGGTCTTTCAGTTAAGGAAAAGAAAGCAGAAATAGCAGCTTGCAGTTTAATGGGCTTTGGGATCTCCCTTGCAGTGTAAAAACCACAAACTTTTCTTGAAGTGGTGGAATGTCTTAAACTGGGTTCCCCAGAAAGCAGAGCCCTGTAGAGTAATAATTTATTAGGGAGTACCAAACCGGACTGAGGAAGGAGAAAGGGAGGGAGAGCCAACATGAAAATGCACTATCTAGCTGGCTGTCGCTAACCGTGACAGCTTGCTTGATTGCATGGGATTGTGTAGACTCCATCTCAAGACAGTCTATCTGGGAGAAAAGGGGAACAATTTATCTAATGTTATCCATCTTCCAGTGACCAAAGGCTCACCTCAGGAGGTATTAATTCACCTGCATTTCTGAGCTCTGTATGAGTAAGTCCTGGCAGAGACCTGTGGTGTCTGGTGATGTCTTGTCCTTCAACACAAAAGTTTTGGGGTGGCAGGTGAGAGGCACACAGTGTATAGGCCTGAAGCAAGGTACTGTCAGATAGTTCCTCTGTGACACTGGTCAGAGTCCAAGCAGAGCTGGTTGCCATAGTGCTGGCTGGAATGAGAGATGAGTGAGGCTAAGAGGGCCTGGGGTGATGCATGTGGGGCTTCTAAAAATTGGGGATGGAGGCGGAAAGCTGAGTATCAAAGTCTAGATCTGAAAATTTGGCTTCTTTATGCTTAGGGTTTATGGGGGACATGTAATGCTGGTTTGTTTTAAGCATAGTAGTATTACGGGGATGGTATTCTATTAGAAGGGCTAATAGGGCTAAGTTTTAACTCTTGGTTATAAGATAAAGATAGATCCAGCTGTAAGCCACTTTCTTATTTCAAACAAACAGTTGCACAATTTGATACTGTGTGTTGTACACTTGATCCAGAAGCCTCACGTAAGCAAGAATGTTCTGTCAGATTGGACAAGAACAGAAACTAAAAATTGAGATACCAGTCTTAGTCATCAGGAGGATGTGAGTTCAGATGGCTCCGTTTGAATATTTTAGTGGGCACCATAGTCATTAGAGGAACAGTTGGGGTTTTTTTCTTATCACAGATCCTGTGGCTAAAAAAGCATACACACGCACATATCTATATACATATATATATATTTAAGTAAAGCATCCCTAAAATTTTTGTTACTTGTAGCTTAACTAGCACTGGCTTAAAATAAAAATGTTTGCTCTTAAACTATGCTTATTTTAGACCTACTTTTAAAATTTGCAATTGTATCAAAAGTGAAATGTTGAAGGAGACATTATTTCCGTTCATTTAGCAAACATTTATTGGGTATCTTCTATGTAGTTAGTAGACATGAGAAATACTTGGTTCTTTGGCTATCGGCTCAGATAAGATTTGATCCTTGCTCTCAGGAGCTTAGAGTAAGACATTAGCTAGTGATCGTAAGCATCATAAACATAAGTAAATGCTGTTATAGAAGTATAAGCCCTTTTTTTGTGAACCCAGAGATGGTGACTCTAAAGTGGGAATTTAGGGAAAACTTCCTGGAGGAGGTGATTTTGAGCTAACTTTTGAAAAATGGATGAACCAGGAGTTCGTTGTAAGAAGGGGTTGAGGATTGAAGGTGAGAAGGACAGTCCAGGCAGAGGGACTATAATGTGTTAACAGAATGCAAGTTGTTTGGCATGGCAGAAGTGAAGAGTGTCTGTGGGTGAGTTGCAAGAAAAAACCAGAAAGGTAAGTCAGGGTACTATCATAAATTCCTTCTTGTGCTTGTTTGAGGAGCTGAAGTGCAATTCTAAGGCTATGAGAAGCTATCATGAATTTTAGGGGAGTGACACTGTCAGTTTTGAATTCTAGGATGATCACTTTGGCAGGATTGTGGAGGAACAGTAATAGGACTAGATGAGAGGTAGAGCCAATTAAGATGCTATTACATTGATCCAGGTGAGATGTAATGAGGCCTGATTTAAGTCTGTGTTAGAAATGGAGAGAGAGGGACCCAACTAAGGTATTAAAGAGATTGAATGAGTAAGGTTTGGTAATTCATTGAATATGAATGAGAAAAAGGCCTTTGGGATGGCTTCAGGATTTCTGGGTTGAGTGACTGGATAGATAGTTGTGTCACTCATCAAGATGGAACAGATAGGAAAAAGGAATAAATTTAAGGAAAACAGTGATGAGTTAAGGTTTATGTTGAATTTGATGTCCAAAGAGAGTTAGTCATCAGGTGAATGGAATGTGTTGAGAGTTAAGGAGAGAGGTTTGGCCTAGAGATACAGATCTGGGAGTTGGTGGTGTATATATAAGGTGATAGTTGAAGTTGTTAGTTTAGATCAGTGATTCTCAACCAGGAGTGATTTTGCCTTTCCACCCCGCCCCCCCACTCCCCAGAGGCATTTGGCAATGACTAGAGACATTTTTGATTGTCACAACTGGGGGATCTAGTAGGTAGACACCAGAGATACTGCTAAATATCCTGTAATGTACAAGACATCCCCTCACAACAAATTATTATCTGGTCCAAAATGTCAGTTCTGCTGGAGTTGAGAAATCCTGATTTAGATAAGGTAACGCAAAAGAGTTTTAGAGAGAGTCAAGTATGGTATAGGACTGAGGATAGAATTTGGGGGAGATAACCTACGGTGATCAGAGAAAAACTGAGAAGGAGTGGCCAGAGAAGTAGGAAGAAGACAAGGAAAAAACTGCACCCCGGAAACCAAGGGGGAGTTTTAGGGTGAAGTGGTCAACATTTTCAGAGAGGCTAAATAAGAATTAAAAATTATGTTTTAAATTTGACAGTATATCCAAGTTTTCAATTTACTAAACTACTATTTTGAAGACATCCATGTACAACTTGTGTTGTGCTTCTTGAAGAAATATATTTTATAAAGTATTTATATTTGGCCTTTGGGAAATCAGTCATTTGGGAATCATTTATTGAGTATGTCTATAATGGTACTGTGCTGTGCTCCAGGGAAAAAAGGATGAGTAAGACGTAAACTATTCTTGAGGCGCTCACAGTGGGAGTGATGGGAAATGTCAGCACACTAAGTACCGTATGAAGCTATGAACAGAGAACCATGCAAACAGAGAGGACCTTCTAATATTTCTGTGATGTAGTCCAGCCAACCCTGGATCCTGATAAGGCTTAAAAGAGCAAAAGACTTGGGCATATTAAAAAAATTAATGTTTTTTTGCGGTATGCGGGCCTCTCACTTGTTGTGGCCTCTCCCATTGTGGAGCACAGGCTCCAGACGCGCAGGCTCAGCAGCCATGGCTCACGGGCCTAGCCGCTCCGTGGCATGTGGGATCTTCCCGGACCGGGGCACGAACCCGTGTCCCCTGCATTGGCAGGCAGACTCTCAACCACTGCGCCACCAGGGAAGCCCCTATCTTTTTTATTTTGGTGTTAAAAAATGGGCATTGAGACTGTGGGTGATATCTTCTATCTGTCATAAGCAAAATACCTATGGGATGTTTCATTTATAAATCACAACATAATCTACCACCTTCTACTACCTCTACCCCAAAATAGCCCTTTATGTTTCAAATGTGCCTGAGGCTTGTCTCATTTCTGTAACCTTCCTCCTTCCTGTCTACCCACTTCTGTTTCTTTGTAATCCCAGGCAGAGATAGTAAATGGTAGCTGTAACTGAGGGCTGTGGGGACTTGGGGGTTTTCTGGAGAACATGCTATTAAGACAGTGTGCTGTGGTGGGAAGATCTTGGGCTTTGGAGTCTCACTGACCCAACCCCCATTTCTGATGGCACCACTTACTGCTGTGTGTGCATGGGCAAGGTCTACAACTTCGAAGGCTGTATGAAAAATAAGTGAGATAATAAATTTAAAGGTTCTCAGTAAATGCTCACCCCCTTTTACCATTATTGCAAGTAGTCAGTAGCAACAGAGGATGCTTCAATTAAGATGATAGCATGCTCTGATGAAATTTTCAGTTAGATGGGGATAGCAAAATAATTATTACAAGGGAGGCAGTAAGATATAGTTGTTACCATAGATTTTAGCGTCTGAGAGACTTGAAGTCAACTCCTGACTGCAAGCTATGTTATTACCTTTGTTTACTTTGAGCAAGTTGACTTAAACTCACCAAGACTTAGTTTATTTATACAATAAATGGGATTGGCTTTCGGAAGATAGTCAGCAAGGCCCATCTAAGTATTTGTGTCTTCTTTAATTGAAAGTGATTTTATTCAGCCTCAATTGTCATGAATATCTTGACACACTCTGCCCAGTTCAGGAGGTCCATCCATAGAAAAAAGACTAAAATATTTATTGTCTGGTTCTTTACAGAAAGAGTTTGCCAGTTTCTGTTATATGCAATTAAGTTACTTGGAATCAATTTGATTCTTTTGAGGATAGCTTTTAAACTTTGAGTGGGTCCAAAGCAGCCTTTAGTCTAGGGCTAACTTACCCCAGAACTGCTATGATTCCTTTCAGAGGACTCTACCGTGTATTAGGAGATCTTTCCTCTTTGGTTGGTGGGAGCATAGAAACTGTTTCCAACTGCATGTGATCTTTGGGAATTGCAGCTCTCTGCTGATTCTTTCCTCAGTCCCAGGGAATTTCCTCTCGCTCACACATGAATACCCAGCTAGAGACTCCTCAGGTCCCCTGTGCAGTTCTCTGTGTTGCTCTCTTCTCTCAGATACACTGCCCCGTAAATTCTCGCTGCCTTGGCTTCACCTGACTCTGAATAGTTCAGCAATGTTACTGGGCTTTGTTTGGATTCCCCCTTCCTGTGCTGCAACCTGGAAACTGCCTCTAGGGCAGTAAACTGGGGCAGTCGTAGGACTCATCTTCTTGTTTCCCTTCTCTCAAGGATTGTGGTCTTCCTGCCTGTTGTCCCGTGTCTGAACACGTAGTTTTATATGTTTCGGTACAGTTTTCTAGTTTTTCAAAGTGTGCTTGTGTTGGTGGGGCAGGGGGGTGGAGTGCTATGGGAGGTAGTTATAGGGTAAATCCTGCTTTTTACTTTTTCATGGCCAGAAGCAAAGTTATGTTCGTAGCTTTTCTTTTTTTTCTTCCTGTATACTCTCTAGGAAGTCAGATGAGTCCACAACCTTTACAGTCACCTTTTTTTCATAGCAATTAAGTGCCATGGTCATTTGTATTGGTCTGGGCTCTTCAGAGAAGCAGAACCAATAGGAGGTACAGATAGATGGATAATGAGTTAGTTTACGTTGTTAAGGAGGCTGAGAAGTCCAGGGATCTGCAGTCAGCACGCTGGAGACCCGGCAGAGCTGATGGTATATTCTTGTCCAAGTCGAAAGGTGTGAGAACCAGGAGAGCTGGTGGTGTAAATTCCAGTCTGAGTCTGGAGGCAGGAGAAGACTGATGTTCCAGCTTGAAGCCTGGCAGGGAGGGTATATTCTCCCTTACTCTGCCTTTTTGTTCTGTTCAGGCCTTCAGTGGATTGGATGAGGCCCACCTACACTGGGGAGGGTAATCTGCTTTACTCAGTCCATTGATTCAAATGTTAATCTCATCCAGAAACACCCTCACAGGCACACCCAGAATAATGTTAAACCACATATCTGGGTACCCTGTGACTCAGTCAAATTGCCCTAAAATTAACCATCACACCACAGGATCTCCCAGTTTTGCCCTTCATCTGATTTGTATAATCATGAATCTTGATAACACTAAATGCATTCCCTTTGGTCCCATTTTCTCCTGCTATGGAGATTATTCCTGAGTTTCTAGAGTAATCTCAATCTCATTTCAAAGATCTATTTCCTGGGGTCACTTTCCAACAAAAACGCAGAAGCACTTTTCAAATTATTTGAGAGGGACTGTTTATAAATATGTGGAAGAAATGTGGGAAAACCACAAGAGGTAGGATAATACCTGTTGACAACATTTGAGCAGTTACCTCTAGGCCTGAAGAGGTGAGGGGAGGGAACATATCAAACCTGGAAGGAGACAGTCCTTGTAGAGATGGCTGTCTTGGGAGGAGCAGTGACACTCGGTAGAGGCACCCAGCCAGCCCAAGATCACCCCACTGAACCCCTGGGTCAGAGAGAGGGTGAACTGGAGGGGCAAATGACAGACAATCAGCAAAGTCAGGGGAGCTGGGTTATAGTAACCGCCTGGCCCCTCTCCCTCAGAAACAGAGGTGTTTCAAGATGCAAACCTAGGATTTGAAATGAGAGGAAATCCAACTTACAGATTGTCATCTTTCTGCCTTTCTGTATATATAGTCACTCCCAAGTTATTTTCTCTGTGTGCACTGGAGAATTGATGAAAGCAGGGAAGGAGAAATAATGTTAGATTATCTAATTTGATGAAGGGCATCAGCAGGTCTCTGTTATTTTACAGATAAGGAGGGTGATATAAAAAATTAATAAAGTTTGGGCTTCCCTGGTGGCGCAGTGGTTGAGAGTCCGCCTGCCGATGCAGGGGACACGGGTTTGTGCCCTGGTCCAGGAAGATCCCACATGCCGCAAAACGGCTGGGCCTGGGAGCCATGGCCGCTGAGCCTGCACGTCTGGAGCCTATGCTTCTCAACGGGAGAGGCCACAACAGTGAGAGGCCTGTGTACTGCAAAAAGCAAAAAAAAAAAAAAAAAAATAAAAAAAAAAAAAAAAAAAAAAAAAAAAAATTAATAAAGTTTGCCAGTTTGCCCAGGGTAATAGGCCAGAATCTAGATACTCCGTAACCCATAATGTATTTGTGCATAAGAAAATTATCCAGAGAAGGAAGAAAACATTGATATATATCAGAGTGTTTGACTTTGAAGCATAATAGTGACAATTATTTATGTAGGCTGTATTTATATGTAAGCTGTATGTTACATGCCTCTTTCACTTTTAACTCATTAATAGACATAGATGGATATTTTAGGTTTAATTCAGTCTTTCTATAAATCATTAAGAAAATCTTGGGGGAAGTGTGAGTCATTCCTTGTTATCACAGAAAGAGAACATTTATTGGATGATATTTGGTAATTATCGGTGAATTTGGAACATTGGGGAAAGAGGCTGCTGCCTTGCATCTTTGGCTATGTGTGAAACTCTCAGTTTGTGAATTTGAAAATAACAGAATCCACAAATGTGTGATAAGTGATGACCTAGCTTCTGTCAAACACCTCCAGTGAGGTAGATTTTGCTGTTTCGCGATAGCTCTATTTATTATAATTTTGAACAAAAATCTGCCTTATTATTTTTAAAAATTAATTTTTATTGGAATATAGTTGCTTTACAATGTTGTGTTAGTTTCTGCTATACAGCGAAGTGAATCAGCTGTTTGTATACATATATCCCCTTTATTTTGGATTTCCTTCCCATTTAGGTCACCACAGAGCACTGAGTAGAGTTCCCTGTGCTAAACAGTAGGTTCTCATTAGTTATCTATTTTATACATAGTATCAATAATGTATATATGTCAGTCCCAATATCCCAATTCATCCCACAAATCTGCCTTCTTATAACTTTCACATGCTTTTACGAGGTCTGCCCTCATGAGAACCAACTAATCTAATTCTTTTTCTTTTCATAACCTGTGAAATATTTGTACACCATGATCAGTTTTTTTCCCAGCTAAACAACTTCCTGCCTTCAGCTTTCTCTCATATGAGGCAGTTTTGAGTATGCTTATCATTCTTATTGTCTTCCTGGCCATGGGTCGCTTTGTCAGCATCCTGCTTAAATAAGGTTGCAGGATTTGAACATTATTTCTAGGCATATTCTGAAGTGATATTAGTGAATGGATTTTTAATCATCTGGTACAAAATGGTGAGCAATACAGTGCAAGAGGAAAAGCAGTGTAATCAGTTCTTTACACTTCCTTACTTCTTTATGCTTCTGCTTACCTAATTCTCATGGTCTGGAAAGAAAACAGCTGTGTTCATCAGATTCTCTTAATCTATTTCCCTATTGCATGTCTGTGATTTTTTCCCTAAAATCTAAGTTCCTCAGCTTTAAGGAATAGACAAACTGCAGTCACTGTGAGATAGTTGAATTTACATACTGCACCTTCACTTAGACATACTCATTTTCAAAAACCCATTGAAAGTGTGGAATGTTTCTTGGCCTTACAAAGGTCACCCTTTGAAAAGATTACCTTTAACCTTTTATGGTAATAAATAAGGCTGTATAAGTAGCCAGCTGTGGAAGTCAAGTAATCAATAGGTAGACATGTAAGGTTCTGTTTTACAGAGTTGATTTCTGTCATACCTAATTGTTGATTATCATTTGTAAAAACAACAGCAATAAACTAATTTCTCTGTTCCATCTTTCCTGCCAATAAAGTGAATGCAGCATTGTGGCACTGAGCCAGATGAGAAAGATAAGAAAAGAAAGGAGAATCCAATCAGTCAGAAAAGAGATTAGTTGAATCTGAGTATAACGTACAGAATATCACCAATTTGAAATAGGCAATTAAATGACATGTTGGGACGTTGCTTAAAAAAATTGAAGGAACGTATGATATATCAAGTTGTAAGCAAAGCCATTGGCTTGAACAGTCCTAGTACCATTAAAACAACAACAACACAACAAAACTTAGCATGCTAGCCAGGTAGAACTCTCCTGGAAGAAGCCCCTAGGTTCTGTGACCCTGTTTGACCCTGAGTGATAATCTGTATCCCTCACCATATCTTGGTAAACGTGCTACTTTATGAAACAAATCAAATCCATTAGTATTAACATTTTTGTATTAAGTTTAGGAAGAAATTTTATAATCATTATGATATTATATGTGCGTATTTGTTTTTAAAGGTGTTAGAAGCATTTAAGAGAATTAAACCTATTAGAGAATGTCATGTTAGCTTTGTAATTTTAAATGTTTCTTTGATATTAAACATATTATGTATTAATTAGTATTATTTTTAGATGTGAGTAAAAGAAAACCCAATGCAGTGTTAGCTTAAACAACGTTTATTTCTCTTTCACATAAGACGACACAATCCATACAGGACTGGTAAGACAGTTTTATTCCACAAGGTCTTCAGGAACCAGAGTTTTTTCCCAGTTTGCTGCTACACCATACCTAGGAGGATTTTAATTTAAAAGATGTAAAATCGTTTGGTTAAGTTTCTAAATAGTGTTAGAGCATTCAAGATAATTGGATTTATTTCATTTATTAGTTCTGTTTATTAAATTTACAACTGTTGCTTGGGTATTTACAATGATTTTGGTAGGTGGTAAGGCTACCCTGTCAGGCATTTGTAAGGTTTGAGAGTATCCGATTTACTTGATTTGTAAATGTAGTTTTAAATGTTTTAGGCAACTTAATTTACCTAACTGTATAATTGGAGTTATTGAGGACATCACACACTATGCACCCGGAGTTGAGACAGCTGACATCTTTTTTAAAAAAAAATGCTTTTAAGTATACATTTTATGTGGTCAAGGGGGAGTAAATAATCTCTTTAATATTTGCATATCTTTCATGAGACTTTGACAAGTTTAGCTCTTTGCTGTTAAGAGATTCAAATTAAAGCTTCACTTTTTCAGTAGTGATAGTGTTGTCAAAAATATTAGCCATGTATACAGAGGAAGTCTTTAAGACATGAACTAGTTGTCATTGGGGTCAGTCCAAGTAACTGCAAATGTGTGTAAAGAGAAAACCTAACAAAGCTTTTTATGCAGAATGCTGTCTTCATACTTCCTATCCATTGGCTATTTCTTTGAAGGCTAGATATCATAAAAATGCCTATGTCTAAAAACTTTTGAAATTTAATACTATTGCAGATTTTTGGATATTTGTTTGAAAACTAAATTATTTCTCAAATTTTAACTTAGCTTTTTTTTAGCATGAGTGACATTTTTGAGAAAGGGGCTATCTCAGGTATTGAGTAATACACATTTAAAGTTTCCTTTCTCTTTAGATAACTGATGGCATTTTTCCTCTCCAATAATAATATTTTCAATATCTGTGCCCTGATTTAAAAGATACCAATATATAAAAACTAAACTTTATAAAACTATCAAGTTTGTGGGGTGCTTCTTTGAATAATGAAGTTTTCCTTTATACCAAAGATCTCTGCAACTAGGGAATTCTGTGCTCTCCTTTGTAAGACTTGTTTTGGTTACAAGTTTACATTTGTCTAGTGATTGTGTGATTAGTGTCTGTCTGTCCCATAGACTTTATGTTTCATGAGGGAAGATACTGTGTCTATTTTTCTTCACCATTGTATCCCTAGTTCCAAACCTCATGCTTGGTATATAGTAGGTGCTCAGTAATATGTTGAATGAGAGAGTGAATGGAGAGAAATCTCTTATGTGGTGAGTGTTCATTGATACCTTAAAATAAAACTCATTTTTACAGAAATGTAATTTATATTTAATCTTTCTTAGGGTTATAGCTATTACATAAGTTAATTGCCTATAATTTTAAATGGCAGAGAATGGAATTTTAAAATCAGTTACTATTCTGTAAATGCTTTAATGGTATCCCGTAACCAAAATAAAAAACTAGCTAACATTGCAAAGGTTTATTACCCTTCTGAGTAGTCTTCAATTTACTGTGGGGTCACAGACATCAGTGACTCTGCTTCCTATTAATTCTTTTTTTCTGGTTTCTTATCTAGATACTCTGATACATGGGCCATTCATATAAGTCCCCAGATCTCTAGCATAACTTAAATGGGTAGTGCAGTAAGGCTTTTATTGTATATATAAAATGTTTATAGAAAGGAGTTGGCCTCTCAGTATTTGTAGATGTATTATCTTTTATTTAATAAATACTAATTTTTTTGGTAGTCTTCTTAAAATGGTTTTTCATTTTTATGCTTTGTATCTTTTCCTTTACTCTTAAAACAAATTGAGTTTAATGTAATTCTTTTGTGTGAAGACTGCACTGAAGCCAGAGTTTTCTCTTTTGCTGTACATCTCTTTATTTTCTCTATTGTATTCTATATTCTTATTATTTTTTAAAATGCTGGCTGTCATAATTTTGTCTAATTTTTTAATGTTTAGACTTTTTTGTTGCTTCACAATACACACATTAATAGGTATTTTAGTTACTGTAAGAAGTACAGTTTTGTGCTAAGCCCTTGTCACATGGCTAAGATAACTTTTTCTTGTTCCAGTAGGTCACTCCTGTTTTGCTAATTTGCTGCTAAAATGCTCTTGTTTTGCCTTGTGGGCATGTATTGCTAGTATGTTTCAAATTACAGCTCCTGAATCCCTTGTACTTGGAGCTCACTGTTTCTGCTTAAAAATGAATTTGAGATTTTTAGAAACTAGGTGGGCTAATAAAACCGGTGTTATATGTCATGTAAATTTGATAAGAAGGCTGGAAATGTCACCATATAAACAAAAAGATAGGGATTACAGAAATTTAGTTAAAAGATATATCAAAATAACCAAACATAGTCCACTGCAATTTTACAGCTGTAACCCTAGCTATGACCTTTTTGTTGGCTTGAAAGATGATACACATTCATTACAGAATAACTTGGTGTATCAGAGCTTGTTAAATTATTTCAGGGAACTTGTCTGGGCATCATCAAGCAATAGAAGAAAAATCTGCTCCTATATTAGCTAACCTTCCAACTGTGTGTTATCTTTTGATCTCATGTATGTTGGCATGACCTTAAACCTGCTTCTTTGGAGATGTGTGTGGTAAGAATATGGGGCTTAGGATGAAACAGGCCTAGACTAAGATCCTTAGTGATTTCGTTGCTAGCTGTATAACTTTGGGCAGTCTAGTTTTCTGATCTTTAACTACTTTATATGAAGTATGACATATAAACATGTCATATGTCATGTGAAGACAACTTTCCAAGGCCACAGCTAGAAGTGGGTAATTTCTTATAATAATATTTTACTGTAGTAAAAATGCCTGGGTGACCAAATATAGGGTGTGCAGTTTTCTTTTAATATCTATTTATTTTCGACTGTTTGGCTATTTACAAAATTGTTTTGGCCATTATGTAAACATGTATTTTTGAGCACCAGTTATAGTAAGGAAGGGGAATATGGTATTTAGTGGGGGAGGCAGGATAGAGGCATGAAAAAGATAGATAATCATACAGTGTAACATTTGTTAAGTGTCAGATGCTGGAGGAGATTAGAAGAGGGGATGGCTATGGAGAGCTGGTTTGGAGGCTGCCATGGAAGAAAGGGATTTAGATAAGCAGAGGCTGGGGATAGCCTTCCACTTTCCTCAAGTGTGAAATGGAAATAGTACTGCCTCATAGGATTGTTATTAGGATTCAGTGAAATACAGTATCTTAAAAGTATCTATGCAGTGCTGTATGACACATAACTGCTATTTTTGTTACTCTTCTAGACTGAATATAAGTGGTTCCTTCTGTCATCTTAAATTTTCTTTCACAGATGCCTGACTACTCCTTTAACATGGAGATAACACATAGTTTTCATTTTAAATACCAACTGGTTATCTGGAACATAATGTTGAAAAAATTCTGATCCACACCTGGTTTCAGCAGGAAAGAATGTGATCAGTTAGTGCTCAATTAGTGATGCCGAGGGCAGGTGTAAAGCAGGATGGAGGCCAGGATGGTGGTGTATGGGTTGTTGGAGTATGTAAAGCAAGGATTTATCATCCTTACCTATATAGTCCTGTTATCACCTATTTTTTTTCTAGCCCCTCCGTTCACTTCTTCCTATTAAACTCTGCAGTATAAACTGACAAGGTTCAGAAGTAGGATGCCAAGTTTATCCCTATATTTCTAGATACTCAGTAAATATTTGCTGAATGGTTAACTAAATGAAGAAACTCCTAGCCCCAGATTAGACAAGAATTTGAGATAATAACCATTGCTCAAAAAATCTCTTTATACATTATTCCATTATATTCTACGAAGCAGCTTCCATTTAAAAAATACTTATATCCTCAACAAAGCTTAAGTTCTCAACGTGGTTTACTCATATCCGGTTCTTTTCCTAATGGAAACCACCCACATGAGAAAACGAGAGTGTTAGTTGCGGGAAGGGATGAGTTGGAAAAGTAAGGGGCAGTTTTCTAATTGGGAAAAAGGTTAGATTTTAAGAAAGATGTGCCTGAATGGCTTTCAGCTCTGAGATGAGTGGGTTTCTGGGATGATGTAGTAGGGTTGCAAGGTGGTACAAAAATGGAAAGTACGAAGACAAACAAAATTTTAATATTGAGTGATAGGTATGCAATTGTAAAAACATTGAATAATTTTCTTTGTAGTCGTACTTTCTGCTCCCTGCTCTAATATTCTAGATCCCCCTCCTTTCCGCTTCTATTTGCAGTATTATTGCCTATGGGCCCTCCAGGTTGGCACTTGAATTTTGACCCATTTCATTCTCATCTTTACTCACTTTCTCTCTAAATCCTTCTTTTCTTCGAGGTAAACAAGTAGGGTATTCTAAACCTTTCCTGGGTACTATTAATTGGTAGAACTACTTTGTCTCACCCAGCCACTTGACGTCCTTCTGAAAGAAAAATAGTGATTGCAACTCCTTTCTTACATCTGATTGCTCCTAAGAAAGGATCTTGGTTTCAGAAAGAAAAGAAGGAATAGGAAAGTAGATGTGAGAAAGTGAAATTGTAAAGTTTGCACTGGATGTCCTTCCTTACTTTCTGAAGGTTCTTGTACCTTTGAGTGTCTTCTCATTAATATGTGGATAAAGGCTTGTTTTTACAAAACTTCTATTATTTACTTGACTCTATGTTTAGATATTTTTTAAAACTCATGAAATGAGGTTGTATATTCTTGGCTGTACTGTCTGCATTTAAAGAATGGATTTAATGCCTTTAGTTATGATGCCAAGTTACAATTTTTTAAAGACATATATTCCTGACATTGGTGTTCAACTGTATTTAAACTGCTTCCTTTATTTTTGGAGCTAGGAAGCAGAGTAGAAGGTGCAGAGAGTTTTCAGGCTTATTGCTAATACCAAGTAAATGGGAATGTCTACTATTTAGCTGATTCATGAATAGTGGGATTGCTGCAGAAAGACCTGATTCTAGATCAGAATTATCCTTGGAACATTTAATGATGTCACCTTTAATAGAAAGGTTTAAAACAGCCTTTCTTATGCCTATTTCTTTTTTACCTAGCTTTTCATTTTGACGTGGTCACAGTGTCTATTCTAGCTTGACAATTAATTTATAATATAAAAGTAATCTCTAAACCCGTTTGAAATCCACTTGTGACATATAATCCATTAATTAAATTTGCACCTGTTAGAAATGATAGAACTTTGTTGTAGTAGAATGAGGAGGATGTGGCAGTGTGTCATTCATTCTGTGAGTGGCATTGTGGCAACTGAAATAGTTTGACTTACAGTAAGAATCTTTTGTGCTTCAATGCATGAGCTACTGTGAAGATATGAGGAAGTGGGAAATAATGATCTGTGTCATGGTAAGTTCTGCTAATGATGGTCTCTTCAAAATGCTGTTACTTATGGGGCAATGGATTCCAAAGAATCTATGTAAACTTTCAGTAGTACTTTGTTAGTTTTTCTGTTAAGTTTATGTGGAGGAATGGCTGTTCACATTTTCTTTAATTTAAAGTCTAGGGCAAATAAACTAATTTGTACTTGTAATCATGAGTTGTTGTTCAGAGTCTTTCTCTATTAATTTAAAAGTATGGCTTCAGCCTATGCCAACATTCCATTCTGGTAATTTTATTAATTAGAGTAAAATGCTTTCCGGCAGTATCAATTTTGTTTACTGATACATAGGAGAAGATAGTGAAGAATGTGCCTTTAACTTTCTCTTTAATGTATATGCCCTACTTTTTTAGGAGTTTCAGTATACATTATTCACTGGCGAATTTTGAAGTAAAATGGTGATGAATCTGCTCACAGTGCTGAACTTTTGGTTTACAATTGCTTATTCACTAAAGTACAAGAAATATTTAAAGTACATATTTTCTCTAGATTAGGATTTAACATACTAATAAAGTAGATTAAAGATTGTTCCTTTACAGTGTTAGAGGTTTTGTGAAAAGACCTTTTTTTTTTTGGCTGTGTTGGGTCTTTGTTGCTGTGCCCGGGCTTTCTCTAGTAGCAGCGAATGGGGGCTACTCTTTGTTGTGGTGCATGGGCTCCTCATTGCAGTGGCTTCTCTAGTTGTGGAGCACGGGCTCTAGGCGTGTGGGCTTCGGTAGTTGCAGCACGCAGGCCCTAGAGCACACGGGCTTCAGTAGTTGCAGTGCGTGGGCTCAGTAGTTGCAACGCATGGGCTCTAGGGCATGCGGGCTTCAGTAATTGTGGCTCACCGGCTTAGTTGCTCTGCAGCATGTGGGATCTTCCTGGACCAGGGATCGAACCTGTGTCCCCTGCACTGGCAGGTGGATTCTTAACCACTGTGCCACCAGGGAAGTCCCGTGAAAAGGCTTTTGACTGACCCAGTGTCTTAGTCAATTCAGGCTACTGTAACAAAAATACCATACGTTGGGTGGCTTAAATTACAGGCATTCATTTCTCACAGTTCTTGAGGCTGGATAGTCCAAGAACAAAGTGCCAGCTGATTCTGGTCTGGTGAGGTCCTGCCTCCTGGATCACAGATGACCATCTTCTCATTGTGTCCACTCGTGGTGGAAAGGGCAAGAGAACTCTCTGGGGTCTCTTTTATAAGGTCACTCATCCCATTCATGAGAGCTCCACTGTCATGACCTAATCACCCCACAGGCCCTACCTCCTAGTAGCATCACATTGGGGGTTAGGATTGCAACATAAGAATTTTGGGGGGCCACAAACATTTAGTGCATATCACCTAGTTTCAATTTCTAATTCCAGTTTGAACTTTAAGCCCTTGTTTTGAATAGAGTCAAACTACTTAGACCATCTATTTCAATGGAGAAGAAAGTCAATAGATGATACTCAGATTCTCTTAATTTATTTTGGTATAATCTTTTCCATGTTACGTTAAAAACAAGATGAGGCTGCTATTGCTACTGCAGGTTTTAGCCAATGCACTAAAACAAGAAAAGGAAGTAAGGGTTATTAATGGTGGAAAGGAAAAGAGAGTTGTCGTGAATTCTTTGTAATATGTTTTTCTACCTATGTAATATGTTTGTCTACCTAGAAAATTCAAAGATATGATCAGAAAATGTCTTGAAAAATAATGAGAATTCTGTAAGATATCTTGGGGGATATAAGATCACTGAATAAAAGTCAGCAGCTTTCCACTTCTAGTTCTGGCAGTGTGGCAGACAATGTTTAGAAAAATGCTTCTTGTAACAATATACCTTAAAATATTACATGGAATATTAACAAAAAGTACTTTTCAATACATGACTGAGGTAGTAGGAAAGGAAGAGAATTTCTCAGAACTTAGAAATAATAAGAAAGTGTGAGCTAATTGGTATAGGTGAGCATTGGAATTGATATTTACCTAGGTATTACCTGCTGATCCTTGGTGGCTTAGGGCCTATATTTTATAGGTCTGTTTATGAAGGAATGGAGATAAAGTTTGGCACCTAAGAAGGGAGTAAGTTTCAATGGAGAATCACCATATAAAAGCTGGGATGCCCAAAGGATGACATCCTTAATAAATGACCATTGAAATAACTCTTCCTTACATTGGTGGCTATTGGGATATATGCTGGACTTGTCCTCGGCTCTGGTTAGAATGCAAAGAAAAGAAAAAAAGGACAGATAAAGCAGAAGATTAGACACAACTAAAGAGGACATTAGTTAACTAGAATGTAGATGAAAAGAAAATACCCAGAATATAACATATAGAGAAGATTGGGGAACAAAAAATGAAAGTTTGAGGGACATGGAGGACAGCATGGAAGGTCCCTCACAG
The DNA here is from genome assembly GCF_003031525.2 of Neophocaena asiaeorientalis asiaeorientalis. Lineage (NCBI taxonomy): Eukaryota > Metazoa > Chordata > Mammalia > Artiodactyla > Phocoenidae > Neophocaena > Neophocaena asiaeorientalis. The sequence continues at coordinate 96,905 of NW_020175825.1, read as the reverse complement.
GTCTAGTCAGACTTCTAGAAGGAGATAATGGAGAAAATGTGACAGAGGCAATATTTAAAGAGAGAATGAGAGTTTTCCAAGACAGAACTAAAATTGAGGAAAACAATAGCATATAAATTGGCCTGGAAGGGAGAGTGATTAGATTTTAAGCATTCAAAGAAGAAAAGTTAGAGGTATTGATTACCTTTATGCTTTAAATATTTGTTTAAATAACTGGGTAATCATTTTAAGAATAGAAATGGAGTGTATGATTTCTGTTTTAAAAGTGGGAAAAATGTAATGAGGGAAAGAATCACAATAAAAAAAAATAAGGCTGCCCCCCAAAAAAGTTAAGCAAAGAGAAAGTACAAAACAAAATAGTAGATATGAATTCAAATGTATCAGCAACATAAATATTAATATTTTACAACTCTTCAGTTAAAAGAATAATATTGTAAGACTGGAGAAAAGAAACCCAAAATAAAACAAAAACAAAACCCAGATAGGTTAAAGCTATTTAGAAGAGATATGCCTAAAACATAAAAATATACATAGGTTAAAAGTTAAAGGATTGGAAATGATAAATCAGGCAAAATGAAAGTGGGTGTAATGTTAATAGATAAAATAAACTTTAAAGACTTTTAAAGCAAAAGTATTACTGAAAGTAAGGAATTACTACCTATAAATAAGCTTGCTTCAATGGCTATATATAGACTCTTCCTGTCAAATATACCTGGAACATTGGTAAAAATTGACCATGTGCTAGCCCATGAAACAGGTTTCAGTGAATTTCAAAGATTGGTATCATTCAGATCACGTTCTCTAATATCACACAATTAATTTTGAGGTTTATAACAAAATAGTAACTAAAAACATCTACACATTTGGAAATTAAAAACAATTTCTAAATAACTCATGGTTGAAAGAGGAAATAATGAAAATAAAAACGTGAGATAAAGCTAAAATAATATTTAGAGATAAATGGTCATTAAGTGTTTATATTTTAAAAGAAGAAAGGCTGAAAATAAGTAAGATAACTATTTAACTTAAGAAGTTAGAATAATGCAATAAACCCAAAGAAAGTAGAAGGAAAGACATGATTAAGAGCAGAAATTAATGAATTTGAAAACAAAGATACAGTAGAGAGGACCAACAGAACCAAAAACAAAAAACAACAACAAAAAAAACCTAATAAATTAGACAAATGCCTGGCAAGGTAGAGTTAAAAAAAAAAAAAAAGGAGAGACAACCTATAAGTAAATTGGAACTAAAGATGGGACTTGACAAATGCAACCATTGGTTTCAAATATGAGAAAATGTTTGGACCGCTCTGTGACTATACATTTGACCATTTTCTTGAAATAGGTAATTCCTGGAAAAATGTATATCACCAAAACAGATTCAGAAATAAATAGAAAATCTAGATTATTCCATATTTATTAAAAGGAATCAGTAGTTAAAAATTTTATTACCATGAAGATAGCAAGCCAACACAAACTAGTAATTCCAGTCTTAAACAAACTCACTCATAGAATAGAAAAATATTTAATACTTTACAACTTAGTTTATGAGACTAGCTAAACCTTATAAGGCTAGAACGAAAAGGGAAAATTACAGGACAGTCTCCCTAATTAATGTATGTAAAAAGACTTAAGTAAATATAAGGAAGCCAAATTCAACATTGTATTAAACAACTATACTGTGATTAAACTGGATTTAATACAGAGAAGCAAGTTTGGTTCAACATTAGAAAAAAATGTGTTAATGTAACTCACCATTTTAGCAGCTTAAAGGAGAAAAAGTATAGTTTATTATAATTCAGAAAGATGCCAAAAAAACATCCTACAAAACCCAACAACCACTTAGGATTAAAACTCTTCTCCAACTAGGAACAAAAGGGAATTTTATTTAACCTGATACAGTGTATCTCTAAAAACTATATAGCAAGAATCATACTCACTGGTGAACTATTAAAAACATTGCATTTAAAATTATGACTAAGAGAAGGAGGCTGGTTTCACAGCTTTTATTTAACATTATACAGGCACTCCTAACCTGCAAAGTAAGTTCAAACACATAACATACATGAATAAGAAATTAAATAAAAGAAGCAAACTGTCATTTGAAGAAAATATAATTATTTACATATAAATATTTTTTAAAAACTATAGAACAGTTATTAAAATGAACACAGGAATTTAGCAGGGTGGCTGGATATAAGATTAATATACAAGAAAATTAAATTTCTATATACTAGCAATAAAGAGAAAATGCAGTTTTAAAAAAGATACAACAGGGAACTCTACTCAATGCTCTGTGGTGACCTAAATGGGAAGGAAATCCAAAAAAGTGGAGATATATGTATATGTATAGCAGATTCACTTTGCTGTACAGCAGAAACTAACACAATATTGTAAAGCAACTATATTCCAAAAAAAATTAATTAAAAAAAATTATACAGAAATGGAAAAAAAAAGATTCAGCCTATTCCTTAAAGTGTCGCCTCTTTCATAAGTTTATCCCATTCTCTTTAATTGGAATTAAGCATTCCTCATTTTATTGGCCAAGAGTAGTTGGTTTACATATTTGTAAGATTATATCTTTCAACAGTTATCGCATAATTGACTATTTGTCTCCGCCCACTTGACTTTAAATGTCATTCATAGAACAAATGACAATGAAAACACGATGGCCCAAAACCTATGGGATGCAGTAAAAGCAGTTCTAAGAGAGAAGTTTATAGCAATACAATCCTGCCTCCAGAAACAAGAAAAATCTCAAATAAACAACCCAACATTACACCTAAAGTAGTTAGAGAAAGAAGAAAAAAAAACCCCAAAGTTAGCAGAAGGAAAGAAATCATAAAGATCAGATCAGAAATAAATGAAAAAGAAATGAAGGAAATTATAGCAAAGGTCAATAAAACTATAAGCTTCACAGGCTCTGGACGCGCAGGCTTAGTGGCCATGGCTCACGGACCCAGCCACTCCACGGCATGTGGGATCTTCCTAAGACTGGGGCACGAACCCCGTGTCCCCTGCATCGTCAGGTGGACTCTCAACCACTGCGCCACCAGGGAAGCCCTAGTTACCTATTTTACGTTTGGTAGTGTATATATGTCCATGCCACTCTCTCACTTTGTCAGAGCTTACCCTTCCCCCTCCCCATATCCTCAAGTCCATTCTCTAGTAGGTCTGTGTCTTTATTCCCGTCTGACCCCTAGGTTCTTCATGACCTTATTTTTTTCTTAGATTCCATATATAAGTGTTGGCTTACAGTATTTGTTTTTCTCTTTCTGACTTACTTCACTCTGTATGACAGACTCTAGGTCTATCTACCTCACTACAAATAACTCAATTTCGTTTCTTTTTATGGCTGAGTAATATTCCATTGGATATATGTGCAATATCTTCTTTGTCCATTCATCTGTCAGTGGAAACTTAGGTTGCTTCCATGTCCTGGCTATTGTAAGTAGAGCTGCAAAGAACATTTTGGTACATGACTCTTTCTGAATTATGGTTTTCTCAGGGTATATGCCCAGTAGTGGGATTGCTGGGTTGTATGGTAGTTCTATTTTTAGTCTTTTAAGAACTTTCTAATTCTATTGATTTGAGTCTTCTCCCTTTTTTTCTTGATGAGTCTGGCTAATGGTTTGTTAATTTTGTTTATCTTCTAAAAGAACCCGCTTTCAATTTTATTCATGCTATCGTTTCCTTCACTTCTTTTTCATTCATTTCTGATCTGATCTTTATGATTTCTTTCCATCGGCTAACTTTGGGGTTTTTTTTTTTTCTTCTTTCTCTACTTGGTTTAGGTGCAAGGTTAGGTTGTTTATTTGAGATGTGTCCTGTTTCTATGTGTTTGTATTTTTTACAGATCTTCTCCTGTAATTGATATCTAGTCTCATAGCGTTGTGATAGGAAAAGATACTTGATATGATTTCAGTTTTTTTAAATTTACCAAGCCCTGATTTGTGACCCAAGATATGATCTATCCTGGAGAATGTTCTATTTCTCCATCAAATCTGAATGAGATCCTTGCTGGGTAGAGTAATCTTTGTTGTAAGTTTTTCTCCTTCATTACTTTAAATATGTCCTGCCACTCCCTTCTGGCTTGCAGAGTTTCTGCTGAAAGGTCAGCTGTCATGGGGATTCCCTTGTGTGTTATTTGTTGTTTTTCACTTGCTGCTTTTAATATGTTTCCTTCATGTTTAATTTTTGATAGTTTGATTAATATGTGTCTTGGTGTGTTTCTCCTGGGATTTATGCTGTATTGGACTCTCTGTGCTTCCAGGAGTTGAATAACTATTTCCTTTCCCATATTAGGGAAGTTTTCAACTATTATCTGTTCAAATATTTTCTCAGTCCCTTTCTTTTTCTCTTCTTCTTCTGGGACCCCTATAATTTGAATGTTGGTGTTTTTAATGTTGTCCCAAAGGTCTCTGAGACTGTCCTCAGTTCTTTTCATTCTTTTTTCTTTATTCTGCTCTGCAGTAGTTATTTCCACTATTTTATCTTCCAGGTCACTTATCCGTTCTTCTGCCTCAGTTATTCTACTATTGATCCCTTCTAGAGTATCTTTAATTTCATTTATTGTGCTGTTCATCATTGCTTGTTTCCTCTTTAGTTCTTCTAGGTCCTTGTTAAATGTTTCTTGCATTTTCTCTATTTCCAAGATTTTGGATCATCTTTACTATCATTATTCTGAATATTTTTTCAGGTAGACTGCCTATTTCCTCTTCATTTGTTAGGTCTGTTGGGTGTTTACCTTGCTCCATCTGCTGTGTGTTTTTCTGTATTCTGATTTTGTTTATCTTAGTGTGTTAGGGTCTCCTTTTTGCAGACCGCAGGTTTTTAGTTCCTGTTCTTTTTGATGTCTCTCCCCAGTGGGTAAGGTTGGTTCAGTGGGTTGTGTAGGCTTCCTAGTGGAGGGTACTAGTGCCTGTGTTCTGGTTGATGAGGCTCGATCTTGTCTTTCTGGTGGGCAGGTCCACGTCTGCTGGTGTGTTTTGGGGTGTCTGTGGCCTTATTATGATTTTAGGCAGCCTCTCTGCTAATCGATTTGTCTGTGCTCTATCTTGCTAGTTGTTTGGCATAGGGTGTCCAGCACTGTAGCTTGCTGGTTGTCGAGTGAAGGTGGGTCTTGGTGTTGAGATGGTGATCTCTGGGAGATTTTCGCCGTTTGATATTATGTGGAGCTCAGAGGTCTCTTGTGGACCAGTGTCCTGAACTTGGCTCTCCCATCTCAGTGGCATGGCCCTGATGCCTGGCTGGAGCACCAAGAGCCTTTCATCCACACGGCTCAGAATAAAAGGGAGAAAAAATAGAAAGAAAGAAAGAAAGAGCATAAAATAAAATAACAAAATAAAATAAAGTTATTAAAATAAAAAATACTTATTAAGAAAAACATTTTTCAAAAGTAAAAGAAAAAAAAACTTACAGACAGAACCGTAGGACAAATGATGAAATCAAAGCTATATAGACAAAACGTCACACAGAAGGATACACATACACACTCACAAAAAGAGGAAAAGGGGGAAAATAATATATCTTGCCCCCAAAGTCCACCTCCTCAGTTTGGGATGATTTGTTTTCTATTCAGGTATTCCACAGATGCAGGTACATCAAGTTGATGGTGTAGCTTTAATCCGCTGCTTCTGAGGCTGCTGGGAGAAATTTCCCTTTCTCTTCTTTTTTTGCACAGCTCCCGGGGTTCAGCTTTGGATTTGGACTCACCTCTGCGTGTAGGTCGCCTGAGGGCGTCTGTTCTTCACTTAGACAGGACGGGGTTCAAGGGACAGCTGATTCTGGGGCTCTGGCTCACTCAGGCACGGGGGAGGGAGCGGTGCAGATGCGGGGCGAGCCTGCGGCGGCAGAGGCTGGCGTGATGTCCCATCCTGAGGCACGCTGTGCATTCTCCCGGGGAAGTTGTCCCTGGATCACAGGACCCTGGCAGAGGGATGCACAGGCTCCCAGGAGGGGAGGTGTGAATAGTGACCTGTGCTCGCACACAGGCATCTTGGCGGCTGCAGCCGCAGCCTTAGCGTCTCCTGCCCGTCTCTGGGATCTGCGCTGATAGCTGTGGCTCGCGCCAGTCTCTGGAGCTCCTTTAAGCAGCACTCTTAATCACCTCTCCTCGCACACCAGGAAACAAAGAGGGAAGAAAAGTCTCTTGCCTCTTCGGCAGGTCCTGACTTTTTCCTGGACTCCCTCCCGGCTAGCCGTGGCACACTAGCCCCTTCAGGCTGTGTTCATGCTGCCAACCTCAGTCCTCTTCCTGCGATTCGACCGAAGCCCAAGCCTCAGCTCCCAGCCCCCACCGTTCCGGCGGGTGAGCAGACAAGCCTCTTGGGCTGGTGAGTGCTGCCCAGCACCGCTCCTCTGTGCGGGGATCTCTCCACTTTAAGCTCCACACCCCTGTTGCTGCGCTCTGCTCTGTGGCCCCGAAGCTCCCCTCTCCGCCTCCCTCAGTCTCCGCCCACGAAGGGGCTTCCTAGTGTGTGGAAACCTTTCATCCTTCACGGCTCCCTCCCACTGGTGCAGGTCCCGTCACTATTCTTTTGTCTCTCTTTTTTCTTTTTTCTTTTGCCCTACCCAGCTATGTGGGGAGTTTCTTGCCTTTTGGGATGTTTTAGGTCTTCTGCCAGTGTTCAGTGGGTGTTGTATAGGAGCAGTTCCACGTGTAGATGTATTTCTGATGTATTTGTGGGGAGGAAGGTGATCTCTGCATCTTACTCTTCCACCATCTTCTCAAATCCCCCTAAAAGCTGCCTCTTTGAGAAGATAAACAAAATTGATAAACCTTTAGCCAGACTCATCAAGAAAAAAAGGGAGAAGACTTAAATTAACAGGATTAGAAATGAAAAAGGAGAAGTAACAAGTGACATTTCAGAAATACAAAGGATCATGAGAGATTACTAAAAGAAAGTATATGCCAATAAAGTGGTCAACCTGGATAAAATGGACAAATTCTTAGAAAAGCACAACATTCCAAGACTGAACTAGGAAGAAATACAAATTATGAACAGACCAATCACAAGCTCTGAAACTGAAACTCTGATTAAAAATCTTCAACAAACAAAATTCCAGGATCAGATGGATTCACAGGCCAATATTATCAAACATTTAGAGAAGAGCTAACACCAATCCTTCTCAAACTCCTCCAAAATATAACAGAGGGAGGAACACACCTAAAGTCATCCTATGAGGCCACCATCACCCTGATATCAAAACCAGACAAAGATGTCACAAAGAAAGAAAACTACAGGCCATTATCATGATGAACATAGATGCAAAAATCCTCAACAAAATAGTAGGAAACAGAATCCAACAGCACATTAAAAGAATCATACAACATGATCAAGTGGGGTTTATCCCAGGAGTGCAAGGATTCTTCAATATATGGAAATCAATCAATATGATATACCATATTAACAAATTGAAGGATAAAAACCATATGATCATCTCAATAGATGCAGAAAAAGCTTGTGACAAAATTTAACACCGATTTATGACAAAAACCCTGCAGAAAGTAGGCATAGAGGGAACTTACCTCAACATAATAAAGGCCATATATGACAAACCCACAGCCAACAACATTCTCAGTGGTGAAAAAGTGAAGTCATTTCCACTAAGATCAGGAACAAGACAAGGTTGCCCACTCTCACCACTATTATTCAACCTAGTTTTGGAAGTTTTAGCCACAGCAATCATAGATGAAAAAGAAATAAAAGGAATCCAAATCGGAAAAGAAGAAGTAAAGCTGTCACTGTCTTCAGGTGACATGATAGTATACATAGAGAATCCTAAAGATGCCACCAGAAAACTATTTGAGGTAATCAATGAATTTGGTAAAATAGCAGGATACAAAATTAATGCACAGAAATCTGTTGCCTTCCTATACACTAATGATGAAAAATCTGAAAGAGAAATTAAAGAAACACTCCCATTTACCATTGCAACAAAAAGAATGAAATACCTAGGACTAAACCTACCTAAGGAGACAAAAGAGCTATATTGAGAAAATTGTAAGACACTGATGAAAGAAATTAAAGATGATACTAATAGATGGAGACATATACCATGTTCTTAGATTGGCAGAGTCAACATTGTATAAATGACTTTTCTACCCAAAGCAGTCTACAGATTCAATGCAATCCGTATCAAACTACCAATGCCATTTTTCACAGAACTAGAACAAAAAATTTCACAATTTGTATGGAAACACAAGAGACTCCGAATAGCCAAAGCAATCTTGAGAACGAAAAACATAGCTGGAGGAATCAGGCTCCTGGACTTCAGACTATACTATAAAGGTACAGTAATCAATACAGTATGGTACTGGCCCCGAAACAGAAATATAGATCAATGGAAGAGGATAGAAAGCCCAGAGATAAACTCACATATCTATGGTTACCTTATCTTTGATAAAGGAGGCAAGAATATACAATGGAGTAAAGACAGCGTTTTCTATAAGTGATGCCAGGAAAACTATACAGCTACATGTAAAAGAATGAAATTAGAACACTCCCTAACACCATACACAAAAATAAACTTAAAATGGATTAAAGGCCTAAATGTAAGGCCAGATACTGTACAAGTCTTAGAGGAAAGCATTGGCAGAACACTCTATGACATATATCACAGCAAGATCCTTTTTGACCCATCTCCTAGAGAAATGGAAATAAAAACAGAAATAAACAAATGGGACCTAATGAAACTTTAAAGCTTTTGCACAGCAAAGGAGACCACAAACAAGATAAAAAGACAGCCCTCAGAATAGGAGAAAATATTTGCAAACTAAGCAACTGACAATGGATTAATCTCCAAAATATTCAAGCAGTTCATGCAGCTGAATATGAAAAAAACAAACAACCCTATCAAATAATGGGCAGAAGACCTAAATAGACATTTCTCCAAAGAAGATATAAACATTACCAACAAACACATGAAAGGATGCTCAACATCACTAATCATTAGAGAAGCGCAAACCAAAGCAACAATGAGGTATTTTCTCACACCAGTCAGAATGGCTATCATCAAAAATATACAAACAATAAATGCTGGAGAGGGTGTGGAGAAAAGGGAACCCTCTTGCACTGTTGGTGGAATGTAAGTTGATACAGCCATTATGGAGAACAGTATGGAGGTGCCTTAAAAAAACTAAAAATAGAACTACCCAATGACCCAGCAATCCCAGTATTGGGCATATACCCTGAGAAGACCAGAATTCAAAAAGAGTCATGTACCACAATGTTCATTGCAGCACAATTTACAATAGCCAGGACATGGAAGCAACCTAAGTGTCCATTGACAAATGAATGGATAAAGAAGATGTGGCACATATGCACAATGGAATATTACTCAGCCATAAAAGGAAACGAAATTATTATTTGTAGTTAGGTGGATGGACCTAGAGTTTTTTGTACAGAGTGAAGCAAGTCAGAACAACAAATACCGTATGCTAACACATTTATATGGAATATAAAAAAAAAAAAACGTGGTTCTGATGAACCGAGGGGCAGGACAGTAATAAAGACGCAGATGTAGAGTATGGACTTGAGGACATGGGGTTGGGGAATGGTAAGCTAGCACGAAGTGAGAGAGTATCATTGATATACATACACTACCAAATGTAAAGTAGATAGCTTGTGGGAAGGATCTGCATAGCACAGGGAGATCAGCTCAGGGCTTTCTGACCACCTAGAGGGGTGGGATAGGGAGTGTGGGAGGGAGACGCAAGAGGGATTGGATATGGGGATATATGTATATGTATAGGTGATTCACTTTGTTATACAGCAGAGACTAACACAACAATGTAAAACAATTATACTCCAATAAAAGGTGTTAAAAAAATTTTCATTCATAGACTATGCAGACAGAATAAGCCTTTTTAAGACCACTATCTCTCTTGTCTGCTGGAGTTTAAGCTCCATCAGACCATATCTCTGACATTCACTGATGTTTTACCAGGGCCTATCCCAGTCTCTAGCACCTAGGGGTCATAAAGTAAATTTTTGTCTAATGAGCGTGTGAATGAATACTCTCATGAATTGGAATTTTGGTGTATACCAATATGGGGCAAGAGTAATATGGTGTAAACTTTGAAGAATATCCTTGGGTTTAAAAAGTGGAAGAAGGGCTTCCCTGGTGGCGCAGTGGTTGAGAGTCCGCCTGCCGATGCAGGGGACACGGGTTCGTGCCCCGGTCCGGGAGGATCCCACATGCCGCGGAGCGCCTGGGCCCGTGAGCCATGGCCGCTGAGCCTGCGCGTCCGGAGCCTGTGCTCCGCAACGGGAGAGGCCACAGCAGTGAGAGGCCCGCGTACCGCAAAAAAATAAAAAAGTAAAAAGTTGAAGAAGAATTCAGAATCTATCAGGACAGACTTGATTGTTGCTATTATTATTATTTATCAACATTGATAATTTTTTTGCCAAATCCTTGGTGAATGTATACTGGATGATATCACATTTTATATCAACTATAGATTTTAATATAGATTGATGTTTATGATAATTTTATAATAAACTTCATATAGATCATAAAAAAAGATACAAATAGCTTCAGAAATACAGGGTACCTGGGAACAAACCTAACAAAGAAAATGTACAATTTTCAAGAGGAAAAGAATTCTAAAATTTTATTGAAAGATTTTCACAATGTCAATAATTGGAAAACAAATGATGTTCATGGAGAGGAAGACTAAATTTTTTAAAAATCTCAGTTCCTTCTAATAGTCTTGCAAATCCAGTCAGAAGTCCACTTGTCGAAATTGATGACCAAGTTGAATATACAAATTATAAAGGTGAGTAAAGGGCCTGTGAATAGGCAAGACACTCTTGAAGAGAGAGAAAACACAGGGGACTTGCGCTGCCAGATACGGGGACTTATTATAAAACTGCAGTATATGCCCCCTGTTTGGTATTGGCTCAAGGATAGACAGATAAACTAGTAGAATCAAATAGATAGTCCAGAAACAGACATATATATATGGAAACCTGATTTATGACAAGGCTAGCATTGCAGACTATTGATGGTAGGACAATTTATTATCCACGTGCAAATAAAGTAGTGGATCCTCACACTACACACACAAATTAATTTCAGATGGTTTAAGGACTTAGATGTAAAATGCAAAACTATGAAGGTTTAGAAGACAATATAAGATAAGATCTCAATGACTGTATTAGTAAAGGCTTTCTTAAACAAGACCCAATAAGGATAGACCATAAAGGAAAAAACTGATTAATTTGATTACATAAAAAGTAAAAACTTCTGTTATTCAAAAGACATTATAAAGGGACAGAACAGCAGAGCCTTGTTCAAGATGATGAACTCAAATGCCTAGTGCATTTGATTAATGTATTTGATATTTGCACAACTGGAAAATAGGAAGGATTTGCTAATAAATACATAGAAAATGAAGGAAACACATACACACATGCTGCACAAAGATCTTCTTATCAGTTCAGGGAGAGAAAGGAAAAATAGTATTGTGTGCTATATTGCTCACCTATTAATAACATTTACATGATGTCTAATAAAAATGGTGATATAATTGCATTGGGAAGATGGGTGCATGAAAAGTATGCCTGTGTTTGTGAAAAAGAGCTAAATAATATGTCATGAGATAACTAAAAATTGTCAAACTCTTGGTTTGGTAGTTGTATCAACATTAATTTCCTGGTTGTGATAATTGTACTATGGTTATATAAAATATTAACATTAGGGAAAGCTAGGTGAAGGGTATATGAGGACTCTGGCTATACTTGCAACTTTCTGTAAGCCTAAGATTAATTTATCATAAGAAGTTAAAGAAATCAACTAATAGTTGTTGGCTCTGGGGAGTAAGAAATGTGACAGTGCTGGGGGATTATTGACATTTGGTAATAATTTTTATAGCACTACTTGACTTTTTAATTGGTATGCATTTGTTATTGGAGAAAATGGAAAGTAGAAAATTGTGCAGAGCCCAATGGAGGAAAGTTATTTCTCTGTAAATTTAACTTGGATGCTTTGGAAAGAATTGACAAAGTTAGTTACATGGAAAAGAATATTGCTATCAAATTATCTATGAGGGAGATTGAGCTTGTTAGTTTAGTCAGAAGTTAAAGAGGGAAACCATTAAAAAGTATATACTTAAACATTTTATTTTAGCTTGGAACATAAAAATGCATACTTATTCACCAATCTTTTAATGAAGGGCCATAGCTTTTTGTGTGTGTAGGGAATCCAGTGAGTAGAGTTCAGTAATGGATTTCTTATATAAACCATGCCTGTATGCTTTATCATAATTTTAAATTTCAGTCTCTTTAAAGAGGAGAAAGAACCTAAAAAACATATGATAAAACCTATCTACCTCCATACTTCTTTTCATCTTGTAAAACCAAAACACCCTATCCATTAAACAATAGCTCTCCATTGCTACTTTCCCCTGCCTCTGGCATCCAGCATTCTACTTTCTGTCTCTATCATTTCGACTACTTTCAGTATCTCATATAAGGGGATCATACAGTATTTCTCTTTTTGTGTCTGACTTATTTTACTTAGCAGTGTTCTCGTGGTTCATCCATGTTGTAGCATATGTCAGAATTTTCTTCCTTTTTAAGGCTGAATGATATTCCATTGCATATCTATACCACGTTTAGCTTATCCATTCATTCATTAAAGGACCCTTGGGTTGTTTCCACATTTTAGGTATTGTGAGTAATGCTGCTGTGAACATGAGTGTACAAATATCTCTTCAAGACACTGATACCCTTCAATCCTTTTTTCATCCCTGCTTTCAATTCCACCAAGAAGTGTAATTGCTGGATTGTATGGTAATTCTATTTTTAATTTTTTGAGGAACTCACATTATTTTCCATAACATTTCCATTTTACATTCCCATGAACAGTGCACAAGGGTTGCCATTTGTCTCTATTCTTGCCAACTATTGTTGTTTCCTGTGGTTTTTTTTTTTTTAATGGCAGCCATCCTAATAGTGTGAGGTGGCCTCACATTGTAACTTTGATTCACATTTCCTTAATGATCATTGATGTTGAACATTTTTTCATGTGCTTATTGGCCATTTGTATATCTTCCTTGGAGAGATGTCTATTCACTTCCTTTGCCCAGTTTTGAATTTTGTTGTTGTTGTTGTTGATATCCATTCATCCGATGATGGGCACTTAGGTTGTTTCCATCTCCGGGCTATTGTAAATAGAGCTGCAATGAACATTTTGGTACATGACTCTTTTTGAATTTTGGTTTTCTCAGGGTATATGCCCAGTAGTGGGATTGTTGTTGAGTTTTAAGAGTTCTCTCTATATTCTATTCTGGGTATTAATCTTTATAAGATATATGATTTACAAATATTTTCTCCCATTCTTTGGGTTGCCTTTTCACTCTGTTGATATTATCTCCTGATGCACAACGTTTAAAACCTTTCATGAACTCCAATTTATCTATTGTTGCTTTTGTTGCCTATGTCTTTGGTGTGTATCCAAGAAATCCTTGCCAAATCCAATGACATGAAGCTCTTGCCCTATGTTTTCTTCTAAGAGCTTTATAGTTTTAGCTGTTACATTTAGGCCTTTGATCCATTTTGAGTTAATTTTTTGTCTATGGTGTTAAGTAAAGGTCCAACTTCATTCTTTTGCATGTGGATATACAGTTTTCCCAGCTTTCCCCCCAGTGAATGATCTTGGCCTCTCTGTGAAAAAATCGTTTGACTGTGTATGTGAGGGTTTATTTCTGGTCTCTTTATTCTGTTTCATTGGTCTATATGTCTGCCTTTATGCCAGTACCACATTGTTTTGATTGCTGTAGCTTTGCAGTAAGCTTTGAAATAAGGAAGTATGAGTCCTCAAGCTGTGTTCTTCTCTTTCAAGATTGATTTGCATATTTGGGATCCTTTGAGATACCACATGAATTTTAGAATGGATTTTTTTATTTCTGCAAGAAATATTACCTTGATAGGGATTTTGATAGGGATTGCATTGAATCTGTAGGTGGCTTTGGGTAGTATTGACATCTTAATATTAAGTCTTCCAGTTAATGAACATGGCATACGTTTTCATTTGTTTATGTCTTCTTTAATTTCTTTCAGCAATGTTTTGTAGTTTGCATTTTGCAAGTCTTTTACCTCCTTGATTAAGTAAATTCCAAAGTATTTATTCTTTTTGATGCTGTTATAAATGGGATTTTCATAATTTCCTTTTCAGATTGTTCATTGTTAGTATATAGAAATGAACTGATTTTTGTATTTTGACTTTGTATCCTCTACTTTACCAGATTTATTTATTAGCTTTAATAGTTTTTTGTGGAACCTTCAGGGTTTTATATATAAGATCATAACAAGTGTGAAAAGAGAAAACTTTACTTCTTCCTTTCCAATTTGGATGCTGTTTATTTCTTTTTCTTGCCTCATTGCTCTGGCTATAACTTTCAGTATTATGTTGAATAAAAGTGGCAAAAGTGGGCATCCTTATCTTGTTCCTGATCCTAGAGGAAAAACGTTCAGTCTTTTACTATTGAGTATGATGCTTGCTGTGGGTTTTTCACATTTGGCTTTTATTATGTTGAAATACAAAATAGAGTTTGTTACTTTTTTTGGATTCTTATACTTTTCAAAAATTTCAAGTAAAGAAAAGAAATAACTGTGTGTTTGTGTTTGCAAATATACATGTATACACATACTAGATAAGCATATGTATATAATTTATTTATTGATATATATGAATAAACCTGGTGGACAAAATTACTTATTGAGGTTATTTTTTAGAACATTTGAAAATAGTAGATGAAGTGTTTCTTAATAAAACTATATCCCATCTTTTTTTTAGATGTTGCACCCATTGGGTGTATTAGTTGTATCCTTGGTATAATGTTTAAACTGTTGCAAATTGAGGTGAATTAGTTGGAAGTGAAAGACTAGCAATATGAGTAGCTTATTTATATTTTTAATTTGACACTCTTTGATAAGAAAACAGGCAATATGTTTATGTATAATGACTTACTCTTCTAAAAGATGTTTTTTTTCTTATTTCAGGTAACTTAATGCGGCCTCTTATGAATTATGGTATTGCTTGGTGAGCATATCTATTTTACTTTATGTTACTTTTCAGAATAATATTAACTTATATAAATTAGTTGTACTTTTGGTTTCCCATTGCAGTATGTCCATGGGCTTCCTGATTGAAGAGACTGCACCCATTGTTTGGAGAGGCCTTATGGTAATGTCAGCCATTGAGAAACTGTTGAGGCAGGTAAGAAAATTGCATTAAGCATCATTTTATTATCGGCACACTGTGGTTAATATTTTCTGATTGGAGAGTCGTTAAAATTTGCAGTCAGGTTTGAGATGTTTTGCAAAAGAACCCAGTCAGTATACTGAATTTATAATGAGGTGTGTGGCGCCAAGACCAACTTTCACTGTCACATGATTGAATCTTTCCCGTTGCTTATTAGCACTAAAATCTAATGTCTTATTTTATATTATTCTGTTTTTCTGTTCAGACTCTGTTGAGTCTACATCAAGGCAAGGAAATTTATTTTATAAGTAATCTGCCTTCTTTAGATTTATGGTTCATTTCGTAGTGGCCAATATTGAGTTATAAGGGCAGTGTAGAAATTCCTTAGATGTAGAAAAAATTCTGTAAACCACAGTGCTTATGATTAAAATTGCTTCAGAACAAAATGAAGTTTTATTTTACTCTGAGTACATATGGCTACATATTTATTTATATAGTATCTGTCCAATCAACTTGAATTTGTCCTTAAGGAAAAGAACAGTTGATTGGATAATCTAAAAATATCAGATGAGCTCTATGTTATTTATAGGAATAAATTTTATTTTTTCTTAGTAACTGTGAATTTATAGTTAATTGTGTTCTAGGTAAATATTATAAGTACTTTGGATTTTCTCCACTGACTTATAACAATTACGCCTTATTTATTCATGTTTTACTTTGGGTCAGGCACCATGCCATAGGCTGGCAGTTCTAATCATACATATTCCTATATTCATTTCCAGTTGTGAAAGTAAGTAGATATAATATGTCTTGAACTCTGAAACTCTTCTTTTTTCATTGTAACTTCTTGTCTTTTTTCTGCTGCTTGAGTTCTGATAAATGTGCTCTTTGATCTTTGGTCCCAGAATCCTCCTATCTTCTCAGCACATTTAAGTCTCTTGGCTGCATTTCTTCCTCTTTCACACTCAGATCCCATAGTTGGTTATTTCAGTTATACTCCTGACCCCATCCACTCCAGTTCCTTTGTGATCTTGACCTTTATTTCTGTGGATTAAGCCAGGATTTTTTTTTTCTTTAAGGAAATTCTAAAACAGTATTTATTCAGTTTATAATTAAAGTTAGAGTCAATGGAAATTTGGAAACACCAGAAGGAGAATTTTGATTTTAATATTGTCAACTGAAAAAATTGTGCAACCTGTAAGTTGAGAATTATGTTTTATTTGGCGAACAAAACTGAGGACTTCATCCCAGGATGCAGTCTCTCAGGTAACTCTAAGGGACTGCTTCGAAGAGGTAAGGGAAGGGCCAGGATATATAAGAGTTTTTGCAGGAAAAACAGGTAGTCAGAACATCAAAAGATTACTGTCAATTTAAGAAAACCACATATCTCAAGTTAAGGAATTTAGCACTTGTCTATGTATGGGAGGATATAAGAGTTTGGGCTCATTGAAATCGTTCCTTTGATATCTGGGGCCCTCAGTTATCTGGGGCCAGTATCCTGTGCTTTCTCATTCTGAGTTTCCTCAGGGTGCACCATCAGGGATGGCTGCAGCAGCTGACTGCTAGATGGGGGGCATTCTGTTTCTATCCTGAGTTCCCTCAGGGCTAACTCTCAGGGAGGCGGTAATGTGATGGCTTGATGGCTGCAACATCCTTGTTTACTGATATGGCAGGCAACATTTTCTCATTGACAATATTTCCCGCCTCCTATGTTAGTGTTAGAATTCTCAACAGGAAATGATTCAGAATTCCTCCTAAGTCTTTATGGATGGCCACAAGAAGATGGAAGTACTTCCGCTTTCCACAGTGATCAGACACTTAGAGATCCAAGTCAGTGAGAAGAGACACAGAAGTCCAGGCCAAGGGTTGGCGTTCCTAGCTCAGAGATGTAGAATCCCCATAGCCCGTGCCCAGCAAGGGGTGAGCAAGTTCTCTCTTTTCTGTCCTTTTTAAATCTCAGGGATCCTTTTAAATCTCAGATTCCAACAGGTGACAAAAGCATCTGCAAATGAGCCCCTGAGCCTGGAAGAGAGAGAGCAAGTGTGTAACTGCCCTCAGGAGAGGGGCAAAGGGAGTTTCCCACAGAATGAGATTAAACCTGACAGTTCGAATAATTAGGCTGCAGAAAGACTGCACCTGAAGCTCACACTTAGATTTAGTACCTGCTTTTATAAACAAAGAAAACTTTTTGAGACCAGAGGTGAGAAGATCAAAAGTCTGAAGGAACCAGAAGTATATTATTTTTTTATTTTGTGGGGTGTTGGGGAAGGGGAGAGGAGGCAGGATGCCAATTCTGTATTCTCAGTGTCCCACCATAACCCAGCCTTTTGTATCTACTGCTGAATACTGTTGGAGAATGTAGAATACTTGTGTTAATTGCTGGCATCATACATTTTTGATTTCTGAGTTTAGCCAGGCTCTCAGCACTTCAATCATCTGATTTAATTCATTATTCTTTTAACATTTATTAAATGCTCAGCTTAAAAAATATTTAGAGGGCTTCCCTGGTGGCGCAGTGGTTGAGAGTCCGCCTGCTGGTGCATATATATATATATATATATATATATATATATTTAGGGAATTTGGTAGTTTGGCAGAGGACCTATTGGAGATGTGGCAATTTGACTTGCTGGCACATAAATCATATAAAAGTTACAGTTTATTCTGACAAATGCTGAAGATACATTTTTAGCAAACATACTACAAAATATCAGAATGAATATCAGGGGCGAGAAAATGAATCCATTACATATTTTATTGGGATACTTAGAGGATACCTAGAGTATCCTCTAGGATATTAGGATATTGGCCTGCATGTGTGCCATACAGTCTTTTGTAAAGTTGCTTCTGTCATCTGCACATTTTAATAGGAGCTGAAAGCTGATATTTTTGGATCATACCGTGACCAGTGCTAATCATCTGAGCTATTAATTAAGGAGTGTTTTGTTTTAGTTTTGTTTTGCTATATAAAGCAGACCAGCATTTGGTAAATTTAACATCCTTTGTGAAAATATAGTAGCTGGATAGATGCTCTATATAGCAGTGGATTGTGGAGGGTACCTGGTTCATTGGCTGATTAAAAAAATTGAATATAACACGTATGTAGTATGTAGAAGAAGGTACAGATCATAAGTGTCCAGATAGATGGATTATCCCAAAGTGAAAACACCTTTATACTCAGCATTCAGGACAAGATAAATAGAATACCAATGTTCCAGAAGCTCTTCTCCTGTCCCTTCCCAGTTACTATCTTGTGGGGAGATGATAAATACTTGTGGTAGGTCTGCCATCTTGAACTGGAATCTTTTTAAAAGTTTTTTTCCCTCTTTCTTTTAATTTATTGAGTTAAACTTATACATATAATAGGATTCACAAATCTTATATGTGGAGTTCAGTGATTTTTGATAAACATATATGACTGTGTAACCATACCCCAATCAAGATAGAGGACATTTCCATGCCCCTAGAAAGTTTCCTTGGACTCTCTTGTAGTCAGTCCCACACCCATAGGCCATGATTGTTGTGATTTCTGTCACCATAAATGAGTTTTACATAAATGAGTTTTACATGTTCTTATACTTCATATAAAGGGAACCTTATAGTATAGAGCCTTTTGTATCTGGTTTCTCTTTCTTAGTCTAATGCTTTTGAAGTCATCCTTGTTGCATGTATCAGTAGCTGAGTCCTTTTTATTGCTGAGTAGTATTCCTTTGCATGAATATAACCTAATATTGTTTTAGCTGTTCTTCTGTTGATAGACATTTAGGTAGTCTCCAGTTTTGGGCCATTATGAATAATGCTGCTATAAATACTTGTACAAGTGTCCATAAGAGTTCCAGTTGTTTCACATCTTTGTCATTGTTTGGTGTGGTCATTCTGTTCACTGGTGGGTATGAAATGATATCTTCTGATGGTTTTAATTTGTGCTTCCCTTATGGTCAGTGATTTTAAGCCCCTTTTCATGTGCATGTTAGATATTGCTATATCTTCTTTCATGAAGTGTATGTTCAAGTCTTTCACTCTTTTTTTTTTTTTTTTTGGCTCATTTTTCTTCTTGTAATTGAGTTGCAAGAGTTTTAATATATTCTGGTTATGAGTCCATTGTCAAGTACATGTATTGGGAATATTTCTCCCAGTCTGTGGCTTGCTTTGTGATGAGCTGAAGTTTTAAATTTTCGTGAAACTCAATTTATCCCCCTCCTCCAATTTTTTTTTTTCTTAATGCTTAGTACTTTTTCTGCCCTCTCTAAGAAATCTTTGCCTGTCTACCCCAAGGTTGATATTCTCGTGTATATTTTTACCTTTAAGATTTATAGGTCTGGCTTGTATATCTGGAATTAACTTTTTTGTATGAAGTGAGATAATGATCAAGGTTTATATTTTTTCATAGTTGTGTCATAATAGGAAATATATTTATTCTTTGTCCTTGGGTCCTGACACAAAGCTCCTAAAACCCTTGGAATTTCCTGAGTGATAGGATTGTCCTTTGTCATTCATAAGGAGCCTCGTTTTGAGCACACCTGCTAGTTCATGCTAGTGAGGTGACTTGGGGTAGGACCCCTAGATAGCCTCAGGATGGGACTGGTCACCAGCAAGGCCAAGTATTTAGAGGGTTAGAACTTTCAGCCTCTCCTACTGACCTCTGGGAACGGGAAGGGAGGTGGGCTGCAGATTAAACTCTATGAAAATTTTTGAACAACAAGATTCGATGAGCTTCTGGGTTGTAAAACACATCCACATGCTGGGTGGGTTGTGTACTCTAGTTCCATGGGGACAGAAGCTCCTGTGCTCAGGGCCCTTCTGAACCTTGTATTTACCTCTTCATCTGGCTGTTCATTTGTATCCTTTATAATACCCTTTATAATAAACTGGTAAATGTAAGTAAACATTTTTCTGAGTTCTGTGAGCTGCTCTAGTAAAATACAGGCAACCTCAGATATTGTGGGTTTGGTTCCAGACCACCGCAGTGAAGGGAATATCACAATAAAGCAGTTGCTTAAACTTTTTTGTTTCCCAGTGCACATGAGAGTTACGTTTCCATTATACTGTAGTCTATAAAGTGTGCAATAGCATTATGTCTAAAAAGAAAAAACGTACATACCTTAATTAAAATATACTTTCTTGCTAAAAAGTGTTAACCATCATCTGAGCCTTCAGCAAGTCATAATCTTTTTGCAATCGTAACACGAAAGATCAGTGATCACAGATCACAATAACAAATATGATAATAATGAAAAAGTTTGAAATATTGCAAGGATTACACAGAGACACAGTGAGTAAATGCTTACTTGGAAAAATGGTCCTGATAGACTTGCTTGATGCAGGGTTGCCACAAACCTTCAATTTGTAAAAGATGCAATATCTGTGAAGTGTGATACAATGAGGTATGCTTTCAGTTGAACCTGAGGAGGGGGTCATGTGAACCTCACATTTATAGCCAGTCAGCCCAGAAGCACGTGTAATAGCCTGGACTTGTGATTGGCATCTGAATTGGGTGAAGTCTTGTGGGACTAAGCCCTTAACATATGGGATCTGATGCTATCTCCAGGTAGATAGTGTCAGAATTGACTTAATTGCTTGGCGGTGTTGGAAAACACACATTATAATAGTTTAATTGTTCTAGCACTTTGTTTAAAAGATTTCCCTTTCCCTATTGAATTGACTTGATACATTAGACAAAAATCAATTAAGCATATGTGTATGGGTCTATCTCTGGACACTGTGTTGTGTTCCATGAATAGTTTAATCCTTAGAGTAGAACCATACTCTCTTGATGATTGAAGCTGTATAGAAGGCTTAATATCAGAAAGTGAGAGTCCTCCAACTTTGTTTTTTCTTGATTGTTTTGACTATTCTAGGTTCTTTTACATTTCTGTATAAATTTTATATTCAACTTACTAATTTGTGTAGAAAAGCATGTTGGTATTTTCATTAGGATAGTATCGAACTATCAGTATAGATCAGTTTTGGGTGAATCGAGATCCTGACAACATTGAGTCTTCTAACCCTGAGCATGGTATGTTTCTACATTTATTTAGATTTTCTTTAATTTCTTGGAGTAATAATATATAGTTTTCAGTATATAGGTCTTGTAATTCATTTGTTAGATTTATCTTAAGTGTTCTTTGATGATATTGTAAATGGAATTTTTTTGGGGTGTTTAATTTCAAATTGTTTACAGTTAGCACATAGTACATATACTATTGATTTTTGTATATTAACCTTGTATTCATAATTTTTCCAAATTTGTTTTCAAGTAGTTATTTAGTAGCTTTCTTGGTACCTTGTATGCACATGATTATATTGTCTGCAAGTAAAACGGCTTCATTTCTTTCTTTCCAATCTATTCTTTTCATTTCATTTTCTTGTCTTCTTATTGAACTGGCTAGTACTATCAGTACAGTGTTGAACAGAAAAGATGAAAGCAGACATGCTAGTCTTCATCCAGATTTTTTTTCTTATTTGATGATATTTATTATCTTTACCAAGATGTACAATAAAAGGGAAATGTCACATCTAGTGACATTAACATTAAATATTTCTTCATTAAGAAAGATGATAGCGATTGGTTCAAGTTGGCAGAGTAGAAGGATGTGCTCTCACTTCTTCTTGTGAGAACACTGGAATCACAACTAACTGCTGAACAATCATAAACAGGAAAACACTGGAACTCACCCAAAAAGATCCCCCACATCCAAAGACAAAGGAGAAGACACAATGAGATGGTAGGAGGGGTGTAATCACAATAAAATCAAATCCCATAACTGCTGGTGGGTGACTCACAAACTGGAGAATACTTATACCACAGAAGTCCAAGAACTGGAGTGAAGGTTCTGAGCCCCATGTCAGGCTTCCGAACCTGGGGGTCCGGCAACAGGAGGAGGAATTCCTAGAGAATCAGACTTTGAAGGCTGGTGGGATTTGATTGCAGGACTTTGACAGGACTGGGGGAAACAGAGACTGCACTCTTGGAGGGCACACACAAAGTAGTGTGGGCACCAGGACCCAGGGGAAGGAGCAGTGACCCCATAGAGACTGAACCAGAGCTACCTGCTAGTGTTGGAGGGTCACCTGCAGAGGCGGGAGGTGGCTCTGGCTCACTGTAAGGACAAGGACACTGGCAGCAGAAGTTCTGGGAAGTACTCCTTGGCGTGAGCCCTCCCAGAGTCTGCCAATAGCCCCACCAAAGAGCCTGGGTAGGCTCCGGGTTGGGGCCGCCTCAGGCCAAACAACCAACAGGGAGGGGACCCAGCCCTACCCATCAGCAGACAAGTGGATTAAAGTTTTACTGAGCTCTGTCCACCTGAACAACAGCCAGATCTACCCACCACCAGTCCCTCCCATCAGGAAGCTTGCAGAAGCCGCTTAGATAGCCTCATCCACAGGAGCAGACAGCAGAAGCAAGAAGAACTACAGACCTGCAGCCTGTGGAACAAAAACCACATTCACAGAAAGATAGACAAGATGAAAAGGCAGAGGGCTATGTACCAGATGAAGGAACAAGATAAAAATCCCAGAAAACCAAATGAAGTGGAGATAGGCGACCTTCCAGAAAAAGGATTCAGAATAATGATAGTGAAGATGATCCAGGACCTCAGAAAAGAATGGAGGCAAAGATCGAGAAGATGCAAGAAATGTTTAACAAAGATCTAGAAGAATTAAAGAACAAACAAACAGAGATGAACAATACAGTAACTGAATTGAGAGGTACAGTAGAAGGAATCAATAGCAGAATAACTGAGGCAAAAGAATGGATAAGTGACCTGGAAGTCAGAATGGTGGAATTCACTGCTGCAGAACAGAATAAAAAAAAAAGAATGAAAAGAAATGAAGACAGCCTAAGAGACCTCTGGGACAACATTAAAGGCAATAACATTCACAATATAGGGGTCCCAGAAGGAGAAGAGAGAGAGAAAGGACCCGAGAAAATATTTGAAGAGATTATAGTCGAAAGTTCCCTAACATGGGAAAGGAAATAGCCACCCAAGTCCAGGAAGTGCAGAGTCCCATACAGGACATACCCAAGTAGAAACATGCCGAGACACATAGTAACCAAATTGGAAAAAAATTAAAGACAAAGAAAAATTATTGAAAGCAGCAAGGGAAAAATGACAAATAACATACAAGGGAACTCCCATAAGATTAACAGCTGATTTCTCGGCAGAAACTCTACAAGCCAGAAGGGAGTGATATGATATACTTAAAGTGATGAAAGGGAAGAACTTACAACCAAGATTATTCTACAACCAACCTACAACCTACAACCAAGATTATCTCATTCAGATACAATGGAGAAATCAAAAGCTTTACAGACAAGCAAAAGCTAAGAGAATTCAGCACCACCAAACCAGCTCTACAACAAATGCTAAAGGAACTTCTCTAAGTGGGAAACACAAGAGAAGGGCCTACAAAAACAAACCCAAAACAATTAAGAAAATGGTAATAGGAACATACATATCAATAATTACCTTAAACATGAATGGAGTAAATGTTCCAACCAAAAGACACAGGTTTGCTGAATGGATACAAAAAAAGACCCATATATATGGTGTCTACAAGAGACCCACTTCAGACCTAAGGACACATACAGACTGAAAGTGAGAGGACAGAAAAAGATATTCCATGCAAATGGAAATCAAAAGATACCTGGAGTAGCAATACTCACATCAGATAACATAGACTTTAAAATAAAGTATGTTACAAGAGACAAGGACACTACATAATGATCAAGGGATCAATCCAGGAAGAAGATAAACTATTATAAATATATATGCACCCAACAGAGGAGCACCTCAATACATAAGGCAACTGCTAACAGCTGTAAAAGAGGAAATTGACAGTAACACAGTAATACTGGGGGAGTTTAACACCTCACTTATACCAATGGATGGATCATCCAAACAGAAAATTAATAAGGAAACAGAAGCGTTAAATGACACAATAGACCAGACAGATTTAATTGATATTTATAGGACATTCCATCCAAAAACAGCAGATTACACTTTCTTCTCAAGTGCATACAGAACCTTCTCCAGAAGAGATCACATCTTGGGTCACAAATCAAGCCTTGGTAAATTTAAGAAAACTGAAAACATATCAAGCATCTTTTCTGACCACAATGCTAAGAGATTAGAATTCAATTACAGGGAAAAAAACACAAACACATGGAGGCTAAACAATACTTTACTAAATAACCAAGAGATCACTGAAGAAATCAAAAAGGAAATAAAAAAATACCTAGAGACAAGTGACAATGAAAACACGATGATCCAAAACCTATGGGATTCAGCAAAAGCAGTTCGAAGAGGGTAATTTATAGATATACAAGCCTACTTCAAGAAAGAAGAAAAATCTCAAATAAACAATCTAACCTTACACCTAAAGGAACTAGAGAAAGAAGACCAAACTAAACCAAAAGTTAGCAGAAGGAAAGAAATCATAAAGATCAGAGCAGAAATAAATGAAATAGAAACAAAGAAAATAATAGCAAAGATCAATAAAACTAAAAGCTGGTTCTTTTAAAAGAATAAACAAAATTGATAAACCATTAGACAGATTCATCAAGTAAAAGAGGGAGAGGACTCAAATAAATAAAATTAGAAATGAAAAAGGAGAAGTTACAATGGACACCACAGAAATACAAAGCATCCTAAGAGACTACGACAAGCAACTCCATGCCAATAAAATGGACAACCTGGAAGAAATGGACAAATTCTTAGAAAGGTATAACCTTCCAAGACTGAACCAGGAAGAAATAGAAAATATGAACAGACCAATCACAAGTAATGAAATGGAAAGTGTGATTAAAAATCTTCCAACAAACAAAAGTCCAGGACCAGATGGTTTCACAGGTGAATTCTGTCAAACATTTAGAGAAGAGCTACCACCCATCCTTCTCAAACTCTTCCAAAAAATTGCAGAGGAAAGAACACTCCCAAACTCATTCTATGAGGCCACCGTCACCCTGGTACCAAAACCAGACAAAGATACCAGAAAAAAAGAAAATTACAGACCAATATCACTGATGAATATAGATGCAAAAATCTTCAACAAAATACTAGCAAACAGAATCCAACAACACATTGAAAGGATCATGATCAGTGGGATTTATCCCAGGGATGCAAGGATTCTTCAATATATGCAAATCAATCAATGTGATACACCATATTAACAAATTGAAGAATAAAACTATATGATCATCTCAATAGATGCAGAAAAAGCTTTTGACAAAATTCAACACCCATTTATGATAAAAACTCCAGGAAATAGGCAGAGACGGAACCTACCTCAGCATAATAAAGTCCATGTGACAAACCCACAGCAAACATCATTCTCAATGGGGAAAAACTGAAAGCATTTCCTCTAAGATCAGGAAAAGGACAAGGATGTCCACTTTCACCACTACTATTCAACATAGTTTTGGAGGTCCTAGCCACAGCAATCAGAGAAGAAAAAGAAATAAAAGGAATACAAATTGGAAAAGAAGAAGTAAAACTGTCACTGTTTGCAGATGACGTGATTCTATACATAGAGAATCCTAAAGATGCTACCAGAAAACTACTAGAGCTAATCAATAAATTTGGTGAAGTAGCAGGATACAAACTTAATGCACAGAAATCTCTTGCATTCCTATACACTAATGATGAAAACTCTGAAAGAGAAATTAAGGAAACACTCCCATTTACCGTTGCAACAAAAAGAATAAAATACCTTGGAATAAACCTACCTAGGGAGCAAAAGATCTGTATGCAGAAAACTATAAGACACTGTTGAGAGAAATTAAAGATGATTCCAACAGATGGAGAGATATACCATGTTCTTGGATTGGAAGAATCAATATTGTGAAAATGAGTATACTACCCAAAGCAATCTACAGATTCAATGCAATCCCTATCAAATTACCAATGCTATTTTTTATGGAACTAGAACAAAAAATCTTAAAATTTGTATGGAGACACAAAAGACCCCAAATAGGCAAAGCAGTCTTGAGGGAAAAAAACGGAGCTGGAGGAATTAGACTCCCAGACTTCAGACTGTACTACAAAGCTACAGTAATCAAGACAATATGGTGCTGGCACAAAAACAGAAATATAGATCAGTTGAGCAGGATAGAAAGCCCAGAGATAAACCCACGCACCTATGGTCAACTAATCTATGACAAAGGAGAGAAGGATATACAATGGAGAAAAGACAGTCTCTTCAGTAAGTGGTCCTGGGCAGCCACATGTAAAAGAATGAAATAGAACAATCCCTAACACCATAGAGAGAAATAAACTCAAAATGGATTAGAGACCTAAATGGAAGAGCAGACAGTGTAAAACTCTTAGAGGAAAACATAGGAAGAACACTCTTTGACATAAATCACAGCAAGATCTTTTTGATCCACCTCCTAGAGTAATGGAAATAAAAACAAAAATAAACAAATGGAACCTAATGAAACTTAAAACCTTTTGCACAGCAATGGAAAGCATTAAGAAGACGAAAAGACAACCCTCAAAATGGGAGAAAATATTTGCAAATGAATCAGTGGACAAAGGATTAGTCTCCTAAATATATAAACAGCTCATGCAGCTGAATGTTAAAAAAACAAACAACCCAATCCAAAAATGGGCAGAAGACCTAAATAGACATTTCTCCAAAGAGGACATATAGATGACTAAGAAGCACATGAAAAGCTGCTCAACATCACTAACTGTTAGAGAAATGCAAATCAAAACTGCAATGAGGTATCACCTTACACCAGTTAGAATGGGCATCATTAGAAAATTTACAAGCAACAAATGCTGGAGAGGGTGTGGAGAAAATGGAACCCTTTTGCACTGTTGGTGGGAATGTAAATTGATACAGCCACTATGGAGAACAGTATGGAGGTTCCTTAAAAACCTAAAAATAGAATTACCATATGAGCCTAGCGTTCCCAGTACTGGACATATACCCAGAGAAAACCATAATTCAAAAAGACACATGCATCCCAGTGTTCATTGCAGCACTGTTTACAATAGCCAGGTCATGGGAGCAACCTAAATGCCCATTGACAGACGAACGGATAAAGAAGATGTGGTACATATATACAATGGAATATTACTTAGCCATAAAAAGGAACGAAATTGGGTCATTTGTAGCGATGTGGATGGATCTAGAGACTGTCATACAGAGTGAAGTAAGTCAGAAAGAGAAAAACAAATATCGTATATTAACGCACATATGTGGAACCTAAAAAAATGGTATAGATGAACCGGTTTGCAGAGCAGAAAGTGGGAGACAGATGTAGAGAACAAGCATATGGACAGCAAGGGGGGAATGCGGCAGGGGGTGGGGATGGTGGTGGGATGAATTGGGAGATTGGGATTGACATGTATACACTGATGTGTATAAAATGGATGAGTAATAAGAACTGCTGTATAAAAAAATAAATGAAATTCAAAAAAGAAAAAAAAAGAAAGATGATAGCTGTAGGTTTTTATTGATGCCCTCTATCAGGTTGAGGAAATTCCTTTCTGTTTCTTTGTTTGCTGAGGAGCTTTTATCTTGAATGGGTGTTGAACTTCTTCAAATACTTCTTTTTTTCATTTATTGAAATGATCATGTGGTTTTTCTCATTTATTCTATTAATGTGGTAATTTATAATACATTGATTTATTTTCTGATCTTAGACCAAACTTGCATTCCTGAGATAAATTCTCCTTGGTCATGATATTTTAATTACAATAAATAATAGTATACTTACTTTTAATATGTTGCTGGATTCAATTTGCCAGTATTTTATTAAGGAGTTTTAGATCAATATTTATGAAGAATATTGGTTTCTAAGTTGTTTTTCCTGTAATGTCTTTTTCAGGTGTTGTATGAGAACTATCTTGGCCTCATAAAATGCATTTGGAAGTACTTCCCTCCTCTTCTATTTTGTGAAAGATTATTAGGTTTGGTTTAAAGTTTGTATTTTGTGGAGTTTACCAAGGAAGCCTAGAGCTGGAGTAGCGCTTCCCCCCCTCCCCAACACCCTGCCCTCAGCCACTGTGGGTGGGGAGGTTTCTGAGGACTAATTCTATTTAGAACTTTAATTTCATCTTGTTTCAGTTTTCTTGAGTTGTACAGGAATTTGTTCATTTCACCTGATTTGTAGAATATATACATGAACTTTGTTCATAGTATTACCTTATTACCTTTTCAGATAGGATATAGGATGTAGCAGTGTTCCCTCTGAATTCCTAATATTAGCAGCTTGTTTTTTCTGTCTTTTATTCCTGATTTTTCTTGCTAGGGATTTTTCAATTTTGTTAATTTTTTCAAAGGATCAACTACTGGCCCTTTAAGATTTCGCTATTTTATGTTTATTTCTTATTTCATTGTTTTCTGGTCATACTATTTATTTCAGGTTTTTTAAAAAAATAAATTTATTTATTTTATTTTTGGCTGCATTGGGTCTTCGTTTCTGTGCGCAGGCTTTCTCTCTTTCTCTAGTTGCAGTGAGCGGGGGCTACTCTTTGTTGCGGTGTGTGGGCTTCTTATTGCAGTGGCTTCTCTTGTTGTAGAGCAGCAGCTCTAGGCACATGGGCTTTAGTAGTTGTGGCATGTGCGCTCAGTAGCTGTGGCTCGTGGGCTCTACAGCACAGGCTCAGTAGTTGTGGCGCACAGGCCCAGTGGTTGTGGCACACGGGCTTAGTTGCTCCATGGCATGCGAGATCTTCCCAAACCAGGGCTTGAACCCGTGTCCCCTGCCTTGACAGGTGGATTCTTAACCACTGTGCCACCAGGGAAGCCCTATTTCAGGTTTTATTTGCTCTTTTTTTCTATCATCTTAAGGTAGAAACTTAGGTAATTGATGATAAGCATTTCTTGTTTTTTAATGTATGTAGTTATGGCTATAGATTTATCTCTAGTCATTGCTTAGAATCCTGCAAATTCTGATATGTTTTCATTGTCAAACAATTCAAAATAATTTCTAATTTCCTTTTCTTTTACCTGTGGATACTTGTAGTGTGTGGCTTAATTTCTAAACAGTAGGGAATCTTCTTAATAACTTAATGGCATTGATTTCTAGTGTAATTTTGTTTTGGTTATAGAATTTACTCTCTAAGATATCAGTCTTTTAAAATTTTTTAAGACTTATTTTATGGACCACCATGTGATCTGTCTTTGTGATTGTTCCATTGTGCTTTTAGAAAGAATGTGTATTTTGCAGTTGTGGTTAATGTTCAATGAATATCATTTAGGTCAGGTTGACAGTGTTGTTCAAATGTTTCATATCATTATTGATTTTTTTTTTGTCTAGTTATTCTGTCAGTTAGTGGGAGAGGAGTGTTAAAATCTCCAGCTGTGATTGTGAATTTGTTCATTTCTGTATTTTGTTTTTTGCTTCACATATTTTGAAGCTCTAATCACCTGTTTAGAATTGTTATGTCTTCCTGGTCAATTGACCTTTTTATTTTAATGAAATGTTCCCCTTTATCTCTGGTAAATGCTCATCTTGAAGTCTACTTTATTTGATACTAACGTAGCCACATTAGTTTTCTTGTGCATACTCCGTTTCCAGAGAATATCTTTTTTATCTTTTTACTTTTAATCTTCTATTTCATTATACTTAAGGTGGATCTTTGTAGACAACATTTAGTTGTGTCTTGCTGTTTTATCCAGTCTGAAGTCTAATTAATAATCTTTGCCTTTTAATTTGGATTGCTTAATCCATTTACACTTACTATAATTATTTATATGGTTGGGTTTAAGTCTGCCATTTTACTTTTTTTCTCATTTGTTCTATCTATTTTTTTCTTCCTCTGCTTTTCTTTTACTGTACTCTGTTTGATTAATGAAATATTTCTTGAGTTCCATTTAAATTATTTTATTGGCTTTTAAACTAAACCTCTTCCTATTAGTATTCAGTGGCTATTTTAGAGATAATAATATGCTTTCTTTTCACAGTCTTCTTAAGGTTTATATTGTTAATCACATGATTAATTACTTTCTAACAGTATTGTTCCATTTATTGGGTTGGCCAGAATGTTCATTCGGGTTTTTCTGTAAGATGTTATGGAAAAACCCAAACGAACTTTCTGGCCAACGAAATACCACCTCCCATTCTGTGTGTATTGTTGTGATATATTTTAAATACATATACTTTATTAAATCTCACATTACAGTGTTATAAATTTATTTAAATAGTCATCTTTTAAAGAAATTAAGAAAACAGTGTTTCATATTTACCCACAACTTTGTTTTTTCTGTGCTTTTCATTTCCTTAAATCTGAGTTTCATCCATTTCCCTTATCCTGACGAAGTTGTTTTAGTCTTTTTTTGTGGTGTGGGTCTCCTGATGAAGAGTTTTGTTAACTTTTATTTGTTGGAAATGTATTTATTTTCTCTTCATCTTTTCAGTGCATGTAGAATTCTGTGTTGGCATTTTTTTCCTTCAATCTTTTAAAGGTGCTGTTCCATTGTCTTCTGCTTTTCATTATTTCCAGTAAGAAATCTGTCATCATTTCTGAATTGTTCTCCTGTGGGTAATATGTCTTTTTTCTCTGGCAGCTTTCATGAATTCCTTTATATCTGTGTTCTTTTTATCTGCCTACCCCTTATATGTTGGTGTTCTCCACAATTTATGTTCATAGCTCAGTAGCTAAGGGCATGGACTATGGAGCCACATCTGCCTGAGTCCAGTCGCTACTGCACACCTAATAGCTGCATGTCCTTGGGCAAAAACCTCTCTGAGCTTTAGTTCCTTATGTATATAATGGGGTGAATGGTAACTACTGTACTGTGAAGATTAAATGAGTTAATATGTGTAATATGCTTAGACAGCATAGTAAGTGTCACATAAATGTGCCCTGTTATTATTGTATTTTATCAGTCTTAATACAAATTAGATTTTTTCCATATGTTAACATTTCTCAAATCAGGATGCATCTTGCAAGTGATGGCTTCTTAGAATTCCTTTATCAGTGGCTTGAATTCTGGTTCTTTCAGAGATGTTTTGTGTTGTGCCTCCATTCACCTGGGACATTTTCAACCTGAGGCAACTTTAAATAGAATTCTCTGTTAGAGGTTTTTGGGACCACTCAGGTGGTAAGAATTCAGATTGAAAAGCTCCATGTGTACCAATTTCTGATTTATTGTCTTTAGGTAACGTTTTTCTGCCTTCTGCTAGGGCCTGGAGAGATGCACATTTCCTTGAAATTTATTTCTAACTTGAGGACTTATATTTTATTTATCTTTAGTTTAAGAGAGTTTAGTCTTTTGGGGTCCCTACTTTTTGTAGGCTTCTTCTATTAGGCGCCTTCTCATCTTAGGTGTTTTTCCCTCTTTTCTTGCTACATAAAATAATGATACATCTTATAATAAGTAGGGTATTAGATTTGTTGATATTAGGTATCATTATTATTGTCATCATCACCACCATCCTCCCTGAGACATCTCTTCTACTTTCATGACTTGAATTATATTAATTATAGTAACAGAAGAGTAATGAGTTGAAGACTTCCCTTTGGTTAATATTTGTAGTTTGGGGTGGTGATTTTGTGAGGAAAAGGAGTTAGTAAAGAGGAAAAGAAGTAGTTCAAGTAGGAAAAGGACTAAGGATACTAATGTCATAAAGATAAAGTGTTTGCAGCCATGGTTTTGCAATATATCTGCATATTAGAATCATTTGGGAATCTTATAAATTTTCAAATTTCAGGTCACACTCCAGACAGATTAAATCATGAACTCCTTGTATGTAAGCCAGGCATCAGCATTTTTGGAGCTTTCCAACTGATTCCAGTGTGTGGACAAGTTTGGGAACCATTGGTTTGTAGAGTTTTAAGAATGATAGGTCAGTGAGAATGAGGATTGAAAAAGGGCAAGGAATAATAAATGCTAGGTAGCCATTTGTGATCCTTTAGTAGAACAGTGAATGAAAAAAGTCAGATTATAGGGGTTTAAGAATGGATTTATAGCATGACCTTGGAGGTGGAGGTGTATTCTGCTCATTATATAAAATAGGCCATTCAGGGGGGTGGGGAAAAGGAATGGAAAATAGGATAGAAGCTTAAGGAGGAATGGTATCAAATGAAATCCCTTTTCATTTGTTTTCCAAATGGGACAGCCATACCTTTTCCAAGGTATAGGATACAGTGAAGAAGGAGGGGATTATTGAAAGAGGAATATTATGAAAGAGGCAAAAGGGAATGGAGTTAAAATGGGGTTATGAATTATTTTTGGAAACTAAGTCTCTAGTTCCAAGTTTGGTGAGTAGAATGGAAAGAAGAATAGATGAGGGAACCCCATCATACCTGACATGAAAAAGAGGTTAACCAAAATTGTTTTTTCCTTGATCTTCTCAGTGGAAGGAAAAAGATAGTGAGTTTACTCAATAGAGCAAATTTGGTTCACAAATTTCAGTATTCATAAAAATTATCTGGAGAGCTAGTTGAAAATTCAAATTTGTAGCCTTTCTGTTGCACTCCCCCACTTGAATACTTTCCTTCAGTAGGTCTGAGGGAGGGCCAAGGAGTTTGCATTGTTAACGGATTATCCCAGGTGAGTCTAAATTATGCTGGTGGTTCTGAAATCAAGCTTAGGCATACTATGGGCCAGAGGCAGTGCTTTTTCACAGGTTTCAGAGCAATAAAAAAAAGATGAAGAGACAAACGATCCCTGTGTAATAGCAAAGGCCCACTGGATGCTAAATATTATGATATTTTAGATTTGTTGGATTTTTGTGACTCTTTAGCAGCTCTCTGAAGCCTGAAAGCTGCCATGGGCAAACCTGTTGTTGGATCCAGGAATGGCATGGCAGAAAGGCCAAAGGGGAAAAACATCCAGGGCATTAATGAAGGAAACATTGAATTCAAGGCCTGGTTTCCTGGAAGACAGGTAGTCAGGAGGGATCAGGAGGCTGTGTAAAATTGCAGGCATCACATACTTGGAAATCATCTGTTGTGGGGAAGAAGTGATTCAGTAGCTTGGGAGGAACAGGTATAAAAAGTAACAGATAAATTGATTTTGTTTAGGGAAGGAGGGACATTAGACAAGTTGGACCTTTCTTTCCTTCCTTCTTTTCTTTCCTTCCTTCCTCCCTCCCTTCCTCCCCCCCTCCCCCCACTTTCCTTCCTTCTGACTTTGGAAATGTGGTATTGTTGAGGAAAGGCAGGTTTGTTAAAGTGAGAAAAATGTCAAGGATCAAATTATCTCATGGTGGGTTGGTAATAGGGTTGCTAGATAAAGTGCAGGATGTACTTAGTTAAATTTGAATATCAGATATACAGCAAATAATTTTTCAGTATGAATATGTCCCAAATATTGTTTGGGACATACTCACACTAAAAAAGTATTCATTGTGTATCTGGTATTCAAACTTAACTGAGTTAGTGTCCTCTACTTTTTTTTCTCTTAGTTTTTCAAAAAATTTTTATTGGAATATAGTTGATTTAAAATGCTGTGTTAGGGACTTCGCTGGTGGTGCAGTGGTTAAGACTCCACCTGACAGTGCAGGGGACACAGGTTCGATCCCTGGTCCGGGAAGATCCCACATGCCGCAGAGCAACTAAGCTCATGCACCACAACTACTGAGCCTGTGCACCTAGAGCCCGTGCTCTGCAGCAAGAGAAGCCATCACAATGAGAAGCCCGCGCACCGCAGGGAAGAGTAGCCCCTGCTCACCACAATTGGAGAGAGCCCACTCAAAGCAACAAAGAGCCAACGCAGCCAAAAAAAAAAAAAAATGTTGTGTTACTTTCTGCTGTACAGCAAAGTGAATCAGTTATAAATATACATATATCTACTCTTTTTTTAGATTCTTTCCCATATAGGTCATTACAGAGTATTGAGAAGAGTTCCCTGTGCTATACAGTAGGTCCTTATTAATTAGCCATTATATATATAGGAGTGTGTATGTGTCAACCCCAATCTCCCAATTTATTCCTCCTCCCCCCTCCCCCATCCCTGCTAACTTTCTCCCCTGGTAACCATAAGTTTGTTTTTTACATCTGTGACTCTCTGTTTTGTAAACAAGTTCACTTGTACCATCTTTTAGATTCCGTATATAAGTGATATTGTATGACATTTGTCCTTCTCTGTCTCACCCACCTCACTCAGTATGAGAATCTCTAGGTCCACCCATGTTGCTGCAGATGGCCTTATTTTGTTCTACTTTTATTTGCTGAATCTGGCAACTTTAGTGGAAATGATGTTTCATAAGACACAGGTAAGAGTCAGGCTGGGAGAAGGTAGTCACGGTGGTGGAGTGGAACTGAATTGTTTGAGAATAAAAGTATGAAGTAGTATCAAGGGAACATTATTTAGCTGAGAGTGGCAGGTATGAATAATTGAAATGGGGTGAGCATCAGAGTGAGAGATGGGGCAAAGAATTATATTAGGATAGGGGAGCTCTGCGAGGAGCATTCTTTGTAATTTTGTGAAGGAAGATAGTCTGTCAACTTCTTTTACCAATGTCTGCAGCTTCTTCTGAAGGATAACTTATTTTTCTGGATACAGAAGCAGTTGTATAGGGAGTCTCATGGTTTCAGTTGCCAATGTCTAGTAATTTATCTGCATAATATCACCCCACCTCCTTCCAACCTCATCTGCTAAAAGGATGAATAAATATGTTGATGTTCATGAACACTTTGTAATACATTGCAAAAAAGCATTCCAGCCCATAAAAATAGAAGTTAAACTTTATGATCAATTAGGAAAACTAGGCAGATAAATGTTAGAATGTCATTTTGAGTACTAGATTGATGGGTATGTTTTTCTTTTTATTCTCCTGATTTTGGAAACAATTTCCTTTTATTTTCCATTTTGACTTTAAATAATTAAAGGCATAAGTATCTAGTACATTTCACTCAATGAATAACTAATAGTTTAAAATTTTTCTGTATTTGTTAAGATTCCTGAGTAATATTTTTTGCCTTTAAGTTGTGCTCGACATAAATGTAATTAAGTTTACTCAAATGAGGAAGTGTTAGAATCTTTGGCTTTAAAAATGCAGGATATTGGAAAAATAATTTTAGTTACTAGAAGAAGAGTATGGAAAGGAAAACTTCAAAGGCTAGTCTGGTGTCAGCACCTGCTGTGGTCACAGTGTAAACCCTGGAGGCCAGGGATTTTGGCAGCAGTTTCAGTGCTTTTAGTTCATTCTCCAGTATCCCCAAATGTGAAGCAGATGCCAGTTTCTTCTCTAGGGCTCTGATAATGGCATATAATGAGTTGGTTGTTTCCTAGCAACTAAAGAAGCAGTTTCACTTTAGCTGATCCTGCAATAGGAATGAGACATTTTCCCTTGATAGTTGGTATTAGTGATTTCCCTGACAATGGAATTTCTGAATAAGGAATGTTCTCAGCCTTTGGTTTCCTAAAGAATTTTGCTTTTGAGTGTGGGCTAAGCTCTGCTTAATCTTGTATAAAATGAAAAAAATTTCTTGAGCCCCCTAAGTACCTCTCATGGGAAGAGCCAAAGGAGTTTGATACATCATTTCTCAAATGGCAAGTGATTGTACAAGAAGCTATAATGGGTGTATTTTTCCCAGTGTTTAACAGTATAATTAACAGCCAAATTCTTTTCTGTATTTAATGTTGGAGGCAACAGAGGTTTATTACGTACTGGCCAATGTGCTTTAGAAATATATAAGAAATTTTTATTACCAGTGCCATTTCAATATAAAGTCAATATAACAAAAACATATTTTCTAATCTATAACCCACTTGATTTCAAACAGTATTCTATATACAAAATTATTATTACACCAATTATTATAATAGTTCGCTTTAAAGTAAACTTTTGAACAATTTAATGTTTAACTTTAAATAATTACTAATTAGTTGTAAGACATCTGTACTTAATTGGAGCATATCTGAATCCTTCTTATTTGGCAGTGGTAATAGATCAGAGGTCTTCTGATTCTTAAGATATATGGAGGCATGAGAAAATGACTTTAAATGACCTTTTTTTAGTCATTCATAGTTTAAACAGTTTCTAAGGAAATTATGTTTTCTTCTTTTGACATTAATACCTAATATAAATTACCTCCCTCATCCAGATTTATAGTATGATATATTAAATTTCAGAAGTTCCCAGACACTTAGACAAAGAGATAAAATATTAAGTGATGTTCTGAAGATAATTAAGTTAGCCATATCTAAATATACCAAAGAAATTTATTGCCTTGCATGGAAAAGGTTTTCAGACTATGCACTAACTGTAGATGAAGCTATTGAATGTTTTCCTTGTCACTTTTGGGCATCTGAACTTATTCATTTCTCTCTATGATTTTTGCATCACCAGGTACTTAGCAGTCTCATATTTAAAAAGACTTTATTAGGCCTCCATGAAGTATTAAAGAATAAAGAACACTAATAAATTCAGTTGGACAGGATAGTAGTCTTTCAGGCACCTAAGACAAAATTTTTCCTTAGAAACTCTTTAAACATGAGGCAGAGTTTCTATATAATATCTCAGTTACTGCTCTTGGATTTCTTTGGGACCTTAATCTGAGGCGACAGAGTCAAGCATGTTAAGCCTAGTTTTGAATTCTCCTTTCCCTTTTAAAACTATAGATTAGTCAACAAGGAAATAGAGATATAATATAACTAAAGCCTAGTTCTTTGAAATACTTTTCTGAGGCAGTATTATCTAGTAAATAGCTCAATTTGATTAACCTAACGAGGATTTCTTTTGATCACTGCATTTATTCACTCATTATTTATTGAGTTGGCATCAGATAATTATTGTTGTACTTTTAAAATATCATTGGACTTTTTTGTCATCTTCAGCAGCAGATATTTAAGTGGCTACTTACTATGTTTGGGCCATTGGTTAGATGCTGAGGACCAAGGATATGTAAGATGTAGTTCCAACTTTCAAAATGTCAAAGCTTTTAGTTACAGACCTACTTTTGACTTGTGGTCATAAGCAAAATGTTTAGAATGTTAGACATTTTGATGGTTTTCAGATATTGTTTTATAGTGTTTTGTTTAAGGCAATCAAAGTTGGAACTTAGAGGAGAAAGCTGAGTGTTACATAGTGTTGACCATTCAAGTTGGTGGTATTGTTACAAGAGACCAGATTTCACAGATTCATTTAGGTTCCATGTCACAGAAGGAACCCTGCAGTCACATTGAAAGGGAATAAGTTCGCAGGAGTTAGAAATGGCTTATGAATATAAATTGCTGGTTATTTCCTTCTACTTAAAATGCCCTTCTTTTTCTGCCAGTTGTCAGAGATGAGTTACATGAGTTCCTCCAGCTCACAGTGATGGTTGAGTTCTTATATATGCAGCTTTGAATATTGTAATTTATTTTTACACGTTGTTATTGTAGATATCTAAGACAGAAAGCTATTACAGTTTTCTAGACGGGCACCAACTTCCCTAATCCCCCACCCCAAGCCATTTATGCAAATTTCTCAAGCGTTAGAGTAGATCTAACGTGTCATTACTTCACCAGTGTGCTGGTTCCTGTTAACACAGATGTAGAGACACTTTTCACCTGATAAAA
This sequence comes from Neophocaena asiaeorientalis asiaeorientalis, assembly GCF_003031525.2. Lineage (NCBI taxonomy): Eukaryota > Metazoa > Chordata > Mammalia > Artiodactyla > Phocoenidae > Neophocaena > Neophocaena asiaeorientalis. The sequence goes on along the minus strand of NW_020175825.1, from coordinate 59,226 downwards.
CTACTTAATGACCAGAAGGTTTAAATGGGTAATTTTATCAAGAAAACCATAGAAATAAAGCAACCAAAGTAAAAAAAAAGAAGAGTTATTGTTGTCCACTGTCAACTACTGATATTCTCACTTCTTGTTTTGTGTAGTTTTGGGTTGGAGCAATTCCTAAGTCTGAGAAGGCCCTGCTTCTCAGAGCTTCTTTTCTAACCTGTGTGACACGCAGGGAAGGCCTCCTGCTGCAGCCCTCTGACTGTATATAGCTGAGCCAGATTATCTTCTGCTCTATATCAGTGATTGGCCTTGGATCAGCCCTAGTCCTGGCACCTTTGGAAGATGAAGGTACTTTCCTATTCTTTGTCATGAAGTCCTTGAATTCCTTCCTCAGGTTTTAGGCCTTTCAGTCACATCTTGCTCTGGTCTGGATGCAGGAACCAGCATGTCACCTCCCCTTCTCATTTGGTACATCATTAGCTATTTCTTCACATAGCTCTCCCCTTTGGCAAGGTTAGGCTTTGTCACCTATCTAGTTACATGTCCTTCTTCCCTAGAACTTTGCAGTAGGGTATTAGGTTTCTCATCTCTGATCATCCCCTTTCTTTTCAGTTCAAAGCTCTTGTTTACTTTGGATAGATCTTTTTGCCTGAGTGAAAAACGTGTTCTTAGCCTATTCGTAGGTTCACCCACACTCTAGGAATGATTGAAGCTGTGGACTCAGGTTACTGGTTTTACTTCCCTGTCAGTGGATCAAGTGTTTCCTAAGGAGAGAGATGGCGCCTTGCCCAGATTTTGTCCCTTCATATTAATTTTTCATTCTCAACAGTGAACATAGAGAATCAGGATTCTTACTTTCAGAACATAGAATGGGGGGAGAGGCACAATTTGACTCTTCAGTCCAAATGGAGTACAACAACAGATTTCATTTATGGTTTTTCTGGTACCTAAATAGGGAAGTAAGGACAATTAAAGAAAAGCAGAGCATCTGGTTTAACTCCAGGCCTGAATCTGAAAAGAGAGCAGGAAAGGAAGTAACAAGAAAGAAAGGACAGAAAGTTACCAGGAAATTGAAGTCATTATTGTGGTTTAAACTTGGCCAGTATTTCATTGATAAAGCAAAGATGCTTGAGTATTCTTTCGTGTCTGACAACACAGAGAAGCTTTTCCTATTTCCTTCTTTGTATAACTACCAGAGGGAAGTCTCTACCAGAGGGAAGTAATAGGAGTCTTTGGACAGTCATTTCATGTTAAGGGTGGCTCTTACTGTAGCTCTGACATAAGTAGGAAGCATGCAGAATCCTGGCTTGTTTTTAAGAGAATTGATAAAATGGAGTGTCTCATTCAGTTGAAGTCAGCAATTAAAATTAGTGCAAAAGGAATCACTACTAGAAAAATGTGCCAAGCCAGTGAAATATATTAATCAAAGGGGGAATGATGTTAGACACAAATCATTAGCAGCAAAAACCAATGAGGCTAAAATAATTTGCCTTAGAAAATGAATAAATTAAGAGTAGGCTAATTGCCCAAACCATATAATATCCCATTTCTACCTTGAACACTTCAGAATTTCTAACTTTTTCATTCTTCTGTGTTGCTGATACAGGCTTTTAAGAATAAGCTTCAGTGATTTGGGCTGAGTCTGGGATGAGGGTAATTATGAAAGGTAGGACCATGTCTTCTGCAGTTATAATTAAGGAGTCTTAATAAAGATCAAGATGAAAAAGTAAGATTACTTACTGGGTCCTTAGGAGAGCTTAGAGCTGTGGCCCCTTTGGATGGGCAAAGCCTTATTCTATCTCATCAGGTGCAGAGGGAGAATCATGGGTCAGAATCATATGTTAGAAGCCTGCTGGAGCTATTCAAGTTCCAAAAAGATTTGAATAGATCCTAAACAGTCTATAAGGAGAGTTATGGTTGTTTCTGCAGATTTTATAGGATTTTGACCCCTTTTTATTATTTAAACAGAAACTGTATTTAATTGATTTTTTAAAAATTTTATTTTTTTATAGAGCAGGTTCTTTTAAGTTATCCAGTTTATACATATTAGTGTATATATGTCAACCCCAATCTCCCAGTTCATCCCACCACCACCACTTCCCCACTTTCCCCCATGGTGTCTGTACGTTTGCTCTCTACATATGTGTCTCTATTTCTGCCTTGCAAACTGGTTCATCTGTACCATATGCCTAGATTCCACATATATGCATTAATATACGGTATTTTTTTTCTGTTTCTGACTTACTTCACTCTGTATGACGGTTCCTGGGTCCCTCCACGTCTTTACAAATGATCCAATTTCGTTCCTTTTTATGGCTTAGTAATATTCCCTTGTATATATGTAGCACATCTTCTTTATCCATTCATCTGTCGATGGGCATTTAGGTTGCTTCCATGACCTGGCTATTGTAAATAGTGCTGCACTGAACATTGGGGTGCATGTGTCTCTTTTTGTGGTACACGGGCCTCTCACTGTTGTGGCCTCTCCCTGTGGAGCACAGGCTCTGGACGTGCAGGCTTCTCTAGTTCCTTTAGGTGCAAGGTTAGATTGTTTACTAGAGATTTTTCTTGTTTCTTGAGGTAGGCTTGTATTGCTATAAACTTCCGTCTTAAAACTGCTTTTGCTTCATCCCTTGGTTTTGGATCGTCGTGTTTTCATTGTCATTTGTCTCTAGGTATTTTTTGATTTCCTCTTTGTTTTCTTCAGTGATCTCCTGGTTACTTAGTAATGTATTGTTTAACCTCCATGTGTTTGTGTTTTTTACCTTTTTTTCCCTGTAATTGACTTCAAGTCTCATAGCATTGTGGTCAGAAAAGATGCTTGATATATTTTCAGTTTTCTTAAATTTACTGAGGGTTGATTTGTGACCCAAGATGTGATCTATCCTGGAGAATGTTCTGTGTGCTTGAGAAGAAAGTGTAATCTGCTGTTTTTGCTTGGAATGTCCTATAAATATCAATTAAATCTGTCTGGTCTATTGTGTCATTTAATGCTTCTGTTTCCTTATTAATTTTTGTTTGGATGATCTGTCCATTGGTGTAAGTGAGGTGTTCACGTCCCCCCCTAGTACTGTGTTACTGTTGATTTCCTCTTTTATAGCTGTTAGCAGTTGCCTTATGTATTGAGGTGCTCCTCTGTTGGATGCATATATATTTATAATTGTTATGTCTTCTTCTTGGATTGATCCCTTGATCATTATGTAGTGTCCTTCCTTGTCTCTTAAAACATTCTTTATTTTAAAGTCCCTTTTATCTGATATGAGTATTGCTACTCCAGCTTTCTTTTGATTTCCATTTGCATGGAATATCTTTTTCCATCCCCTCACTTTCAATCTGTGTGTGTCCCTAGGTCTGAAGTGGGTCTCTTGTAGACAACATATGTATGGGTCTTTTTTTGTATCCATTCAGCAAGCCTGTGTCTTTTGGTTGGAGCATTTAATCCATTCACGTTTAAGGTTATTATCGATATGTATATTCCTATTACCATTTTCTTAATTGTTATGGGTTTGTTTTTGTAGGTCCTTTTCTTCTCTTGTGTTTCCCACTTAGAGAAGTTCCTTTAGCATTTGTTGTAGAGCTGGTTTGGTGGTGCTGAATTCTCTTAGCTTTTGCTTGTCTGTAAAGCTTTTGATTTCTCCATTGAATCTGAATGAGATAATCTTGGTTGTAGGTTGGTTGTAGAGTAAACTTAGTTGTAGGTTCTTCTCTTTCATCACTTTAAGTATATCATGTCACTCCCTTCTGGCTTGTAGGGTTTCTGCTGAGAAATCAGCTGTTAATCTTATGGGAGTTCCCTGTATGTTATTCGTCGTTTTTCCCTTGCTTGCTTTCAATAGTTTTTCTTTGTCTTTAATTTTTTCCAGTTTGATTACTGTGTGTCTTGGCGTGTTTCTCCTTGGGTTTATCCTGTATGGGACTCTCTGCACTTCCTGGACTTGGGTGGCTATTTCCTTTCCCATGTTAGGGAACTTTTCGACTGTAATATCTTCATATATTTTCTCAGGTTCTTCTCTCTCTCTTCTCCTTCTTGGACCCCTATAATGAGAATATTGTTGCATTTAATGTTGTCCCAGAGGTCTCTTAGGCTGTCTTCATTTCTTTTCATTCTTTTTCCGAGGTCCTGGATCATCTTCACTATCATTATTCTGAATTCTTTTTCTGGAAGGTTGCCTATCTGCACTTTATTTAGTTGTTTTTGTGGGGTTTTATCTTGTTCCTTCATCTGGTACATAGCCCTCTGCCTTTTCATCTTGTTTATCTTTCTGTGAATGTGGTTTTTGTTCTGCAGGCTGCAGGATTGTAGTTTTTCTTGCTTCTGCTGTCTGCCATCTGGTCTGTATTTAATTGATTTTAAGATACATGTTTTTCAAATTTTAGTTTCTTTGATATTGGAGTATATTTTATAATCAATAAATCTTGACATCATGTCAGTTTAATTTTTAACTTTTTATTCTTTTTGGTGGCAAGTAAAATATGGTGTATCTTACAGTCTATGGTGTTTTCTATTTGAGGGGATACAGTAATTATTTTGATTGTGATTACTTCAGTGCTGATTGAATTGTATTCCCATCTTTCACAGTCATTGCAGAGTGCTTCTACTTCATTCATTTGGGTCAGGTTTTTTATTGTTGAAATACTGTTTTAAACTGCTGGTGACAGCTTTGGCAACCTGTTCATCCTCTTTCATCCCCTCATCACTAACTTAATTTTCCTCCTTATTACCTACCCAGGGGCTGCCAGATTATTCTTCCCAGTGTATAATTCTTGGGATGCCAGTCATTGCAAAGACTGTTAGGGCCTCCCTTTTATTTTTTACAGCAACCTTTCCTCTGATGTTATTCATTTGTTCCATGGTTAGACTTACAGAAATTGTAAATAAGAAAGGCATGAAACTTGCTGCCATAGATTCTTTTCATTCCTGTGAACCTTTACTTATAGATTTTAAAAAAGTGTCAGTGCTATGTAATCATTCATAGTTTGAAAATAATGCTATACTAATTTATATTCATAGATGATTGTGTGTTTAATTCTTGTTTTTTTTATAATATTAGTAATTTGATGTTGATAAAAAGTACACCAAACGAAATGACTCATGGTGAATTAAAGCATCCTTTTTTTAGAAAAATTTCTTTTTTGTATTTATGCGAAGCCTATATATATATATATATGTCAAAGAAACAAATATGTTGGAACTTTAAAATTGGTTCATTTTGGTAGAGTCTAAGTCTGGTGTATTTGTTACCTCAGTGTAGAAAGCATCAGCTTAAATAGGTTGACTTAATGTATTATCACTAGATAATTTTAAACTACTGAAAGTAGCTACCTATTATTGGGTTTACCAAGACTTATATGTTTACCTGTATTATCTCATTTAATCTTCACAATTCTGTGTAATAGGTGCTGTTATTCTTAGTTGCAGCTCGCCGGCTCCTTTAATTGCGGCATGTGGGTTCCTTAGTTGCGGCTCACCAGCTCCTTAGTTGGGCATGTGAACTCTTAGTTGTGGCATGCATGTGGGATCTACTTCTCCCACCAGGGATCAAAACCAGGCCCCCTGCATTGGGAGCGTGGAGTCTTAACCACTGTGCCACCAGGGAAGTCCCCCTAGGCTGAGCTTTTAACTAAACTGTACCAGTGAAGTCTTAAAGTTTTAAGTTTTCACTTAAAAGAGTAAAAGCACACTTTTTAATATCATCTCTGAAATACTAATGGGTATTAATATATTGAGAGTTTTCCTGTGTCATTTGACTGTAGATTTTGTATTTTATACTTTGCACCTTATAAGGCATATCTGAGAGAATGTCTTGGTAAATTTCTTTACAGGGACACTCATTATTTAAATGCCTGTTTTTCATTCTACTTCAATTGCATTTTAAAAAATTTAGACAATATGTTATTTTGGTACAGTTTTTATATGCAGGCTAGTTATAAAGTCTTTTTGGTAGTGTTTGGTAATGCGAAGTTCAACAAACCCTTCTATGTTGTGATGTCAGTAACTGCAATCATATAATTCATTTATAAAGTATAGTAGTTATCAAATGCCTTTTTTAAAAATTAAAAAATTGAATTAAAATTGTTTTATAGGTATTCATTATTTGGGTTTGATCACACTTCACTGAGGTAGAATGACATTTCCCAGTTACCTAGAGCAAGCTGTAGTTCACTAAAGAGAAATGACTTTCCGTCTCAGTGATATAGTGAGTGGCTATTAGATCCAGATTAAAACTCAACAGTACTTTTCTTAGTGGTTATTTGTTGAGACTTCTTCACAGCTCAGAAGAATTTATGGGAGCAGAGGGCCATTAGTAGCACAGTAGACTAGTTACTATTCAGTGACAAATTTCAGCTAACCTCAGATATTGAGTTCTTTTCAAGTTATTTTTTTTTCCTTGCAAACAAGTTGATTTAAGGAGAACAGATATCTCAGTTTAGACCAAATATAAAGTAAGAGGGTTCCCACAAGACTGCCCTCACTCTGACACTAGTTACAAATTCAGGGGTTTCCAAGACCATCTTTAGATTCAATAATTTGCTAGAAGGACTCACAGAACTCACTGAGAGCTACTATACCAATGGGTATGGTTTATTACAGGGAAAGGTGACAGATTAAAATCAGCCAAAGGAAGAAGCTCCTAGGGCAGTGTCTGGGGAATTACCAAGTATGGAGCTCCCGTTGTCTTCTCCTTGTGGAGCCAGGACACATTACTTTCCTGGCATTGATGTGTGACACGGTGCATGGAATATTGCCAACCAAGGAAGCTCACCTGAGCCTTGGTATTCAGAGTTTTTATTGGGACTCTGTGACATGGTCATTATTGATTATCCATGTGGCTGATCTCAGCCTTTATTCTCCAGCCCCTCTGAGTGTGACCCAAAGCCCCCATCCTAAATCACATTGTTAGTACCTGGCTAACCCATAGCCCCAAGAAAACAAAGATCTTAGAGATTACTTCCCAGAAGCTGAAGTCAAAGGTCAGTTTTTTGGGGGCCTTTTTGAGCAAGATTAGATTATTTACTATACAGATAAAATGTGAATAAAACTGGTTTCCAGTATGAATGTATGTCTAAAGCTAAACTTGGATACTAATCTAGGTATTGAATTTCTAGGTATTGTAACTCAATATGGGAATTCCTTGAAAGTACAATTTTTCCGAGCTGTAGATAGGCTGCTGAGACTGGTTCTTTTGGACACCTCGAGGCCTACTAATTCCATTACACCCCAGATACCTGTCACTTTTGATATCTACCCAAATATAAACCTCTCTGGTCACTAAAGTATTTTCTCTTCTTGACGCTGTTTAGGATTTCCTCTCTCCTAAACCTAAACTTACCTTCCTCTTCCCAAAGTTTTGTTTCGTGATTCTGATTCTGTTTCTTGGACCTCCAATTTATATTAAATGAATTCTCCTTAGTATCCTTAACTGAAAACTCCTCTGTCTCTTTGCCTTAGTTGAAAACTGCAATTCCTTGTAGACATTGCTTTTCATGAAGTCTTCTTAAGTGGATGCATCTCTTCTTTCACTTTACTGTGTACCCATGGGTTTAGGGTAAGGTTTGACACATTTCTTGTTTCCTAAGGCAGCTTCTGCTCTAGTAACCCTCCATACTTATATTCTATTTTGATAATCATAGTTATTAAAAGTATAGTCAACTTCTTCTGCTCTTCTTCGGTCATTCTTTTTTATTTGCTAAAGATATTGACACTTCTTTTTACCTGAGTTCTAGCCACCATCTTGGAAAAGTGACTTCAGAGTCCATGTGGACAATCCAATTAATATCCTAGCCTTTCAGTTTCTTCACCTTCTTAATGTGAGTGCCCTCAACCTCCATTCTATGTTAGCCATCCATTCTTACGGTACACCCTCAATCTTGTTCCCTGGAAGTACTCATTTTACTCATCTTGCCATAGCCTTTCATCCTTTTAGCCTTCCTTTTATGGCTACTACACCCCAGGTTCCTTTACTATTCCACTCTGTCTGCCTTTTCATACCTTTCATTTCTTTCCTAACATAGATGTACACGACCTGTTATTTCACTGGCTTGCTGATAACTTCAACTCCTTTGTACCCTTGTCTTTCCACTGTACCACCCACCCTAACTCTAATCTAGAATGGACTCAGCATTCTACTTTCTCTATTCTTACTCTCAGGCTGCTGGGTCCTGCTAGAGAACTCCCTGTGAGTGGCAATGTGAATTAATGATATCTAATATTGACTGAATCATCTGTTGCCCAGTAATCCGTACAAAGTTTTTTTTCCATTCTTTTTTTTCCCTCTCTGGCCCAGAAAGCTCTTATGCTAGGCAACTGTCTCGTATTCTCCATTTAAAAATCTGCTTTGTTATTCTGAAGACCTCTTTTCTTTAACTTTCCCTTAACTTTTATTGAATGATCCCATTTTCTTCTTAACAGAGAAAATTAAATTTGTATGGTACAAACTTTCTGAACTTCCATCTAGCCCTCTTACAAAATAGCCTGTGTCTGAACTCATTCTTGCCCTCCTCCATTTGTATCTTTGGCTTCTTTCTCTTTACCAACACTTTCACATTAGCATATAAACATGTATGAGGCAGACGGTATTGGCTGGCTATGTAAAAGTCATTCTCAACCCCCATCTCTCTTATTGCCTCAAAATTGAGTCTAGAAAGTAAGACAATTTCTCAGCTTCTCTTATAGCTAAGAGTGGCCATGTGACCCAGTCTAACCAGTGAGATACAAGGGAAAGTCTGATGGGCAGTGGGGGGAAAGCTGTAGGTAAGGTGTTCTGCTTCCTAACAGAGGGACAAGGTTTATTCTTTTCTTTTCTTTCTGTTGGGAATATGTTGTAAGGACATGATTCCCTAGTCTGATGACATCACTAAGATTCTGTAAAATCCCCAGAGTTGTCTACTTTTAGACTTTTTATTAAATAAACAATACATGTCCTAAATGGCTTAAGCGTTTTTAGTTAGGTTTTCTGTTACTTGCAGTTGAAAGCATCTTAACTTGTGATGCATAAATTTCTCCCAGTAAAATACCAAAAACAAGCAACTCTGTTTTGACTCTACTAGATACCAGCCTAATTTTTCTTCTCTCTTGCAGGCAAGCTTCTTGAAAGAATTTAATAAGTCTGTCTCTCACTCCCTCATTTACCATATACTTCTGTCTATATTCACCTTCACCCTGCTTTAGTATGGGTCACCAGAAATGTCTTTTATTTATTATTTTTATTTTTAAAAATTGAACCAATTCACATTCCCACCAGCAGTGCAAGAGTGTTCCCTTTTCTCCACACCCTCTCCAGCATTTACTGTTTCTAGATTTTTTCATGATGGCCATTCTGACTGGTGTGAGATGATATCTCATTGTAGTTTTGATTTGCATCAGAAATATCTTTTAAAAAAAAATCCTTTGTACACTTTTCATTTCTTGTTGTAATTGATCTCTTTGCAGTATTTCATGTATTAATTTTAATCTTGAAATACTCTTTTCCATTAGCTTCCATGATACTGCATTATCCTGTGATATCTACTTTTTTTTTTTTTTTTTGCGGTACATGGGCTTCTTACTGTTGTGGCCTCTCCCGTTGTGGAGCACAGGCTCCGGACGCGCAGGCTCAGTGGCCATGGCTCACGGGACCAGCCGCTCTGCGGCATGTGGGATCTTCCCGGACCGGGGCACGAACCCGCGTCTCCTGCATCGGCAGGCGGACTCCCAACCACTGAGCCATCAGGGAAGCCCAACTTTTTATCTTCTCTTTCTCATTCTCCTTTTTAGTTTCTCCTTTCTCTACTAATTTAAAAACATATTAGTTCTTAGAACAGGTATAATTATCCCAGTTCACAGGCTTAGAGACTAAGTAACCCTAGATCATATAATTAGTAAATGGTGTAGCCAACATTTGAACAGGCTCTAAAGCCTTTATAATTCATCTTTTGGGATCCCTTCTGATCTTGTGCTTTCCCTGGGCAATGGTATCCAGCCCTGAAGCCCAGATACAATATTCATCCCAGATGTCTCTCCTGAGTGGTAGACACACCCATCCCATGTGCAACTGCCTGCTGGATAGCTCTGCTTGACCGTCCCATTGATATCTCAAAGTCATGAAGTCCAGACGAGAACTCATCAGTGTACCACACACACCTGAAACTCCTCCTTCTGTGCTTGTGATGGGAACTCAGTGATGTAGCTGTTCAGGCCAAAATCCTGGGTGTCATCTTTGATTCATCATTCTCTTTCTCCCACTGCTCATATTCACTGTGTCCTGTTCTCCCGTCTCCTCTGCTGCCCCTCCCCCACTGTGTGGTCCACCCTTATCTTTCTCCTGGGAAGGCTGTAACAGACTCTACATTTGTATCTTTCTGTAATCTGAGATAGTTTGACTAATCTCTTTTTAAAATTAATTAATTTAGTTATTTTTGGCTTCATTGGGTCTTCATTGCTGTGCGCAGGCTTTCTCTAGTTGTGGTGAGTGGGGGCTACTCTTCATTGTGGTGCGTGGGCTTCTCGTTGCGGTGGCTTCTCTTGTTGTGCAGCACGGGCTGTGAGTGTGTGGGCTTCAGTAGTTGTGGCTCGTGGGCTCTAGACCTCAGGCTCAGTAGTTGTGGTGCATGGGCTTAGCTGCTCCATGGCATGTGGGATCTTCCCAGACCAGGGCTTGAACCTGTGTCGCCTGAATTGGCAGGCTGATTCTTAACCACTGTGCCACCAGGGAAGTCCCCTGACTAATCTTTTTTAAATGCAGATCTCATCATGTACTTTCCTCATTTAGACTTTTCAGTGAAAATTTGTTTTCTGGGACAAAAGTTCAAAATCCAGCTTGGGAAATAAGGCCCTTCTTGATCTGTTCACAACTCATTCTCCTACTCCCACTCTCTGCTCCAGCTGTCCTAAACTATTTGCTATTCCTGGATTCATTTTGCTCTCTTGCCTCTAGGACTTCCCTCATGCTCTTCCTTCTTGCTGGAATACTCTCTTCTGTAACTCCATCTAGTCCTTCAGGTCTTAGCTTAGGTGTTACCTCCTTTGGGAAAGCCTTCTGTGATGACCCTCTCCCCAACACTAAGAGCTCTTGTGTGCTTGCAGTGCCCTGAAAGGATCACACATTCTCTTGTCTTAGGGCCTTTGTACTTGCTGCTTCCTCTGCCTTCTGTCTCTTCCCTGCCTCTACCCTCTTGCTATTCATTACGGATAATGCTCTGTGGTGATCCTACTTTTTCGCCCCCACATCACAGTTAAGAAATCCTTATCTTCACTTTGTGAAATTTGAAACAATTCTGTTGCATTCTTATGCTTTAGAAATGTAGAATTTTGAACAGTTTGCTTTTAATTTGCGTCTCCTCCCTTAATCCAGGCCTTCAAACACAAAACAAAAACCTAAGCCTGTTTTTTAGCTTTATGCTTCTCCAAGCAAGCTGACATTGCCTAGCTTGAGAATCGATTATGTGCCAGAAGTCAGCTGATGCTGTTTGTAAGAAAAAAATGGCATTTGCAGCTTTCAGCTCTAGCCACTGAACCTGACAAGTTCTGACATCTCTTCTCTTGGCTGCCTCTCACTTCTTTTTCTGTTTCCATGGAAATGGACATCAGAGCACAGAAACATAGTAAGATACTGGTGGCTAATTGCTGTTGCAGATTTCTGAATTCCCTTTGTTTGTGGAGTGATTATTTTATTTTAGTGACTCTTGCCCTCTATGTAGTATGTGGTAGTTAGCTAAAACATCTTAGGCAGCTTCTGGGTTTGGGAGCTAGCTGATGTTTCCCACGTGTCACTAACTGGTATCCTAAAAGCGTGTTCCCTGTTTCAACTCTTAGGGAAAATATATTTTAATTTAAGAACTGTAATCTTGTCAGATTTCAAGCCAGGAGACCTGGCCTTAGTCCCAGATCTGTTACTGTCTCACTATTCGACCTCAATTTCGTTATATTTATTGAATGAACCCATTTCTACTACCTAGCCCTGGGGCTTATTTACAGATGTCCCAGAGAAAAGATTGTTTCTCTACCAGTGTGTTTTAATAGAAAACATAGAAATAAGATATACAACTAATTTTAGTTAAGGAAACCAAACCAGGTTTCTAAACATCTGAAATAGAAAAATGCTTTTAATTCTAGCCCTTTATTTTCTCCTCCTGTAAAATGATCAGAATAAGGCTTGTCATATGGCTAGGAATATTAGGTTAAGACTCCCTTTTTAATGTACATGTGGTTTCCCAAGAGAAAAACAACCTATCTTATGGCAAAGTAAAGTGATTAAAATTGTAGTTGAAAAATTCTATTCATTTCCTATTTAATGAAGGAAGTTGCTTATCTAATTGTATTTTATTCACATCCAGGATGTAGGAGGATTTGCCATAGCCATATGCCTTTCTAGTAGGCTTATGTATACCAGGTCAGGATTTCCTTGTAAATCTAAATTTAGAGCTTAGAAAGTGAGGTTTTGTTAAGTGCAAAAAGGGACTGGATGTACCTATAAAAGAGATTAGTATTTGTTGAACCACTTCTTCACATATAGTGTCTGCTCTATATCAAATGAACCTGAGTAATTGAAATTTAGTATGAACAGAATAAATCTTTTTTGGCATGACTACACAGAATAAAATACAGGTTTATAGCAAATTCCCACTTGTAGTTGCATGTATACAGACATAAACCATACACGATAAGACATTATAAATAAACTTAATGGGAAAGAATCCATTTTACACTTTGTAATTGTGGTAAATTTTTCAAGTGGAAAAAAACTGCCTTATTAAATTTGTTGTGAATTTAGTCTCCCATAATGAACCTGCAGTAGACTTTGGGGTATGGTCGTGTCAAATTTCCTCTGTTGGTGAAGCTGCAGGCTTCAGTAGATTTATCACAGGCCCCAGTGCTGTAAGGTACAGTGCTTTAGAGCAAAAGTTTATTTTTAAATAAAAAATATCCTATATTTGTTGTAGTATAATTAGACAATGAAAAAAATGTTCAAGAAAGAAATTATAATGGCCCATTAACCCACTATCAAAGTAAGCTACTGTTGACTTTTTGGCATATTCCTTCAATTAAAAAAATTCTACCAATATACAAAACAAAATTGGATAATGCTGTATGTGCTGCTTTATAGCCTACTTATTTCATTTATCATATCGTGACATTTTAACCTGGTATTATATAGTCTTTAAAAATGTTTTAATAGACTTATACTGTCTTTAACAATTCCATAATTTATTTAGCTTTCAAGATACTGATGGATATTTAGATTGTTTTCTTATAAACAACTGTAAACAAGAGCCTTTAAACTTCCTTTATCCCTTCAGTCAATGTAGAAAGTGACTAAATTATCTGGTTTTCCAGGCTGGTACCCCAGTAGCTTGGACTTTGATTTCTTTCTTGTCTGCCACATCTCATAGTTCTCTAAAGCCTGCTAATTTTATCTCCAAAATGTCTCTTGAATTCGTTCCTTCATCCCTGTTCTCACTGTGATTGCAGTAGCCAGAGTCTTCGTCATCTAACTTGGAGGACTGCAGTAGTCTCATGCATAGCTGATCTTTCTACCTCTCTGGTCTCCTTTCAATGTATTGCTCCTCTTATGGTCAAAATGGTCTTTCAGCGTGTGGATATAGTCATATATTCCCTGACTTTAAAGTCTTTGGTGTTTTCCTGTTGTCTGCTGCATAAAGTTTAAATCCTTACCTTGGTATTCAGGGGCATTCATATTTTGGTCCTATCTAACCTCATTTCGTTTTTCTCCTTTCCACATGCCACACATCCCAGGCAGCCTTCCCTGAACACATTAAGGTATCCTCCTCATCGCCCTTCGTGTCGTTTGTGCCTTTCTCATTTCCTAGAATGTGCTATCGCCCACCCCAGCAATTCCTTACTCCCTTTTTTCAGTATTTCAGCTCAATTATTACCTATCCTGTAAAGCTCTGCTGTGCAATGCAGTACTGTAACCACTGGCTACCTGTGGCTATTAAAGTTACTTAAAATTAAAAACTCCATTTCACAGTTATATTAGCTACTTTAGGTGTTCAATAGCTACATGTGGTTAGTGGCTATTGTATTGGACAGTACACGTTAAAGAAAATCTTCATCCTTGTAGAAACTTCTATTGGAGAGTACTTCTATAAAGCCTTTCCTAAAATGATTGATTTCCTCCTCAGAGCTTCCATAACCCTTAAGATTAACTATTTTAAAAAGCCTTTGAATTCCTTTAAGGGTAGATGAGGGACCAAGCCTGATTCTTTTCATCTCTAGCACCTAGAATAGTAGGTGGCATGTAGTTGAATTTCAAGGTGTGTTGACTGAATGAACAAATGAGTGAAAAATGACATGAGTTTTGGGGAGTCATATGAATAATGACAATGTTAGGGGTTTTTCAAGTTTAGAGAAATGCTGATTCCCTTTTGTAAAGTGCATGGATATCAGTTTCACTTCATCAGTGACTCACAAAGCCTGAGACAAATTGGTTTCTGATTGTTTTACCATCGAAACACTGGGTAATTAGGTGTGTTTCCCCTGTATAATATAGTACAAGGCCAATATTTACTGAATCTGTGCTAGATAGTGTGGACATTATACAAAAGTATAGAACATTTTTAGTAGATTCCACACTACTGCCTTAGTTTATATTCCATGAGCTGAGAGAGCAGACATTTAGGGTGTCTTAGTTTGTGCCTGAAATCTCACCTTATTTTATTTCATTTTCATAATATCTTTATGAGGTAGAATAATTTTTTTTTTCTGTTTTGAAGGTAAGGAAACAGAAGCATAGGGAAGCTAAATAGCTTGTATAAGGTCACATAGAGCTGGGAAGGGACTCTTTCTATTACACTTCAGTTGCCTCTCATGTAACCTCATTTGATTTGTTAATATGATCAGTGCCTCTGGGTAGCTTTGGTGATTCATATATTTTGTAATTGTTCATGGCTGGAGTTTGTCTTGGGTTTTGGTTTTAAGAAAAATCAACAGCCTGAAAAACTATTAAAGGAGGAAGTTATAATGCCCCACTGTTAACATTTTATTATCGACTGCTATTGCCTGGTACTGTGCCTGGGCTAATGGGATGCAACCAGATCAAGTTAAAGGAAAAACCGTAAATTCTGTAAGGGGTAGAATTCTGGAAGCCTTTTGGAGGCATTTAATTACTTTGTGAAGTGCAATTATCATCTTATGCCAGTGGCTCTCTAGCTAGTTTTCAGAAACTTCCCAAAAGGCAATATCAACATGTAAAAAACTACACAGCACAATGCCTGGCACAAACTTAGTGTTTAGAGATAGTTTGTTTAATGAATGTATGAAAAATGACAGAAATACTTTTGTTGATAGTAGTAATAGCTAACATTGTTTAAATGTTCTCACTTGTTCTCAAGTGTTGGCTAAGCTCTTTATTTGCGTTATTTCACTTCACTCATGGATTGACTATTGAGCACCTACAGTGTGCCAGGCAGCATGCTTGGTGCTGGAGATACAGGGGTGAAACAAACAAAGACCCTGTTCTAATGGGTTATACTTTTTGGTAGGAGAGACAGAAATAAACAAATAAATAAAAACATAATATAATATTGCTTAGTGATCAATGCTATTGGAAAGAAATAGAGAATGACTAGGGAAAGTTTATCTGAGAAGGTGACATTTAAAGCAGACTTGAATGGAAGGAAAGAGACTGAGCCATCCAGGCATCTGGGGGAAGAGCATTCAGAGTGGAGGGAATGCATGAGTAAGGAAGCCAGGGACTGGATCATCTAGGGTCTTATAGGCTCTGATAAGGATTTGGGATTTTGTTCCAAAATGACAAAAAAGCTATTGGAGGTTTTTGAGCAGTGGTGTGACATGATATGGTTTTTGTTTTAAAGGGGATCACTTTGGCCACTTGTGTACAGAATAGAAGTAGGTGGAGTGGGAAGGAAGGGGTGAGAATGGTGGAAGTAGGGAGACCAATTCAGAACCTGTTACAGTATTCCAACAACCCTGTGAGGTAGTTTTTATTATTTTCTCCAATTTTAGGTTAGAATACAGAGGCCCAGAGAGATTAAGAGGCAAATCCAGTCTGTTACTAATCTCTGCCATTATATTATTCTGCCTGACTCCCATGAATGAGTTTTAAGAATTTTTGGCATCGTGTATTATTTCAGTATAGCTAATAGGTATATAGATTTCAAATGAATGTTGTCTTTCTTAATTAGATTGTTTTCTTAAGGGATAGCAACTTGTGAAATCATATATTACATAGAATTTGTTAATCAAATAGAATTCAGCGTATATATGTGGAGAATTGTGTAGGTAGGGCAAGAATGTGTATATTCTTATTAAAAGGCACTTGATGTTAGAATGCTTTTCTATTAGAGCAAGTTTCTTCTTAATGCAAGCATAAGTTACTCTGAGATTTAGCTTCATTTTAAAACTGTTCATGGAAATAATGAAAACTCAGTGATTGAATTAAAATGTGAAAACCAGCACCATTTTTAGGTAACATGGTATAGTGAAAAGAGCATGGGCTTAGGAAGAGCATCTGATCTTGGAAAAATTCCTTTAATCTTTCTGAGTCTGATTTCTTCATGTCTAAAGTAAAGATAGTATCATGTACTTCACTGGACTGTTGTGATAATTAAATATGATGATGCATATAAAGAGTCAAGTATATTGTACATGGGGGTAGTAAATGTTATATTCTTTCTTATTAAAAACAGTTTTGTGGATTTGAAAAGGATAGCTCAAGAAAATTTATTAATTACTAATTAATAGCCTAAATTCTTACAAAACCTTAGTATTTTTCCTCATTTCCTTCCAATCTTAAGGATCGTGTCTTATGAAGAACTGTCTTATGAAGAGGCACTGGAGGAATTGTTTTAGCCTTTGGGAGACAAAATTCAGAGGTATATGAGAGCTGTCTTTAAATGTGTAAAGGGCTGTCATGTGGAACAGGGATTTGTTCTTTATGACTCAGGAGAGCAGAACTATGATCAGAGGGTGAAAGCTACAGGGAAGGTTATTTTGGCTCATTAAAATGAAGACATTTCCAAAAACAGAATGAATGCTCTATCATTGGGAGCTGTGTGCATAGCTACACCAGTTTTCCAGAATGTGTCAGGCATGGAAGGTTTTTTATTTAGTTTGACTATTTCTTCAGCCTGAGAATCACTAGAACATAAGCTAGATAAAAGGAGAGATCTTGTCTTAGCACCATGGTGTCCTCAATGCCTGGTACTGTATCAGACTGTAATTTGACAGTACTGCCGTCATTTGTTGAATGAATGAATGAGTCAGTTGTTCTTGGAGATCATCTGCATACCTTACTCCTCCTCTTTGCCTTAAGTTTAGTTCTGATTTTTGATTGATGGCTTGAGTGTTTATTTGGATTCAAGGTAAGGGAAACTGTGAACTGCTGCTTGGTAAGAAAAAAAGGAGTTAGTGGAACATTTCTCAACAGTGACACTGTTGATATTTTGGGCCAGGTGATTGTTTTGAAAGGGGCTATCCTGTACATCGTAGGATTTTTAGCAGCATCTCTAGCTGCTGAACACTCATCAGATGTCAGTAACACCCCTCTCCTCACTCATTACAATGAAAAATGTCTCCAGACATCACCAGATGTCCCTTGGGAACAAAGTGTCCCTTGTTGAGAGCCACTGAGTTAGTGAATAGCGCAGTAGGACACACCAATGCAAGTAGACAAATTCACTATTTTCATTAGACGAAATTAGAGAAAATGGTATCATTTAAGAAAATTCATTGTAAAGTATTTGTTTTAAGATGAACTATGCACTGATATCATGAGGTGTATGTTAATATGTGCATATAGCTTTATAATGAAGAAGTCTGTGTAATGCTCCTGGGTTTCTACTTTGCTTTGAAACATGAAATTGATTCTTTAGTTTTGGCTTCTCAGTAAATGAAGGCTTACCATATTTCTTTGACAGTGGTAGAATTGCTTATGCTGGGTCTTTGGACCCAAATTGCTTTGACCACCATTATATATTGTAGTATAGGTGTGGAGAGTTCAAAAGCAGGGGTTGCTGGAAATGGTGGCTTGTAACTATCAAAAACAAAGACAGCATGATCTGTAATAGCAGGAAAGGTTTGCAGCAGCAGAAAGCTGAGTGCTGATCATGGATTCTAGAAGAAGGAATACTAGAGGTTTTTTAACAAAGAGTTATATATGTATTTATAAATTTATACTTTGGTCTTAGTCTAGGGATATGATCATCTCAAAAATGGATATGATTTCTTAAGTAACTATGGTATACACTGGTCACATTGGAAGCCAACTATTTTTAGGCTGTACTGAGCTTGTACTTCTCTGACTTCTGTCATTAGTATTTATGCTGAGATTTTCTCTTGTTTAAGTCTTCTAAATGGCAAATGTTAATAAATCCTTGCTTGCATTATATTTTAACTTAGTATATTTTCTTGTCACATCACATTTTATGACATCTACTGAACTTTTCATGGTCCTGATTTAATTATGAGCTAGGCATTGTTGCATTTTAATATACAACACTTGCACACATATTGTGATGTAGTCATTTGTAAAATATTGTCTTACCATGCATTATTATAAAGGAGCATCTGTCAGCATTTCCATTATAAACCTTAATTTATTTTTAAAGCGTCTCTGACTTGTCTATTTCTAAATTGCTTTGCGCTGAAACCTAGTAAAGAAGTTGTCAGCAGAAATCCAAGTTGTGTTATATTATAGAGGGAAAAATTGAAGCTAGTATTTTCTACTACTTTGTGTCACAGCATTTGAAACACTCAGATTTTTAGCAGATTCAGGTGCTTTTTACTTGATATTTATTTAATTCCCATGAACCCAAGTGAGGAAATGGAAACTGACAGCCTCGTAAATGGGCTTGTTTCTTTTCCTGTGTTGTGCTATAAAATTTTTGATAGATTTATTTGAGAAGTATTTACTGAATAGATGCATTAAGTGTTCTGTTAGAACTGCCTTAGAACATGAAAGTGTCTTTACAAAGCCTGTAGGAAATCAGACCCAGGATTACTGTGAACAGAGAAACTTTCAAAAGCATCAACTATAATGAGATTCTGGAGACAGTTCTATAGTTGAGAAAGTGAATATCTGTTTAGTGATCAAAATTTGGGGTTCTTATTCTCCTTGTCCCTCCTTGAATGGTATTACTTTGCAATCACTAACCTGGCTGATTTCTGCCCCTCCCTCTTTTTTGTGAGATGTCATTGTTGCTATCAGTAGATGCTTCTATGATAATTTTCAAATTGCTTTTAAAACCACTTGAAAGCCAAAGTTATTATTTATTTGTTATCTGATTTTGAACCTGAGATTTTGGTATCCTCTTATGACACTGATTACCTGTATAAAAGGTGAACTTTATACAAAATTAAAAGCATTAAGGAGTGTAAGGATCAGAAATTGAATTAGTTCATTCACTTATAATTATTTAACAGATATGTATATCTTACCTCTTATATACCAGACACTACATGCAGAACATATAATGATGAATGAAACAGGCACAGTCCCTACCCTCTTGCATAATCTAGTATGGGAGTTAGATAATATGCAAGTAAACAAATACAAAATAAATAGCACATATTTATTTTGGTCGAGTTAATAATAGTTCAAAGGCTTTTATAAATGATCCATAACACAGAAATCTACATTTAGATGTATTGGGTTGGCCAAAAAGTTCACTTGGGTTTTCCCATAACATCTTAATGGAAAATCCTAAACGAACTTTTTGACCAACCCAATACAAGTGTCTTATGTTTATTAGAACAGAAAGATTAAAACATCATATTACTTTAGTTACACCTAAACTGTTATCATTTCCACATTAATGGAACATTTTTTGCTTATATATATTTAATTAATAATTGTTGTCTAGGAACTTGATTTTTGTGTATTTTTCTGTATTTGGTCACGTTAACAGAATCATTTATTCTAATAGCTTTTTAATAGAATTTCTAGGTAGTTGGTCCTTTCTTTGGTGGTGTTTGTATCTCTTAATGGTTTTATTTTTCTTATTGCATTGTCTAACACAACCAGTTGAATTTTAGATGGTAACAGTGATAGTAGGCATCCTTGTCTCAAGTATGATATCACTGGCAATGTCTCTCCTTTTTCACTGTTAAGTATGATGTTTACCTTTCATTTTTAGTGGATCCTTTCAGCAAGTTAAGAACATTTCCATTTATCCCCAGTTTACAGATTTTAATGATTTAGAACAAACAAGACTGTGTTTATATAATGGCAGCCTAGGTAATTTAGACCAGCACTTTGCTAAGGACAACTAAAGAATAAAATATGGAAAACAAATTCTTAGAAGTGTGAGAAGATCAGAACTGACAGAAATAGGTTATTCTCTCAAAACTACTTTTGTTCTAAGGATGTTTATTGATCATAGCCTACCAGCTTTGAAGCTGAGTTCTGCTTTCAGATGCCTTACAAGACCGAGGGATTTAAATCAAAACCTGGAGTCTGGCAAGAGTAGTCTGTCCCTTACTATGAGCTGGAACCACAAAATGCTGAGCCCTCAGAATAGCAGTGAATTCATGCTAACTTAGCCCCCCCTAAAAACTTGTAGCACTACTTCCTATCATCTGTTTGATCAGGAAATCTTAAGTCTAGACCTTGGATTAAGATGGTCTTGGATTGACAGCTCTAACAGAAGCAAATAAAAGTTCTCTATGGAGGTGGATGCCATCGTCCAATGCACCAGTTTGTTTTTTCAAATAATTTTTTTCAAATACATTGTCCAGCATGCAGACAAAGATAATCAGGCATAGAAGGGCAAAACACATCATGATTAGAGGGTTCAAGATGGCGGCATAGTAAGGTCCTGATTCATCTCCTTCCATGGACACAACAAATCTACAACTACATATGGAGCAGTTTCCTCTGGGAAGGACCTGAAAACTAACTCATCCACAGCAAAGGATGAAAGAGCCACATTGAGACAGGTAGGAGAGGTAGAGATGCAGTCCCACCAAAAACCCCATCCCCTGTGTGGTGGCCCACAGACAGAAGGGAATCTCACAAATGTGGAGCTTCTCCCTGGGGAGTGAGGTGTTTATGCCCCATGTCATGTGCCCCAACCTCAGGCTTTGAAAACCAGTGGAACTTGCATCCAGGAGGCCCATAAGACTGTAGGGAATGGAGATTCTGCTTTTAAAGGGCTCACAAACAGATTCACTTGCCCTGGGACCCAGCAGAAAAGCAGCAGTTTGAGAAGTGCCTAGAACATATGTGCAGTAGATTCATTTCCTAATCCTAAAGCATCTGCTGTGGGGCAAGAACCTGTTGGACTGAGGCACTGGCAGGCACCATATTTGCATTCCCTTTACCTTGCTAGTGCTGGCACTCACCCTCTATCCTCGTGCAGGTGGGTGTGCTTCACCCCTGTGCTGCTCCCATGGCTCCACCAAAGCCAGCCAGGTGAGCACCCTTCCCCTGTGCCACACCTGTGGCCCCACCAAATCCAGTGGGCATGTGCAGTTCACACAGGGGACATCCCTTGAGCACCTATATCTGGTAGCCAGGGAGGATTGTGTTTCTGGGTCCCATAGGTCTGAAACAATTGGAAAGACAGTTCTTGACACCCTTGACAACTTGTACTTATTAAGAAAATAATCAGGCTGCTTAAATAATCACAAAGGCTTGAGAGCCAGCCAAAAGCTATGGCATGGTTAAATGATAAGGTTCATCTTTTACACAAGTCTACTTCTTCAAGACTGGGAGAGATACCTGTTTTGCTTAACATATAGAAACAAACACAGAGAGCCAAGCAAAAGGAGGCAACAGAAGAATATGTTCCAAATGAAAAACAAGATAAAACTCTAAAAAAGAAACCTGAATGAAATGGTGATAAGTAATTTACCTGATAAAGAGTTAAAAGTAATGGTCATAAAGATACTCACCAAGCTCAGGAGAAGAATCTATTCTATTGAACACAGCAAGAACTTCCACTATGAGATAGAAAATGTAAGAAAACACCAAACAGAAGTCATAGAGCTGAGGAATACAATAACTGAACTGAAAAATACACTAGAGGGGCTCAAAAGCAGACTAGATGAAGCAAAAGACTCAGTGATCTGGTAGACAGAGCAGTTGAACTCACCCAAACAGAGTAGGAAAAAGAAAAAAGAAAATGAAAGTAAAGATAGATTAAGGGACTGATGGGACAACATCAAGCAGAATAATATTCACATTATAGGGGTCCCAAAAGAAGACGAGAGAGAGAAAGGGGCAGAAAACTTATTTGAAGAAATAATGGCTACAACTTCCTGAACCTGGGGAAGGAGACAGGCATCCAGGTCCAGGAAGCCCAGAGAGTTCCAAACAAGATGAACCCAAAGAGACCCACACCAAGACATATTATAATTATAAATATAAGTATATAAATATATCAAAATTGAAAGATAAAGAGAGACTCTTAAAAGCAGCAAGAGTAGAATAACTTTTGACCTACAGGCATACCTTAGAGATATTGCGGGTTCAGTTCCAGACCACCACAATAAAGTGAATATGGCAATAAAGTGAGTCACACAAATATTTTGTTTTTCCAGTGCATATAGAAGGTACATTTATACTATACTGTAGTCTATTAACAGTGCAATAGCATTATGTCTAAAAAAATGTACAAACCATAATAGTTTATTGCTAAAAATTGCAAACCATCCTCTGACAATGCAGCGTTGCCACAAGCCTATAGTTTGTAAAAAAATGCAATATCTGTAAAGTGCAATAAACTGAAGCACAATAAAATGAGGTATGCCTGTACAAGGGAACACCTGTAAGACTATCAGCAGATTTCTCTACAGAAACTTTTCAGGCCAGGAGGGAATGGCATGCTATATTCAAAGTGCTGAAAGGAAAAAAAAATTTCAATCAAGAATATTCTGCCTGGCAAGATTGTCATTCAGACTTGAAGGAGAAATAAAGAGCCTTCTAGAGAAACAAAAGCTAAAGAAGTTCATCACCACTAAACTGGCCTTTCAAGAGATGTTAATAAAAACTTCTTTAAGTTAAAAAAAAGAGCACTAGTTAGTTACAAGAAAACATATGAAAATAAAAATCTCACTGGTAAAGATAAATTTATACTAAAGGTATTGGATTAAAAACTTATAAAGGTTAAAAGGTAAAAGTAGTAAAAATAACTATAACTACAATAATTAGTTAAGGGATACGCATTAAAAAAGATGTAAAATGTGACATCAAGAAACATGAAACATAGGGTGGGGGGGTAAAAATGTAGGGTGTTAGAATGACTTCAAATTTAACTTGTTATCAATTTTTATATACATATAAAACTTGTATGTCAACTTTTATATATATATGCCTCATGGTATATGTAATACTTATAATAGATACACAAAAGATAATGAGAAAGGAACCTAAGCAAAACACTATACAGAGTCATCAAACCACAGGGGAAGAAAGCAAGAGAAGAAGGAAGGAACAGAGAGGAACTACAAAACATCCAGAAAACAATTGACAAAATGGCAATAAGCATATAACTATCAATAATTACTTTAAATGCAAATGGACTAAATTCTCCAATCAAAAGGCATAGAGTAGCTGAATGAATATAAAAACAAGATCCATATATTTGTTGCCTGCAAAAGACTCACTCACATACAGACTAAAAGTGAAGGGGTGGAAAAAGATGTTTCATGCAAATGGAAACGAAAAGAAAGCTGGGGTAGCTATACTTATATCAGACAAAATAGACTTTAAAACAAAGACTTAAAGGCAGAGATGGGTATTACATAATAATCAAGGGGTCAATCCAGCAAGAAGATATAACATTTGTAAATATTTATGTACCCAACATAGGAGCCCCTAAATATGTAAAGCAAATATTAGCACCTAAAAGGAGAAATTGACTGTAGTATAATAATAGTAGGGGACTTCAGTACCTCACCTACATCAGTGCATGGATCATCCAGACAGAAAATCAGTAAGGAACTAGCCTTAAGTGACACTTTACACTAGATAGACTTAATATATACCCAGAACATTCCATCCAAAAACAGCAGAATACATTCTTCTCAAGTGTATATGGAACATTCTCCAGGATGGATCATATGTTAGACCACAAATCAATTCTCAGTAAATTTCAGAAGATTGAAATCATATCAAGCATTGTTTCTGATCACAATGGTATGAAACTAGAAATTAATTACAGGAAGAAAACTGAAAAACCACAAATATGTGGAGTTAAACAGCATGATAGTGAACAACCAATGGGTCAATAAAGAAATCAAGGGAGAAATCAAAAATGCCTTTGGCTAATTGAAAATGGAAATCCAACATACCCAAATCTATGGGATGCAGCAAAAGCAATTCTAAGAGGGAAGTCTATATTGATAAATGCCTACCTCAAGAAAAAAGAAAAATCTTAAATAGTCTAATTTACACCTAAAGGAGATAGAAAAGAGCAACATATGAAACCCCAAGTTAGTAGAAGGAAGGAAATAATAAAGATCAGAGTGGAAATAAATGAAATAGAGACTAAAAAGACAATAGGAAAGATCGATGAAACTAAGAGCTTGTTCTTTGAAAAGATAAACAAAATTGGTAAACCTTTAGCCAAACTCACTAAGAAAAACAGAGAGGGGGTCAAGTAAATAAAATCAGAAATGAAAGAGGGGAACTTACAGCTGACACCAAAGAAATACAAAGCATCATAAGGGACTACTGTGAACTATTATTTGTGTCAACAAATTGGACAACCTAGAAGAAATGGATGAATTCCTAGAAACGTACAATCTTCAAAGGCTGAATCATGAAGAAATAAAAAACACGAATAGACCAATTACTAGTAAGTAGATTGAATCAGTAATCCAAAAACTCCCAACAAACAAAGCCCAGTAGCAGACAGCTTCACTGGTAAATTCTAGCAAACATTCAAAGAAGATATAATACCTATCCTTTCAAACTCTTCCAAAAAATTGAAGAGAAATTGTTTCCAAACTCATTTTATTAGGCCAGCAGCACCCTGATACCAAAACCAGACAAGAACACCACATAAAAAGAAAACTATAGACCAATGTCCCTATGAGCATAGATGCAAAAATCCTTAACAAAATGTTTACAAACCAAATTCAACAATACATTCAAAGGATCATACACCAAGAACAAGTGGGATTTATTCCAGGGATGCCAGGATCATTCAATTAATGTGATACACACACAACATTAACAAAATAAAAGATGAAAATTATATGATCATCTCAATAGATGCAGAAAAAATATTTGACAAAATCCAACATCCATTTATGATAAAAAAAAAACCTCTCACCAAAGTGGGTATACATCAACATAATAAAGGACATATACGACAAGCCCACAGCTAACGTCATACTCAGTGGAGAAAGCTAAAAGCTTTTTATTTAAGATGAGGAACAATACAAGAACATTCACTCTCTCCAATTTAATTCAACATAGTACTGGAAATCCTAGCCAGAGCAATTTGGCAGGAAAAAGGCATTCAATTCAGAAAGGAAGAGGTAAAATTGTCTATTATATAGAAAGCCCTAAAGGCACCACCAAAAAAACTGTTAGAACGAATAAACACATTCATTAAAGTTGCAGGATACAAAATGAATGTCCAAAAATCTGTTGTGTTTTTTACACTAACAGTAAACTATTAGAGAAATTAAGAAAACAATCTCATTTACAGTTGCATTAAAAAAATACTGAAGAATACATTTAACCAAGGAGGTTACTGTACACTGAAAAGTATTTTTTGACAAAAGAAATCGAAGAAGACACAAATAAATAGAAATTGTGTTCATGGATTGCAAGAATTAATATTGTTAAAACGTCTGTCCTACCAAAGGCAGTCTATAGATCAATGCAATCAATCCCTATCAAAATTCCAGTGACATTTTTCACAGAAATAAAACAAGCAGTCCTAAAACATGTGTGGAACCACAAGATGCTGAATAGCCAAAGCAATCTTGAGAAAGAAGAAAAAAGCTGGTGGCGTCATTTTCCCTGATTTAAAACTATATTACAAAATGACAGTAATTAGAACAGTATGGTATTGGCATTAAAACAGGTACATAGATCAATGGAATAAATTAGAGAGGTCAGAAATAAACCTAAGCATATGTGTCAATTATATTACACCACAGGAGACAAGAATATACAAAGGGAAAAGGACAGTCTCTTTAGTAAATGATGTTGGCAGAACTGGACAGCCATGTGCAAAAGGATGAAACTGGACCACTGTCTTTCACCATATACAAAAATTAACTCAAAATGGATTGAAGACTTGAACGTAAGACCTGAAACCATAAAAATCCAAGGAGAAAACATTGGTGATAAGCTCCTTGACTCCTTGGCAGTGTTTTTTTTGTTTTGTTTTGTTTTTGTTTTTGGATCTGACTCCCAAGGCAAGGGCAACAAAAGCAAAAATAAACAAATGGGACTAAATCCAACTAAAAAGTTTTTGTCACAGTGAAGGAAACCATGAACAAAATGAAAAGGCAACTTACTGAATTTGTAAATGGTTTATCTCATAAGGGGTTAATATCCAAAATATATAACAAATTCATACCACTCAATAACAAAAAGGCAAACAGTCCAACTTACAAATGGCCAGAAGATCTGAAAATCATTTATCTCATAAGGGGTTAGTATCCAAAATATATAACAAATTCATACCACTCAATAACAAAAAGGCAAACAGTCCAACTTACAAATGGCCAGAAGATCTGAATAGACATTTTTCCTAAGAAGAGATACAGATGGCCAACGGCTACATGAAAATATACTCAACATCACTAATCACTAGGGAAGTGCAAATCAAAACCACAGTGAAATATCACCTCACACCTGTCAGAATGGCTGTTATAAAAAAGACAAGAGGGCTTCCCTGGTGGCGCAGTGGTTGAGAGTCCACCTGCCGATGTAGGGGACATGGGTTCGTGCCCCAGTCCAGGAAGATCCCACATGCTGTGGAGCAGCTAGGCCCGTGAGCTGTGGCCGCTGAGCCTGCGCATCTGGAGCCTGTGCTCTGCAAAGGGAGAGGCCACAACAGTGAGAGGCCCGCGTACTGCAAAAAAAAAAAAATTATATTCCAAATTCCAAAAATAATGAAGACTGAGAATTAAATTTTATCA
This sequence comes from Neophocaena asiaeorientalis asiaeorientalis, assembly GCF_003031525.2. Lineage (NCBI taxonomy): Eukaryota > Metazoa > Chordata > Mammalia > Artiodactyla > Phocoenidae > Neophocaena > Neophocaena asiaeorientalis. The sequence continues at coordinate 32,177 of NW_020175825.1, read as the reverse complement.
GTTCCTTCTTTTGGCACTTGTGGTAATGATTTTTAAACATTTTTTCTTTATTCACTTAATTTAATGAACTGTATTAATAGGTCTTTTGGTGTTCAACAAATTTTGCATTTCTGGGATCATATTCCTTGAATGCACTGCTATATGAAGTACACTAGTTTTAAAATGTAGGATTACACTAGTTTTCTTTTTTTGTGTGTGTATTAATCTCCACATTGGAAGAACTCTTCCTCGAAACTATCTGGACCAAATGCTTTTTGGGATATGAGTTGGTCTTTGACTATTTTCCATTTTCTTGTGTTATTTATACATTCATTTTTTCTATTTCTTGTGTCATTTTTGTTAATTTATAGTTCTTACAAAATGATCCATTTCATCTAGTTTGAAAATTTTATTGGTATGATGTTGTACTTAGTAATCTCTTAAAATATCAAATCTCTTTTCTTATTCTTAGTGAGACTTGTCAAAATGTTGTCTTATTGGTCTTTTTTGAGAAAAAAAAGCTTTTGGTTTTGTTGATTGAGTTTATTGGTTATTTTTCTTTGTTTTAATAAGGCATAACTTACACATAATAAGATACAAGGATGATAAGTGGATATTTTGGTGAGGTTTTGATATTGGGTACACCCATGTATTCGATCTAATATGCAAAACAAGATAAAGAGCATTTCCATTACAACAGAAACTTCCCTTGTGCCCCTTTTCAATCAGTGGTTGCCATAGGCAACCACTTTATGAATTTTTGACATCATAGAATAGTTTTGCCTTTATTCAACATAAAGTTTTTGAGATTTATCAGTGTTGCGTGTTAGTAATTTGTTCTTTTTTTTTTTTGCTGAATAGTATTTAATCATATGAATATGCCACAATTTATTTACTCTATGTTGAGGGACAGTTGGTTTGTCTCTCTTTTTGTTTTTTGGGGTTTTTTTTGCTTTTATGAATACAGTTGCTATGATGAACATATAAAACATATATTTTTGTATGTGTTAATGCCTAGGAATGGAATTGCTGAGTTAAAGATTAGATATACATTTAACTTTATAAGAAACTACCAAAGAGTTCTCCAAAGTGATTTATGCTCCCACCAGCAGTGTATGAGAATACCATTTGCCCTGTATTCTTGCCAACATTTGGTGCTATCATTCTTTTTGATTTTAGCCATGCTGTTAAGAGTGTGGTGGTATCTTACTGTGTTTTAAGTTTGCATTTCTCTGATGACCGAAAAATGTGAGCACCTTTCCCTATGGTTGTTAGCTATCAGAATATCTTCTTTCGTGAAGAGTCTATGCAGTCTTTTGCTCATTTTTAAATGATCGTTTTTTTGTTGATCTGTAAGAGTTTTTAATATTCTGGATATCAGTCATATATTTATTATATAATTTGATGTAATTTCATCTATCTGCCTACTTACCTACCTATTGAGAGCTAGCAAGATAGAGAGTGCATGTGTGCATGCAAGAATGCGAGACGGGAGAGGTAAAGAGAAAGAGAGAAAAATATTTTCTCAGGCTTGCCAGTCATTTCTAAATGGTGCCTGTTGACAGACAAATTTTTTTTAAAATTTTGGTTCTGGCTTTTATGTTTAGGTCTGTGCTTCATCTCAGATTAATTTTTGTGTATGGTGTGAGAAAGAAGTTCAGCTTTCTTTTTTTTTTTTCTGTACATTTGTCCAGTTTTGTAGCACTAAATGTAAGAAGACACTTTGCTTCATTTAATTGACTTGAAGCCTTGGTTGAAAGAAAAATACATGTATATGTATATGTAGGTATGTATGTATGTATAGATAGATAGATAGAGAGGTAGATAGATATTTGTGTGTGTGAATGTAGGGGAGTCTGTTTTTGGATTCTGTATTCTGTTATCTGCCTCACACCAATACTACATAGTCTTGATAGCTGTGGGGTAAGGCTTCTGGATTTGTTTTCTTTTTAAAGGATTGTTTTGGGAATTTTAGACTGTCTGCATTTCCATAGAAATTTTAGAATCAGCCTGTCAATTTCTTCAGAATGTGTGCTGGAATTTTGCTAGGGAGATATGGAATTGATAACTCAATTTGGAGAGAATTGCCATCTTAGCAATATTGAGTCTTCTGATCCATGAACACTATGTATCTTCCTATTTATTTAGGTCTTTTGAAATTCCTTGCAATAGTATTTTGGAGTGTAATAAACTTGCACATCTTTGTTAGGCTTATTTCTAGATATCTTTTTGTTTTGTTTTTAATTTCATTTTGAATTGTGTATTGCTAATATATGGAAATATAATTGAGGTTTTTTTAAAAGATTTTTTTGATGTGGACCACTTTTAAAGTCTTTATTAAATTTGTTAGAATGTTGCTTCCGCTTTATGTTTTGGGTTTTTGGCCATGAGGCATGTGGGATCTGCTCCCCGACCAGAGATCGAACCTGCACCCTCTGCATTGGAAGGTGAAGTCTTAACCACTGGACCGCCAGGGAAGTCCCAATTGAGTTTTTTATATTGACCTAGTATCTTGCTCTCTTCCTAAGATCATTTATTATAGCAATTTTTCTAGATTCCATTGGGTTTTCTGCATATGTAATCATGTCATCTAGGAATAAAGAAGCTTTCAGTTTTAATATTTATGCCTTTTATTTCTTGCCTTACTACACTGACTAACTTTTTCAGTAGTACAGTGTAGAAGTGGAGAGAATGGATTTCTTCATCTTGTTCCTGCCCTTTTTGGAAAAGCATTTACTATTTCATCATTAAGTAAATGCATTAAGTAAGTAAGCTGTAGTTTTTTTTATGGATACCATCTCTTAGCTTCATATTGTTCTGTTTCTAATTTGCTGAGAATTGTTACTATGAATGGGTATTGAATTTTGTCTAATGCTTTTTCTGTATACGTTGAGATGATCATACAGTTTTTCTCTTTTATTCTGCTAATGTGATAAATTACATTAGTTTTTATAAATTAGATCTACTATGTATTCATGAGATTAAATCCCTCTGTCATGATGTTTTATTATTTTTATATTTTGATGGATTTGTTTTTCTAATAGTTTAAGAGGTTTTTTTTAATCTGTGTTCACGAGGGATGTTGGTCTGTAATTTTCTTCCCTTATAATATCTCTGTAGTGATTTATTGTCAAAGTTGTTTTCAGCATTTTGGTTTTGTATGGCATAAATGTCTTCATTTTTAAATTACTTTCCTCTTCTAGTTTCTCAGGGTTTATTATTATTTTCTAATTTTTTAGTTGAATCTTCCTTTGAATCATAAATATACTTGTCTATAAATGTTCCTCTGAGTATTGCTTTGGCTACCTCATTTTAAATAGATGTTCTGTATTATTTATAATCAAAGGTATGAAATGTTGCAGCAGGAATACTGTGTACCTCAGTCACAGATAAGATTCCAGTAAGTGGTTCTGTACATACTCAGGCTTCTGCTAACTACCCCTCTTCTATGAATGCTATATAGTCTCTGTGGATCTGGCCTTTGACCTCCAGATGATAGCTAAAAAGATAAATCAGGGATGTTCTGATGACATAAAATTTTATAGTTCCTGTCATGGCAGCTCTACGTCAAAGTTTTCAACTTAACTTTTGACATTTTTAGACTGGATAATCCTTTGTTGGGAGGTGAAAAGGGGCTGTCCTATGCACTGGAAGATGTTTAGGAGCATATCTGGCTTTTATCCACTAGGTGCCCATAGCAGCCCCACTTGTGACAATTTAAATTTCTCTAGACATTGCCAATGTCCTGGGTTGAGGATGATGTCAAAATTGTACCTGGTTGCGAAACACTGCTCTAGGCCAGTATCTTTGTGTCATTTTTGTTATTTCTGTAGATCTAGTAAGTTTCCATGCAAAATGGATATATGTTAAGTTGTTTTTTTCAACTGATAGCAAACCAGGAAGAATGTGGCAAAGGCAGCTATTAGCTGCTTCAAGCAACAGGAAACTTATGGATTAGATGCTATCATTCCTACCTTGTTTGTTTTCACAAGTGATATCTGGACCAGGGACTAAAGACATTTGAATGTATGGTTCAAATAGCAGAAGAGTCCAGGGGAACAGTATCTCTCTCTTCTGTGTCTGTTGCTTAGATGTCTCCCACTAATCTTATAACTGAGAAGCAGAACTGCTCCCCGGGTTTTAAAAATCAAGGTAGATATACATTCATAATCTTGGACAGTCAGAAAGGCACAGTGTTTGTTTATATTTCACTTGTGTGATAAATATCTGAAGCATGCTTCATAAACTGCTACAGTGACACATAAAACATACGCTCAATAAAGGTGACTCCTTACAATAGCTATATACTCCAGAGTGAGTATATATAACTCAGTCTTCCCAACTTCCCCATTGTTAGAAATTCAGTGTTTTTGTTTCCCCCCGATTATAAATATTTGTATGAAAGAATATCTTCTGTGTATTGCAGAGTTGATATTACAAAGCCAAATAGCTTCCCAAGGGTCTGGGCAACCATTTGTGATGTTACTTTTCACTCCAGATTTTTCTTGACTTTTTTTTGCCTTATTTCCACCACCGTAACTTTAAAAATATATATATATATATTTTTTGCGGTACGTGGGCCTCTCACTGTTATGGCCTTTCCCACTGCGGAGCACAGGCTCCAGACGCGCAGGCTCAGCGGCCATGGCTCACAGGCCCAGCCGCTCCGCAGCATGTGGGATCTTCCCGGACCGGGGCATGAACCCATGTCCCCTGCATCAGCAGGCAGACTCTCAACCACTGTGCCACCAGAGAAGCCCTAAAAATATTTTAAAAGCTATTTACTTCACAAGAAAGTACATAAGGTGCACTAATCTTAATATATTATACACGCCTTCATAATTGCTACCCAGATCAAGATCTAGAACATTTTTAATATCCAGGAGGTTCCCTCTTGTTCCTTTCCACTCAGTGCTCACTCTCTGAGGTAACCAGTATATGATTGATTGATATTTATTTATACATACATGTGTATTTTTCAGCTTTTTTGAGGTATACTTGACGTATAGAACTATATATATTTAAAGAGTACAATGTGATGATGTGACATGTGTATGCTTTGAAATGCTTACCACAGTCAGGTTAACGCATTCATCATCTCACATACCCATGAGTTTTTTGGTGTATGTGATGAGAATGCTTAAGATCTACTCTAGACATGACTTCTTTCAGTATTTATAAGTTTTGCTTATCCTTAAACTTCATATAATAGAATCTTTTAATGTCTTACGTTTTTCTCTCAACATAGTGCTGTGAGATCCATCCATGTTTTTACTGAATCCTGGATATTTCTTTATTTTCAGCTGTATCGAGGCATATTGATAAGTAATATTAAAATATATTTCAACTGTATAACATGATGATTTGAAAGGATTCCCACCATTGAGTTGATTAGCACATTCACTACCTCAAATATTTCCTTTTTTTTTTTTTTACTTTTAAAATTTGTTGGTGTGAACACTTAAGTTCTACTGTCTTAGCAAATTCTATTACCAATGCTAGTCACCATGTTATACATTAGATACTCAGACCTTATTCATCTTATAACTGAAAATTTGTACCTTTATACCACCCTCTCCCTGTTTCTTCTACCGCCTCAACCCCTGGCAGCCACCATTCTACTCTGTTTGTGAGTTCAACTTCCTTTTTAGATTCCACATATAAGTGGTACCATGCAGTATTTGTCTGTCTCTGTCTGGCTTATTTCACTTAGAGCATAATGCCCTCCATGTTCATCCATGCTGTTGCAAATGGCAGGGTTTCCTTCTCTTTTAAGGCTGAATGATATTCCATTGTATATATGTACCATATCTTTATCCATCTAAGGCACTTAGGTAGTTTTCGTACCTTGGATGTTGTGCATAGTCCTGCAGTGAATATGGGAATACAGATATATGAGCTAGTGATTTTGTTTCCTTTAGATATATACCTAGAGGTGGGATTTCTGGATTATATGGTAGTTCTATTTTTAATTTTTTGAGGAACATCCGTACTGTTTTCCATAATGGCTGTACCAATTTATATTCCCACCAATAGTATGCAAGTTTTCCCTATTCTCCACATCCTTGTCACCATTTATCTCTTATCTCTTTGATAATAGCCATTCTTACAGATGTGAGGTGATATCTCATTGTAGTTTTGATTTGCATTTCCCTGATGATTTGTGATGTTGAACACCTACACATATACCTGTTGGCCTTTAGTATATCTTCTTTGGAAGAGTGTCTATTAAAGTACTTTGCCTATTTTTTAATTGGGTTATTGAATTATATGAATTCCTTACATATTTTGGGTATGTGGCTTGCAAATACTGTTTCCCATTCCATAGGTTGCCTTTTCATTTTGTTGATGGTTTCCTTTGCTAAGCAGAAGCTTTTTAGTTTGATGTAATCCCACTTGTTTATTTTTGCTTTTATTTCCTTCACTTTTGGTGTCAAATCCAAAAAATCATTGCTAAGACTGATATCAAGGACCTTGCCCCGTTTTCTTCTAGGAGTTTTACAGTTTCAGGTCTACTTTCTGTTCACTTAGCTTAATGTCCTTAAGGTCCATCCATGTTGTCATAAATGGTAGGATTTTCTTCTTTCTCATGGCCAAATAATATTCTGGGGTGTGTGTGTGTGTGTGTGTGTGTGTGTGTGTGTGTGTATCACATCTTCTTTATCCATTCTTCCATTGACAGACAGGTTGTTTCAGAATCTTCGCTATTATGAATAATGCTGCAATAAACATGGGAGTGCAGATATTCTCTTTGAATATCCTGTTTTCATTTTCTTTGGAAATATGCCCAGAAGTGGGATTACTGGATCATATGGTAGTTCTATTTTTAATTTCTCGAGGAACATCCATGCTGTGTTCCATAGTGGGCTCACCAGTTTACATTCACACTAACAGTGCAGAAAGTTCTCTTTCTGCACACCCTCACCAGCACTTGTTATCTCATTGTATTTTTAATGATAGCCATTCTAACGGGTGTGAAGGTGGTATCTCATTGTGGTTTTGATTTGCATTTCTCTGATGACTAGACTAGTGAGTGATATTGAGCACCATTTTATGTACCTGTTGGCCATTTATGTGTCTTCTTTGGAAAAATGTCTCTTTGGCTCCTCTGCTTCTTTTAAAATCAGATTGTTTGATTTTTTGCTGTTGAGTTGTATGAATTCATTATATATTTTGAATAGTAACCCCTTATCAGATATGTGATTAGCAAATTTTTTCTCCCATTCAATAGGTTGCATTTTCACTTTGTTAATTGCTTCCTTTGCTGTGCAGTAGCTTTTTAGTTTGATGCGGTCCCACTTGTTTATTTTTGCTTTTGTTTCCTTTGCTTTTGGTGCTAAATCCAGAAAGTCATTGCCAAGACCAATGTCAAGGAGCTTGCCCCCATTTTCTTCTAAGAGTTCTACTTTCAGGTCTCTTTCAACTTTTTAATCCAGTTTGAGTTGGTGTTTGTATATGGTATAAGATAGGGATCCAGGTTCATTCTTTTGTATGTGGCTGTCCAGTTTTCCCAACACCTTTTATTGAAGAGACTATTCTTTCCCTGTTGTATATTCTTGGGGAAATAGTTTCTTAAATTTTTTTTAACAGAAACATATTAGAAAATTTATTTAGTCATGCTATAATTACCCAAAATGAAATTGAATTGTTGCCACAGTTAGTTTTTGGGGAAAAGGACAGAAGTCCTATGTTTTCAAAATACAGAGTTGAGGGTATCTTGTAAAAATCTTTTCTAACTATATCGGAGCATAACATGTTATGCATAGGCCTTTAGGTAAAGATAATACTGCTGAATCATCTGTATCTCAGGAAGTTTCTTACTTAACTAAACTCTTGATGGTTTTTAAAGATGTGACAGAACCTATGAAATTGAGTATATATGTTAAAAAATTAGAATAAGTAGTTCTTGAAAGAGCTAGACGCCTTACTTGTAGCTTCTTGGGTGGTTGGTTTTTCCTTCAGTTTAATGGCCATCAGTAGGCCTCTACTTCTCCTATGGTGACGATGCCTATAGCACCTCCTAGTGTGAAACCCAGGGCCAACAAACATCCACTAACTATCAGTATTGATTTTAGGTGCTTCATGTTTCTGTGAATGGCTATGTCAGATGGCAAATTTCAGTGATTCAGTTGTTATAAAAAGCAGAGAACAAAATTGGGAGTATTGATGAAAATTTCATGTGCAGAACTTTGTTGCCAAAATTATTTGGCAGTTTAAATGCATCCAGATCCAATATTTGAGAGATGTGTTGATCCTGCGTATAGGAACTTCCCTGGCCCACACTGCTAATGGGGGAGGAGTAGCCCTCCATGAAGGTGAGAATACCAGTCAGGCTTTTATTTTTACAACACAACATTTTTGCATCTGAGCATCAAATTTCAAAACGTGACTTTTTGATTCATAGATATTTGCTGCTGAATTTATGTTATAATGTTTGGCCAAATATCTAGCACAAGCCTAAGATGATTGCTGATTGAAAGAGCCTAGCTGAGGAATGCTAACCAGTCATTCTCAAGTTTTCTTTATAGATCACTTGTGTAGGTCATCTTTGCAAAACCATGAAAATGTTATGTTCTGAGCTTTCCTCAAGAGTCTGTGTAAGAAATGTCTATGTCTCTTCTTTTGGAGGATGTTGGAAGAGGAATGGGACAGTGGGGATGGGGTAACTGTTATGGAAAGGCAGTACATTATATGGAAAGAATGTGGGCTGTGGTGACAGAAGATTAGTAGCTTTGGTGGTGCGAGGATGTGGAAGGTCTCTTTCGATTGTCTATGTTTTTCAACAAAATGAGACATTTATTGGGTATATACGCACCTGGGTGCTATACTTAGCCTGAAGATACAAAAGTGAACGAGACTACTATTCAAATAGGGGGACAGCAGTCTGGCTCTATTGTTAGTACACATTTCTTCCAGTTTTTTGGTTTGTGCTCAAGTTTTAGTCTTAGTTTGCTCACTGTTGGTCTTTCTTCCCCCCTATTTTTATTTTTTCATTGATTGAGGAATTGAGAGAGAGGGGAGAGATAACAACAGATTGATTCAGGCCATAAAATCAACTTACATTTTTATGTTGGGTATCTGCATATATTTCTTTACTCTGACTTATTGTCCTATATGTTAATATTTCAGTATTACTGAGACTATACCTGATTCAAGGAGTTAATTTCTTACATCCGGATAGTCTTGCTTTCTGATGCCGAAGTAGTTTGGTCAGAACTTCAACCTTTAGTTTTATTTGTTCATTCATAACTAGTTTGCTGTTTTAAATACAAGAATCAAACCTCATACCATATGCCTATTTTGATGCAATTTTGCAAAAGTATGTACTCATATTAAATAAAATTATTTCTTCACTGGAAGAGAAAAAAAGAATTCTGTGACTTGATAAATGTGACTTGAAATTCATAATCTGATTAACAAGAGTCTAGTTGATAACAAAGGTTTTTAAATGGACAGCCATGATATTTAAATTAAAAATGACTTATCTGGACATCAGTACGCAGCCAAGAGAAAATATGTTCCAAAATAGCATGTATGTATCATTATTATCTTATCTGAGAAACCATAGCTTACTAACTAGAGTTAGTTTCTGTACAGAACACAGGTTTGTATTGAGCCTCACCATGATACAGTTAGTTTTCTTGTACTTCATGGCATTGCTTACTTCCTACTCTGGCCTGCATTCTGTTATTATGCACGTGCCACTGGAGGCAGGGATATGTTAGGGAGAATTAGGGCACAAGTTCTATTTATTTACAGGTTTTGGGGGTAATTTTTGTTTGAGAAGGGTATGATGATACTTAAGTAATATTAGTTTTCCAGTTTTATAGACAGCAAACTGAGGTCTAGAAAGATAACTTTCATCAGGATTACAGGTGATATACTAATTGGTTTGTTTATTGTCCTCCTATCCCCGTTTCATGGAGACAGGAGCTTTAGGTATCTTGTTCATGGCTGTATTCCCAGTGTCTAGAACAGCGCGTGGCACATGTAAATGTTGGTATTAATTTCTAAGTTAGGGTTAAATTCTATAATGATGATTCTGTGTATCCACTTATTTATCTTCTGGTTTTAGGCATGCATATTAATGTGTGATCTGAAATATTAAGATGAATATGAAGATACCTGTTGAGGAAAGAACAACTAGATATAGTACCACATTCACTTGTTCATCAGGGTACAAGATTATTGTGAACAAGCCTGCATATAATGACCAGTGTGCATAAATGAGAATGGAGAAACAGCTGCTCATTTAACGATCTTTTAATGAGATGCATAAACTTCGGTCTGTTTTTCTGTTTCTTTGCAATTTAGTGATTTCAGGTTTCTTAGATGTCTTTTGGGTACTTCTGAAGTAATTATGTAGCTTAGGAAGTCGGAAAGTGCTGAAGTTGATGAGATGGGAATTAGATTGTTTTATGTGTTTTTTTTACCCCCCTCTATCCTCAAACCTACTTCCAATCTATATCTGTATCACCTTCATCTCAATTCTTTCTCCATCCTTAATCCTTCTCAAAATGCTTTGTTAAACTTAGTTATAGCTAAAAGCTGCTGCATTGTTTAGTTTTCGCTAGGAAAAGTCACTTATGACAGTACATTTATTGTTTTTTCTTCAGCTTTGTAGGTGGCAGGTCTACTTAACAGGAGCAAGATACAGCTCACTAAAATGTAGAAATTTAATTAATATATTCAAACAACAGATGTGATTTCTGCTCACTTCCTAGCCCTTAGTTTTAGTCATTTATATCTTTTAAATTGTACTTTGACCCAGTGTTTTCATGCTTAATTTTTACTGGTGAGAAATTTCCCTTTAATTTGCAAAAAGCCGCTTAACTCAGCTTATGACATGTAAACATATGGAAAATATATTTTTAAATTACTTGTTCAGGTCATTTTGGAATATGGTGACCTCAGAAATAGACAGATATTTTCCTAGCACCTGGTTAGAAGAGTAGACATGATAGGCTTATTGAGAGAAATTTTAATTTTGACTTGCATGATATGACAAGCTTCTCTTTAAAGTAACTTTTTTCAATACAATACTACTATTCAATTATTTAATGTTTTTTAGAAAATCCGTGATTTCATTTCCTCTTCAGAAAGAAACCTCTATGAATCAGACAAAGTTATTTTTATTATCCATATTTTGCAGAGGCAAATCATTGGCAAATCATTTGATTTTGGAGTTACAGTTCCTTTATCTGTAAAATAAGGACATTGGACAAGATAATCTCTAGAGTCCCTCCTAGCTCTAAAATTCTCTGTTTATAACCATCGTAAGATGAGCTAACAGAGGCATAAAAAAGTTAAGCAGCTTGGATAAGTTCAAACAATGAATTAATAATAAAACCTTGATATGTGACTTTCTGACTGACCTATTTATTGACACTTTCACACAACCATTGTGCCTGAGACTGAAACTGCTGATTTTTTTCTTTCTTTACAGAAAACATATCAGTTAAAAAAAATTATGCTACAAATATAATCCTTCTTATTTTTCTAAAAGCTCAAATATATTTCTGTAGTCTCAAGTTAAATCCTTGGGATTTAATAGGTGCTTATTCATATTTTTAAAAGGAGGATGTCTTACAAATAGCGGTGCACGTAGCAACAAAAGACAAATCAGAAAACAAAGCATATCTTAAGTTATGAAGTATGAGTAATAAAGTAAGTCAAAAGTAAACCAATTTCATGTAAAGCAAAAGAAAAAAATAGAAAAGATTCTTGTGACAATTTTCTTCCATGCTTTTATATTATTATTATTGTACAAATTATTCCACAGTTTGTATCTGAATGTGTGATAAGCATTGGAATGATTCGAGCTTTCTTTTGTTGGTTGAGTATATCTCAGTCATGAGTGTTTTGTATTAGCTGGAAAATTGGATTAGATCTCTCGACCTTTAAGGGTTTATGATTGAGTCCCCTCCCCATTCAACTTAGTGGTGGTTCCCTCAACAACTCTTCAGGAATGCATCTATTTTGTAAATTATGACATTTTATATAGATATAACACATTAATTCCTAGATGAGCCAGAACGAGGTATTTTAGGATGGCAGAGTAGATTGTAGTTCAAAACAAATTTAGATTTGAGTTCTTTGTAAATTTAAGCTAAATTTTCCATAAGAAATATGATCGTTCCATGAAATAAATGTGTTAAATATGCCAATTTGCTTTTAGCTTTCTTGTTTTTATATAAAGTGCTCCCTTAAAAAAAAATAGCTTGTTTTGTCATTTTGGTGCTTTTGATAAGAATACTTTTTATTTACTTTTTTCTGTAAGCAAATCTCTCACAGATGTCTTTCAAGTTACATAAACAGGTCATGGTCACATTTTCTTTTTTTAAGTAGTTGGAAGGAACCTTAGTGATCATCTAATCTAAAACACTTTAACAGATGAGAAAATTGAGGGCCAGAGAGGTTAACTGGCTGACCCATGGTAATCTAGCTAATTGGTGATAAAAATGATTGGAATTTAGGTATGCCAGTTTTCCACACTAGAATTCTTCTGTTTGATGAGTAGATATCTGGACTCTTATCTGTACCCAGCTAGATTCATAGTCTTGATTTTTACCAAACTCCTCCTTTCCAGTGCTGTTTTTTTTTAATCATAGTGATTAATGTCTGAATCAGAATTTGAAATCTGAAAGCTGCATTATAATAGCTCATACTTAAAATGTAACTGAATATGGAGCTACAATTTCTCACAGTTGGTTTTCTATTTGATGTGAGTTAGATCTTTAAATTTTTAGAATAAAAATAGACGGTGGGTAGAATGATGGTTATTGACTTAAAACAAAACTAGAATTTAGTGGTGGATTATTGAAAGATAAAATATTCTTGCAGGCTCAGCAGCCATGGCTTACGGGCCCAGCTGCTCCGCGCCATGTGGGATCTTCCCAGACCGGGGCACGAACCCGTGTCCCCTCCATCAGCAGGCGGACTCTCAACCACTGCGCCACCAGGGAAGCCCCAAGACCATGCTTTAATATATAAAAGACTCTTAAAGGATCATGTAAGGAAAGAATACTGTGATATACCATTAAAAAATGCTCAGAAATAGAAGAAACATCATTATAATTAACCAGGAAAATGGGAGGGGAAAAAAGGAAACAAATGATTCTTTTATTTCTTACTTATATTATCTAAGTAAATAATTTTCTGTGGGTCTATAGTGTCTACTTTATATATGTATTTTATCATACTCTGAAAAAGTGTGGTAGTAAAGATCATTTGTTCTTTTTTAAAAAAATATTTATTTATTTATTTGGCTGCACTGGGTCTTAGTTGCGGCACGTGGGATCTTCTTTGCGGCATGTGGGATCTATTAGTTGTGGCATGCAGGATCTAATTCCCTGACCAGGGATCGAACCTGGGCCCCCTGTATTTGGAGCGTGGAATCTTAACCACTGGACCACCAGGGAAGTCTCATAAAGCTCATTTGTTCTTGGAGTTGTGGTAGCAGAAGTCTTCAGGGGCTTGGAGAATAGTGACGCTGCACCCAATTCTCTGGGACACTTGGGAGCATGACTTGAGTCACACAGACCAGGATTTATATCCCATCTCCATCACTCACCATCAGCCTGGCCTTGGGCAATTTTCTTAACTTCTCTAATCCTGAATATTCTTATCTCTGTAAAATAAGAGATTATAATGCCCATTTTACAATGTTATGTAAATGTATCTACCCTATAATAGGCTCTCATTAACTGTTCATTTCCATTTGCACTCCTTTACCTGTTACCTGTAGACCCTTCCCCTCACCTCTTCCCTATTCACTAGCCAGTTTGACCTGATGGCCCGTAAGACTCAAATGTAGGATTCCAGGTCACAGGTAACTAGAGCTAAAGAAATAAGCTTGACTGGGACAGATCATCTCTAGCATGCAGTACTACACTGGGTAGACTGCTCTGCTGGAACATAGTGTCCCTCAAGTTCAGTAACATCTTTAAGAACCATCAAAGCCATTGGACAATGACTAGGAATCCTCTCTGGGGCTCCATGCAGCTTCTATGGCAGCTACCATCCTGCTCCTTCAGGACCTTGAATCCTCCCAAGTACAATATTTTTTCTAAGGATTTTTTTTAAAAGAGTATTATGGTTTTATAGTTTTCCTAATTAAAGGGAGTACCACACATCTAAATATATTTTATAAACCGTCCCAGATTAGATTAATAAAGTGATTTGTTACTCCTACTTAAAAAAAAAAATTGAAGCTTCAGCCTTTAGGTATATAGGGAGAGTTTTTATTTTTTAATTTCTTTTAGTAATTTTTAAAAATAAAAATATCATGATTCTCAGGCAACTTTGTAATATTTTAGGCCTTTTTGGTAGCAGTCCTGTCCTTCACTAACATCTCCTTCCTAGGTGATGAACATCTGTGGCCTAAAGCAAGACTGGAGAATTTAGAGAGATGTTCTCATAATTAACTAAAATATTGTTACTTTTGTGATAACATCATTATTTTTATATTGTGAAGTTTTACTGTTTCAGTTGTACTGTGGATTTACATGGGACGTCTATAGGCTAGCCTGGGAATTGGATAATCTTTTAAACATTATTTTAGAAACTAGGTACCAAAGATTGACCCATATATCAACTTTTGGGTAAGAAGTCCTCTGTGAATTGATGCTATCTCCAGGTTGTCAGGGTCAGTCTTGCTCTATATCTGCTAGAACAATTAAGGAAATGTGAGATGATGATAAAGGGAAACATAAAGAGTAAAGTTTCTCTTTCTTTCTCAAAACATTACTGCTCTCACATGGGTTGGTAGTGCCTTTGGAGGGATTTAGTCAAGAAGTTTTCCACCCCCACCCCCTTTTCCTACGGAAAGGAAGACTTTTTTTTTTTTATAAATCTATTTATTTGTTTTTATTTATTTTTGGCTGTGTTGGGTCTTCATTGCCGCACGCGGGCTTTCTCTAGTTGCGGCAAGCGGGGGCTACTCTTTGTTGCTGTTTACGGTCTCTAGGCGCATGGGCTTCAGTAGTTGTGGTTTGCGGGCTCTAGAGCACAAGCTCAGTAGTGGCGCACGGGCTTAGTTGCTCCACGGCACGTGGGATCTTCCCAGAACAGGGCTCGAGCCCTGCATCGGCAGGCAGATTCTTAACCACTGCTCCACCAGAGAAGTCCTAGAATGGAAGAAAGTTGAAAATGGATTAGAGAACTTTCATCCGAAAAAAATGAAAATATTAGGGAAGAACTTTTAGATCATTGTTGTAACTTAAATAATGTGTTTTCATCTTATAACTGGGTCAGCTGTTATCAAAATAGTCTCAAGGATAAGTTCATTATATTTTGTTGTGTCACTTATTTCCACAAGCCAGTAGGCCATCAACTCAAGTAGAAATTTTTTTGTTATTCAGATTTTTATTGTGGTATTTATATTTAAATAATTTCACCTTTATAGCAGTTTTCTTCTTGCAACCAAAATAAAATATTGCATGATTTTATGAATAAATCACTGGGCAGAGCAAAAAATATGGTTCAGACTTAATCCTATTTTGTGTTCTATTTTAGGTTTATATTTTATATAAAAAGTACCTCACATGGCAAAAAATTTAATTTTAGTAGTATAATAAAATTGTAAGGAGCAATCCAAAAATGGGCGAAGACCTAAATAGACATTTCTCCAAAGAAGATATACAGATTACCAACAAACACATGAAAGAATGCTCAACACCACTAATCATTAGAGAAATGCAAATCAAAACTACAATGAGGTATCATCTCACACCAGTCAGAATGGCCATCATCAAAAAATCTACAAACAATAAATGCTAGAGAGGGTGTGGAGAAAAGGGAACCCTCTTACATTGCACTGTTGGTGGGAGTGTGACAGCCACTATGGAGAAAAGTATGGAGGTTCCTTAAAAACTAAAAATAGAACTACTGTACGACCCTACAATCCCACTACTGGGCATATACCCTGAGAAGACCGTAATTCAAAAAGAGTCATGTACCACAATGTTCACTGCAGCTCCATTTAGCTCTGTTTACAAGAGCCAGGACATAGAAGCAACCTAAGTGTCCATCGACAGATGAACGGATAAAGATGTGGCACATATATACAATGGAATATTACTCAGCCATAAAAAGGAACGAAATTGGGTCATTTGTAGAGACGTGGATGGACCTAGAGTCTGTCATACAGAGTGAAGTAAGTCAGAAAGAGAAAGACAAATACCGTATGCTAAGACATATATATGGAATCTAAAAAAAAAAAAAAAAAGATTATGAAGAACCTAGGGGCAGCACAGGAATAAAGACGCAGATGTAGAGAATGGACTTGAGGATGCAGGGAGGGGGAAGGGTAAGCTGGGACAAAGTGAGAGAGTGGCATGGACTTATATATACTACCAAATGTAAAATAGATAGCTAGTGGGAAGCAACCACATAGCACAGGGAGATCAGCTCGGTGCTTTGTGACCACCTAGACGGGTGGGATAGGGCGGGTGGGAGGGAGACACAAGAGGGAGGAGATATGGGGATATATGTATATGTATAGCTGATTCACTTTGTTATAAAGCAGAAACTAACACACTATTGTAAAGCAGTTATACTCCAATAAAGAAGTTTAAAAAAAAAAAGAAAAAAAAATTGTAAGGAGCAACTTGACTCAGAATCAGTCAGTGGTTATTGATTGAGCACTGAACACTGGTTCGTTAGAGAGGGGATTGGCTGTGGAAAGGGAGTCTGGAGATGTATAAAGAATGGGTTCTTCTGTCAGGAAGCTTACACTGAAGTTGGGGAAATAATTTTGTGTAAAAATAATTACCCTAGAATTCTTAGAGCTTGAAGACCCATTCAAACCTTGGAAATTAGTTGAATCAAAAATCCTAGGAGCTTGGTGATTTGCCTGACATATTTGTCCATGGGCCTGAGACAAGGTTAGCTGCATCTCCTATGCCAGTAGTGGCATGGTTTCATGTCTGGGATTCTAAGCAAAGCACAGGTACACCGTTCTATTTGCTATTAGGGTTGAAACATGCCTAACAGTGGTTGGAGAACCAGGAAGTCAGGAACAGGTAGCAGGACTTAGGTACAGGGTAGAAGTAGCAACAGATACAGACCAGGCCAGACAGACAGAGTCAGACATCAGGACACTACCTGGAGATCTACTAATTATGAGTCAAGTAGGCATAAGAGTCAAAACCAACTCTTCAGTGACTAATTAAGAGCAGACAGGAAGGAAAGAGGCAGTGTCTGGCTCAGCCCAACTTCATTTAAGAATTTGCCCTCTCACTGATGGAATATTCTAAGCATTATATGAATGGGCTGCCGGGACACAGCCCACTTTTAAATTACTCAGTATAGATTTTGTCCCATTTCTCCTGCTTCGTGATTCCTCTTTTCATTCTTAAGTTACCTTTTTCTTGCCCTCAGAAGTCTTGGCCACCACTTTGGCTCTAGCAGGTTATAGCTCTGCCTCTCTTTCTTGGCAGTGATTTTCCTCCCTGATTCGACAGGGGCCCAGGGCCCATCCCTGCTGATATTGTTTTCACCTGGCTCACATTGGCCTTGCTGACAGACCTGGGATAGCTGGGACACTCTGCCTTTGCTTTGGAAAAGCATATGTTGTCCCTGTGGTACTTAAACATGGCCTGTGTAGTGCTGATGATGGAGTCTGCTACCCTGGAGGTTGACTGTGGTACACTGCTCCCGCCAGCTGAGAAGCCAAAAATGGAATGCATCTATGGGCCCTTTCTTTTCAACACTTACAACTCAGCCACTTTGCAGTTGTGCTCCTGGCATCCTCTGAAGCAAGGCCTGATAGCTGCTGCTTTGGTCAGCTTCTTAATAGAAGTATCCATGGAAGAAAGTGGTCCACCTTCTTTACCCATTCATAGCACCACACTCTTCATAATTGATGTCCTGATGTCTTCATAGCCTTATCTGTCCAAATATAAGACACACTTTTATCTCCCAGTCATTCCTCAGAAAAGAGGGAATTGCCTTTATTTGAGGTTTTGAGTTACCCTCAGATTATCAGGCATTATTCTGAATATAAAATACAAAGTATTGTTTGGAGAAGACATGTTGGCCTAAAATTACCCCAGTCAGTGTTAGTTTGGAATATTTTCCCTGTGTAAGGTTGACAATAAAGAAATAAAAATAATTTAACAGAGTTTTAGTAATCATTTTTTAAAATAAATTTATTTATTTATTTATTTATGGCTGCATTGGGTCTTTGTTGCTGTGCGTGGGCTTTTTCTAGTTGCGGCGAGCGGGGGCTACTCTTTGTTGTGGTGCACAGGCTTCTCGTGTTGCGGAGCATGGGCTCTAGGTGCATGGGCTTCAGTAGTTGTGGCATGGGGGCGCAGTAGTTGTGGCTCACGGGCTTTAGAGCACAGGCTCAGTAGTTGCGGCACACGGGCTTAGTTGCTCCGTGGCATGCGGGATCTTCCCGGACCAGGGCTCAAACCCATTTACCCTGCATTGGCAGGCAGATTCTTAACCACTGTGCAACCAAGGAAGTCCCAGTAGTTATTTCTGATAGCATAAACTTCAAGTGTTGGTTGTCTTAATAAACAAAGAGAAAGAGCAGTAATAAAAAAGCAATACCATAGGTTGTGCTGTTATAGCAATTACAAATGCATATTTATAGGACACATGAAAAAACAGCTGTTCTAATGTTATATGAATGGCTTTGGACAAAAGCTCAGTGACTACATTATATCAATATTTGATTCCAGAAGTCCTGTATCTCAAACCCTTTGGAGGGGAATAAAGGTTATGTACTACTGTGTAAAAGAGGCATCTTGCACAAAGCCTCTGTTGGCAGACTCAGGTCTGAATGCTGCCCCTAATCTGTACCTCATCCCATCCTTCACAATCGCCCTGACCCCTGGATTTTATTTTATTTTTTTACCCTCCCATTATGCTGTTTATGTCCCTCTTTAGATGTAATGCACATATTTGATTTCCTGGCTGCACTGCTGAATTCTCTGCTGCAGCACTGCCTCCTTATCCACAGGGCATCTCTGAACTACCTTGGTAACTCTACTTCTAGACTGATTCAGTCTGTTCTGCTGGGATCCTTTGAGTCTGGAGCCTGAGAGCGAGCCAAGCAGGTTTTACTAGAGGTGGGGTTACCTTGAGGCTAATGAAGCTTAAGTTCAGGGTTCCACACTGCCATGGGCTCCAAAGAGATGCTGGGAGTTGTAGAGTGTTCTCAGTGGAGAGAGGAAGCCGGTTGCAGTCAGGAAGCATTTCTGTGTAAGCATTTCTGTTGTTCAAGAGACCTCAGAGAAAGGAAGTTGAATCTCTAAGGCTCCAGCATTTTATGATGATTTTATGATGATTTCTTGTACATTCTAAATAAATATTTACTTTTGTACCAAATTTTGCATTCCTAACTGCATTCTAATTCTTAGAGAAGACCGCCCAAATTGTATATGGTTCAGGCCACACAAAATCTGGATCGGTCGCTTGGTTTTACTAAATGAGATACCTGGGTGTTTTGCTAGTACTTATTTCTCTATATTTAGTAACAAATAATTTATATGCGTAAACAAACACTGAGAAGAATCTAGAGAATCCCTAAATCGTTCTAAAATCAATGCTTTGGTGATTGTTTTGTAAGAGAACTGGAACTTCCTGGCAGCCAGTATATTTCAATATTAATATTAGTGAATGCTCTAAAACTGGAACTCAGATACTGACTTCAGTTCTGTTCAAGTCTGCAAGCCTTTGTGAAATGCCTACTATGAGAGATGAAGGTGTTCGTCCAGGTTTTTTTTTTTTCCCCCAGAAAGTTTGAATTCAGTTTGAGTCATTTGAAATTAATTGTCTTAACAACGATATACTTTTAATTCCTTGGAACCATAATAGCAGTTCTCTTTAAAGAAATAAGAAATTGGAGCCAATGTGATAAATATGATTAAATGCCAAAGAACAACAATGATAAATTGTTGGCACCAGTCATTTGATGTCCTCTGAAACAAAGAGACTTGTCAGTCTGCCAGTGCTAGGAATTTCAGTGCAGAGGATATAAAATGAAAAGTATCCTTTGTCTTTTTAGTAAATAGTTTCATAGATGATGGTCATGGGTAACTTAGGGGTAACTATTTTTCAAACCAAGAAACCCTATATTGAAAATGAACTACTTCATGTTCATCATTTCATCATTCTCTTAAAATGTGTCATTAAGTCAGTGTCAAGTACTTGTGTTTGAGAAATATAGAATTCCTAAAAGACATGTCAGTATATCATGACATATACTGATAAATGTGTTGAAGAAGGACACATTCAGAGAAGGAAAGAGACTGATGGTTGGGGGAGTGCTATTTTAGAAAGGCTGTACTGTCTTCCTAGCTATCCCTTGAATGCGCCAAGCATATCCCCATCTCAGGTCCTTTGCACTTGCTACTGCTTCTGCCTGGAATGCTTTCTGAGAATTGCATCAGTTATTTTTCTCACTTCACTCCAGGCTCTGACCACCCTGTCAAAAGTAGCATCTTCTACCACTCTATTCCTTTTCCCTCTTCTTCATGTGTTCCTCACCATCGGACCTTGGGAACCGAATAGACTCAAAGAAATTCTTTGATAAATCCTTAGCTGTCTGAACTCTTACTACTTGCCCTCTGAAATTCAGGAATTGAAGATTTTAAAACTATCTCTCTCTTTTTTTTCTAATTTTATTTTTTGACCATGCCATGTGGCATGTGAGATCTTAGTTCCCCCACCAGGGATCGAATCTGTGCCCCCTGCACTGGAAGCACGGAGTCTTAACCACTGGACCACCAGGGAAGTCTCTAAAACTGTCTCTTGCTATTTGATCTGGATATATCCAAATCAGGGACCAAGTAATTTTGTGTAGTAAGGGGTACTTGTTTTCTTTGTAGCACTTGTCTTTGATTTGCTTGTCTTTCTGCCTGTTTATCTACCTGTCTTCCTCACTAAAACATTAGTTGCCTGGTGGCTGGGACTTTGTTTTTTTCACTGCTGTATCTTCATCACCTGGAACAGTGCCTGGCATCAATTCTCAGTAAATATGTGTTGAATAAATGTGTTAATACATGAATGAATCCATCTGACCCAATATCATCTAAATTTTTAAAATATGTGATTATATGGAAAAGGCTTATTTCACATTATTAAGTTTTAAGAAACAGGATATGGGATTATATACACAGTATGATTTACATTTTAAAATTTTTGGATCTTTGCATGTGTTTATTTATTCTTTTTTATTTTTAATTAATTAATTTATTTTATTTTTGGCGTGTTGGGTCTTCGTTTCTGTGCGAGGGCTTTCTCTAGTTGTGGCGAGCGGGGGCCACTCTTCATAGCAGTGCGCAGGCCTCTCACTGTCGCGGCCTCTCTTGTTGCGGAGCACAAGCTCCAGACGCGCAGGCTCAGTAGTTGTGGCTCACGGGCCTAGTTGCTCCGCGGCATGTGGGACCTTTCCAGACCAGGGCTCGAACCCGTGTCCCCTGCATTGGCAGGCAGAGTCTCAACCACTGCGCCACCAGGGAAGCCCTATTCATTCATTTCTTGAAAGAAAACTTATTGAGCATCTCCTATGTATCCATTCTTTGTTACGTATTCTGTCATCTACAGTTTCATGGGAAGACAGATACTGAAATAACAGTAAATGAATGCCATCTTTCCACCTGCACTGCTCTTCAGCTATGTTGATCTTTCGGTTTCTCTAACTTCTTTGCACAGGTTATATCATTATGTGCTTAATATCTGTCTCCCTCTGTATTGTAAATTCTCTGAGGCTAGGGACCATGATACCATTTAATTATCAATACCTAGCTCAATGCCTAATATATAGTAGGTACTCAATAAACATTTGTTGGGTGAATGAATGAATGAATGAATGATTAGAAGAATTGTTCCTACGTAGTAGGAACACCATATCTAATCTTTAATGGAAGTTATGGGAAGTAAATTTCAAGCTACGATCTAAAGAATGAGGAGGAATTAGCAAGTGAAGAAGACCAGGCAGAGGTTGTGAAGCTAAAACTTAGATTTTATCCTAAAAGCAATAGAAGAGTTTTAAGCAAAAAAGTGGCACTATCAAACCAATTTTCACTGGTGTTAGGAACACACTGTATGGGCAGTGCTAGACCAGAGAGATTGGTTGGGAGACTTTAGTGATAGATGCCTGTGGCCTATGTTTGGTTCTTGGCCATGCTGAAAGAGAGACAGGGATACATTTGAGAGATTTTTAGAAGGCATAATCAGTAACTGGGGATAGCGAGGGAAAGGGAACAGTTAAGTATTATCCCAAGCCTTTGCCTTAGGTAACTAAGGGGATCCTAGGGCCTTTTACTGAAACTGGGGACTCAGAAGGAAGAACCACTTGAGGAGAAAAGAGCCTGAGGTACCCTTGAGCCCTATCTAATTGAGGCTGAGCATTAAGGACTTGGTTAAACAGCTGAATTTTCTAGATATAGATACTTAGAAAAGTGCCTGAAAAGAAATAATCAAAATGTTAATTTGGAACTCTAGGTATATTTCTAAAATTTTCTTATTAAGTTTTGGTTTTCATTATTAGTGTGTTTTATGAAGGAAAAATAATAAACTTAAAACAATTATATTAAGATCTGCTATAGGAAACACTGTACCAAAAACCACAAAGGACAATAAGCTAAGACCTCCTTAGGTAGAATACGGGCTATTTTCAGTGAAAATAAATGAGTGGTCCTGAACAGAAGTCCATTGTGCAAGGGGTTCGCCATTATGGTATGTGTGTGTTTTGTGGTGTCATTTGAAAATTTAACCTTATTGGTCAGAAAAGTTCTGCTAGAGGCAAAGATTGTTTCTTCTTCATCCATTTATCAGCCCTAAGCACAGACCCTGGCATTTACTAATGGTTCAAGTGAAAGCTATTATTTGTTATTAATTCATTTATTTTTGTTTATATCACTATTCACCACATTTGTTTATACAGTGATGTTATTTGTGTCATCTTGGTTTTTAGGTAGATTGGGGTCAACTGGACTATTTAGTTGTTGACATGCCACCAGGAACTGGAGATGTGCAGTTATCAGTCTCACAGAATATTCCTATTTCAGGTAACTCTTTTTTTTTTTTTTTTGGTAGTAAAATTGTTTCACAATGTTGTGTTAGTTTCTGCTGTACAATGAAGTGAATCAGCTATATGCACACCCATATCCCCTCCCTATTGGAACTCCCACCCCCCCATCCCACCCATCTAGGTTGTCACAGACCACCAAACTGAGCTCCCTGTGCTATATAAGGTTTCCACTAGCTATCTGTTTTACACATGGTAGTGTATTTATGTCAAACCTAATCTCCCAGTTCGTCCCACCCTCCCCTTACCCCCGTGTCCACATGTCCGTTCTCTACGTCTACATCTCTATTCCTGCCCTACAAATAGGTTCATCTGTACCATGTTTCTAGATTCCATGTATATGTGTTCATATATGATATTTGTTTTTCTCTTTCTGGTTTACTTCACTCTGTATGACAGACTCTAGGTCCATCCACATCTCTACAAAAGATCCAATTTCATTCCTTTTTATGGCTGAGTAATATTCCATTGTATATATGGGCCACATCTTCTTTATCCATTCATCTGTCAATGGACACTTAGGTTGCTTCCATGTCCTGGCTATTGTAAATAGTGCTGCAGTGAACATTGTGGTACATAATTCTTTTTGATGTGGTTTTCTCAGGGTATATGCCCAGCAGGGGATTGCTGGGTCATATGGTAGTTCTATTTTTAGTTTTTTAAGAAACCTCCATATTGTTCTCCCTAGTGGCTGGATCAATTTACATTCCCACCAGCAGTGCAAGAAGGTTCCCTTTTCTCCACATCCTCTCCAGCATTTATTGTTCGTAGATTTTTTGATGATGGCCGTTCTGACTGGTGTGAGGTGATACCTCATTGTAGTTTTGATTTGCATTTGTCTAATAAATAGTGATGTTGAGCATCTTATTGGTGAAATTTAGGTCTTTGGCCCATTTTTTAACTGAGGTGTTTGTTTTTTTGATATTGAGCTCCATGAGCTGTTTATATACTTTGGAGAGTAATCCTTTGTCCACTGATTCATTTGCAAATATTTTCTTCCAAACTGAGAGTTGTCTTTTCATCTTGTTTATGGATTCCTTTGCTGAGCAAAAGCTTTTAAGTTTCCTTAGGTCCCATATGTTTATTTTTGTTTTTATTTTCATTACTCTAGGAGGTGGGTAAAAAAGATCTTCCTGTAGTTTATGTCCAAGAGTATTTTTCCTATGTTTTCCTCTAAGAGCTTTTTTTTTTAACAACTTTATTGGAGTATAATTGCTTTACAATGGTGTGTTAGTTTCTGCTTTATAACAAAGCGAATCAGCTATACATATACATATATCCCCACTTCTCCTCCCTTTTGTGTCTCCCTCCTACCCTCCGTATCCCACCCCCTCTAGGTGGTCATAAAGCACTGAGCTCATTACCCTGTGCTATGCGGCTACTTCCCACTAGCTATCCATTTTACTTGTGGTACTGTGTATATGTCCATGCCACTCTTTCACTTCGTCCCAGCTTACCCTTCCCACTCCCCGTGTCCTCAAGTCCATTCTCTACGTCTGCATCTTTATTCCTGTCCTGCCCCTAGGTTCTTCAGAACCATTTTTTTTTTAGATTCCATATATATGTCTTAGCATACAGTATTTGTTTTTCTCTTTCTGACTTCACTCTGTATGACAGACTCTAGGTCCATCCACCTCTCTACAAATAACTCAATTTCATTTCCTTTTATGGCTGAGTAATATTCCATTGTATATATGTGCCACATCTTCTTTATCCATTCATCTGTTGGTGGACACGTAGGTTCCTTCCATGTCCTGGCTCTTGTAAATAGAGCTTCAGTGAACATTGTGGTACATGGCTCTTTTTGAATTATAGTTTTCTCAGGGTATATGCCCAGTAGTGGGATTGCTGAGTCGTAGGGTAGTTCTATTTTTACTTTTTTAAGGAACCTCCATACTTTTCTCCATAGTGGCTATATCAATTTACATTCCCACCAACAGTGCAGTGTAAGAGGGTTCCCTTTTCTCACACCCTCTCCAGCATTTATTTGTAGACTTTTTGATGATGGCCATTCTGACTGGTGTGAGGTGATACCTCATTGTAGTTTTGATTTGCATTTCTCTAATGATTAGTGATGTTGAGCATCCTTTCATGTGTTTTTTGGCAATCTGTATATCTTCTCTGGTGAAATGTCTGTTTAGGTCTTCTGCCCATTTTTCAATTGGGATGTTTGTTTTTTTGATACTGAGCTGCATGAGCTGCTTGTATATTTTGGAGATAATCCTTTGTCAGTTGCTTCATTAGCAAATATTTTTTCCCATTCCAGGGGTTGTCTTTTCATCTTATTTATGGTTTCCTTTGCTGTGCAAAAGCTTTTAAGTTTCATTAGGTCCCATTTGTTTATTTTTGTTTTTATTTCCATTTCTCTAGGAGGTGGTTCAAAAAGTATCTTGCAGTGATATATTTAATAGAGTGTTCTGCCTATGTTTTCCTCCAAGAGTTTTATAGTGTCCAGTCTTATATTTAGGTATTTAATCCATTTTGAGTTTATTTTTGTGTATGGTGTTAGGGAGTGTTCTAATTTTATTCTTTTTCATGTAGCTGTCCAGTTTTCCCAGCACCACTTATTGAAAAGGCTGTCTTTTCTCCATTGTATGTTCTTGCCTCCTTTGTCATAAATTAGGTGACCATATGTGCGTGGGTTGATCTCCAGGCTTTCTATCCTGTTCCATTGATCTATATTTCTGTTTTTCAGCCAGTACCATACTATCTTGATTACTGTAGCTTTGTAGTATAGTTTGAAGTTGGGGAGCCTGATTCCTCCAGCTCCATTTATCTTTCTCAAGATTGCTTTGGCTATTTGGGGTCTTTTGGGTTTCCATACAAATTGTAAAATTTTTTATTCTAATTCTGTGAAGAATGCCATTGTTAGTTTGATGGGGATTGCATTGAATCTGTACATTGCTTTGGGTAGTATAGTCATTTTCACAATATTGATTCTTTGAATCCAAGAACATGGTATATTTCTCAGTGTGTTTATGTCATCTTTGATTTCTTTCATAAGTGTTTTATAGTTTTCTGATTACAAGTCTTTCGCCTCCTTAGGTAGGCTATTCCTAGGTATTTTATTCTTTTTGTTGCAATGGTAAGTGGAAGCGTTTCCTTAATTTTTCTTTCTGATTTTTCATCATTAGTGTATAGGAATGCCAGATTTCTATGCATTAATTTTGTATCCTGCAACCTTACGAAATTCAATGATTAGTTCTAGTAGTTTTCTAGTGGCATCTTTAGGATTATCTGTGTATAGTATCATGTCATCTGCCAACAATGATAATTTTACTTCTTCTTTTCCAATTTGTATTGCTTTTATTTCTTTTTCTTCTCTGATTGCCGTGGCTAGGACTTCCAAAACTGTGTTGAATAAAAGTGGTGAGAATGGACATCCTTGTCTTGTTCCTATCTTAGTGGAAATGCTTTCAGTTTTTCATCATTTAGTATGATGTTTGCTGTGTGTTTGTCATATATGGCCTTTATTATTTTTAGGTAGGTTCCCTCTGTGCCCATTTTCTGGAGATTTTTTATCATAAACCAGTGTTGAATTTTGTCAAAAGGTTTTTCTGCATCTATTCAGATGATCATATGGTTTTTATTCCTTAATTTGTTAATATGGTGTATCACGCTGATTGATTTGCATATACTGAAGAATCCTTGCATTCCTGGGATAAATCCACTTGATCATGCTGTGTGATCATTCTAATGTGTTGCTGGATTCTGTTTGGTAGTATTGAGGATTTTTGCTTCTATGTTCATCAGTGATATTGGTCTGTAACTTTTTTTGTGATATCTTTGTCTGGTTTTAGTATCAGGGTGATGGTGGCTTCATAGAATGAATTTGGGGGTATTACTCCCTCTGCAGTTTTTTGGAAGAGTTTGAGAAGGATGGGTGTTAGCTCTTCTCTAAATGTTTGATAGAATTAGCTTGTGAAGCCATCTGGTCCTGGACCTTTGTTTGTTGGAAGATTTTTAATTACGGTTTCAATTTCATTACTTGTGATGTCTGTTTGTATTTTCTAATTCTTCTTGGCTCAGTCTTGGAAAATTGTATCTTTCCAAGAATTTGTCCCTTTCTTTGTGGTTGTTCATTTTATTGGCATATAGTTGTTTGTAGTAGTCTCTTATAATCTTTTGTATTTCTGCAGTGTCAGTTATGAATTCTTTTTCATTTCTAATTTTATTGATTTGCATCCTCTCCCTTTTTTTCTTGTTGAGTCTGGCTAAAGGTTTATCAATTTTGTTTATCTTCTCAAAAAACCAGCTTTTAGTTTTATTGATCTATTCTATTGTTTCTTCATTTCTGTTTTATTTATTTCTGCTCGGATCTTTATGATTTCTTTCCTTCTACTGACTTTGGGTCTTCTTTGTCCCTATTTCTCTAGTTGCTTTAGGTATAAGGTTAGATTGTTTATTTGACATGTTTCTTGTTTGTTGAAGTGAGAATGAATTGCTATAAACTTCCCTCGTTGAACTGCTTTTGCTGCATCCCATACGTTTTGGGTTGTTGTGGTTGTTTCCCCTGCATCGGCAGGCGGACTCTCAACCACTGCGCCACCAGGGAATTCCCCATTTCTATGTAATTTTTTATTTATTTGATTTCTTCAGTGATCTCTTGGTTATTTAGTAGCATGCTGTTTAGTCTCCATGTATTTGTGTTTTTTACAGTTTTTTTCTGTAATTAATTACCAGTCTTATAGCATTGTGTTCAGAAAAGATGCTTGATTCAATTTCAATTTTCTTAAATTTTCCAAGGCTTGATTTCTGAGCCCAGATTTGATCTATCCTGTAGAGTGTTCTATGTGCACTTGAGAAGAAGTATATTCTGCCACTTTTGGGTGGACAGTCCTATAAATAACAATTAAGTCCATCTTATTTAATGTATCATTTAAAGCTTGTTTCCTTATTTATTTTCATTTTGGATGATCTGTCCATTGGCGAAAGTGGGGTTTTAAAGTCCCCTTCTATGATTCTGTTACTGTCGATTTCCCCTTTTATGGCTATTAGCATTTGCCTTATGTATTGAGGTGCTCCTATGTTGGGCACATATATATTTATAATTGTTATATATTCTTCTTGGATTTATCCCTTGATCATTATGTATTGTCCTTCCTTATCTCTTGTAACAGTCTTTATTTTAAAGTCTATTTTATCTGATAAGAGTATTGCTACTCCAGCTTTCTTTTGATTTCCATTTGCAAGGAATATCTTTTTCCATCCCTTCATTTTAAGTCTGTATGTGTCCCTAGGTCTGAAGTGGGTCTCTTGTTGACAGCACATATACAGGTCTTGTTTTTGTATCCATTCAGCCAGCTGTGTCTTTTGTTTGGAGCAGTTAATCTGTTTATGTTCAAGGTTATTATCGATATGTGTGTTTTTATTACCATTTTTTAAATTGTTTTGGGTTTGTTTTCATGGGTCTTTTTCTTCTCTTGTGTTTCCGGCCTAGAGAAGTTCCTTCAGCATTTGTTGTAGAGCTGGTTTGGTGGTGCTTAATTCTCTTAGCTTTTGCTTGTCTGTAAAGCTTTTGATTTCTCTGTGAACCTGAATGAGATCCTTGGTTGATAGAGTAATCTCGGTTGTAGGATTTTATCTTTCATCACTTTAAGTACATCCTGCCACTCCCTTCTGGCCTGCAGAGTTTCTGCTGAAGAATCAGCTGATAACATCATGAGGATTTCTTTGTATGTTGTTTTTGCTTTTCCGTTGCTGCTTTTTTTCTTTGAATTTAATTTTCGTTAGTTTGATTAATGTGTGTCTTGGTGTGTTCCTCCTAAGGTTTATCCTGTATGGGACTCTCTGCACTTCCTGGACTTGGGTGACTCTTTCCTTTCCCATATTAGGGAAGTTTTCAACTATAATCTCTGCAAATATTTTCTCAGACCCTTTCTTTTTCTCTTCTTCTTCTGGGACCCCTATAATTTGAATGTTGGTGTGTTTAGTGTTTGCCCAGAGGTCTCTGAGATTGTCTTCAATTCTTTTCCCTTTATTCTGCTCCTTGGCAGTATTGTCTTCCAGCTCACTTATTCGGTCTTCTGCCTCAGCTATTCTGTTATTAATTCCTTCTAGTGTATTTTTTATTTCAGTTATTTTGTTGTTCATCGCTGTTTGTTTCTTCTTTAGTTTTTCTAGATCTTTGATAAACATTTCGTGTATTTTCTCCATCCGTGCCACCATTCTATTTCCGAGATTCTGGATCATCTTTACTATCATTACTCTGAATTATTTTTCAGGTATGTCACCTATTTCCTCTTCATTTATTTGGTCCTGTAGGTTTTTACCTTGCTCTTTCATCTGTGACTGCCCCCCCCCCCCCCCCCCCCCCCCCAGGCATTTTTTTTTGATGGGTGGGATAGTGTTCCTGTCTTACTGGTTGTTTGGCCTGAGGCTTCCAGCAGTGGAATTTGTAGGCTGTTGGTTAGAGCTGGGTCTTGGTGCTGAGATGAGGACCTCTGGAAGACCTCACTCAAATTAATATTCCCTGGGGTCTGAGGTTGTCTGTTAATCCAGTGGTTTGGGCTCAGAGCTCCTACCGCAGGAGCTCTGGCCCAACCCCGGGCTCACAAACCAAGATCCCGCAAGCTGTGCAGGGCGGAAGAAAAGAAAAGGAACAGAGCAATAACAAAGAGTGAAACATAAGATTAGAAAACTTGTTAGAAAGAATAAAAAATAAAAATATAGTTGAAACAACAAGCAGAAGGTAAAACAGAACCACAATAGTAAAAAAAGAGGGGAGGGAAAAAAAAAGCCAGAAAAGGCCTTGGCTGTGAGGGGCGGGGCTTAGGCAGGGGGTGGGGTTTAGGCAGTATGCGGAGCCTATGCTTAGGACCCATGGGGCTGGAAAAGACCCTGGGGGTGGGGTAAAGAGTGGGGCTTAGGCTCAGTGCAGCAGGAGGGGCCCAGGAGTGCCTCTGGCCTTGGAGGACCAGGTCCAGGACCCCAGCAGGTTCACTGGGCCCCAGTGGGCAGGGGAAACTCTAGGCATGTTGCCCCCCGATCCTCCGATCCCGAAGGGCCCCTTCTCATTGACGTTTCTTCTTCTCCACACTCTCCCCCATGCCTCTTGGAGCTATGCGGCCAGAGGAGGCCCCAGGAGGCAGAGGACCAGACCTGGACCCCCACAGCTGGAGGGGCCATTGCAGAATAAAGGACCAGGCCCAGAAGCCCAGCAGGCTTCTAGGGGCCTGAGTGGGCAGGGGAAATGCTAGACGCACTGCCCCCTGATCCTACAAGCTCCCCAGGTTCCCCAGGGGGTCCCGTGTGGGAACCCCTCCCTCCTCCCAGCCACCCTTCAGGGGCATGGGTCCTGTCTGGCCTTCACTTCTCCTCTTCCTTCACTCCCCCCACATCCTACCTGGTCACTCAGTGGTTCCTCCCCATCTCCTTGGGCATCAAGGTCCCCACCAGCGTCCACAGGTGCCCTAGTTGTGGAGAGATGCGAGTTCCACATCTTCCCATGCCGCCATCTTGACTCTGCCCCGCTATTTCAGGTAACTCTTAAAGTTTAAACTAATTTATGCTATCTTTGATGTTTTGTTATTGCCATGCAAAAAAACACATTCCATGACAGGCAAACATTTTTATCTCTTAAAAAACATTAAATTTTTTAAATTAAGAGACATATAAATTTACCTTTAGAGATCTGATTCATGAACTAAATTCTTCAAAATATTTCCAGAATAAACATGTTTACAAAACATAGACACTTTGAAAAGGTGGTGATGTATGTCTGTGTTCTAGAAAAGAAGTAGTGCTTAAGTATTGTTTAGGTAAAACATGGCTATTTAGTGCATAGCTCTCCAGCACTTATAGCATAGTGCTTGATATGTGGCAGGCACTTAGTAATAATTTATTGAGTAAATGCTGAATAAGAATATATATTGGGAAAATTTGGCTTTTTGATAAATACAACCATGGGAAAATTTGATATCCTGCTAATTAGTTAATGTTAAAGTTGAGAGCTGTAAACATTAGTTTACATCAAATGTGCAATACTTCAGTATGGTAGTGGATATGTTTTTTATGCTATGGATTTTAATGTTACTATTAGCTTTTATGTTGAATCTGTTTCTAAGGATTTTCCTAGATCCCAATGGAGAAATAGTTGTAAATCTCTCTTATATACATATGAGGACTTTGGGGAAAATAACTTAATTTTTAAATGTTTTTTTAAATCAGTTATTTATTGGTAATAAATAACCAAGAGATATCACTGACAATTATCAGAAGGTTTAGAAATTAAGTATTTGATAATATATACACATTGTTTGGAAATATTATAATGTCACTAATACTTACGTGTATTTTTGATGTTTTAGATAGATTTATAACCTTCCTGAAGTCTGAGGCTTTTTCTTTGTTGAGGCAAATTGTAAAGCGTGAAATGGGCTTAAAGTGAAATAACATAGGAAAATAATTCATCCTTTTTGTAGTAAGTGTTCTATATAATCTGCTTCTTTTTTTAAGTAGTTTTGGGACTTTTGTATTTTTAAATATTAAGAATGGTCACTAAGGTGGCTGGCAGCAAAGAGCCTGAGAGGGTGGCCTCCCCAGGGCCTCACCCGGCTGCTTGGTAGCCCAGGAGAAGGAGGAAGGAGAAAGGAGGCTCATGGATGTGGCAGCCCCTGCCCACAGTGGGGAGAGATACTTGAGACTACTGGTGGTGGCCACATGCAGCCCCTGATGGCTGCTGACTTTGCTGCTAGAACGCACCTGCTGGCCGGTGGGTCCTGAAGTCCAGGACACCTGGCGGCTGCTGGACTGCCACGCACTCTTCTTGTTCTTCCTGGTGGTGATGCGGGCAGGCTGCTCAAAGCCACCAAAATCCAGGTGTGCGAGCAACAGCAGCTTGTCAGAGATGTTCTGCAAATTCTCCCCAGCAGGCAGGTACAGGTAGTTCTTGGAATGCAGGGCTGAGGACATCATGCCCTGTCTGAACTCCTCTGAGTGGCTCTTGAACTTGAACTTGCCGAAGCGGGTGTTGTTGATTTGCAGGAAGTTCTTCATGGACTGAACAAGCTGCGGGTTCTGCTCCTGGAAGTTCTCTGGATCAGCCGTGTGGCTGACAAGGTCTTGGTGCTCCAGGCAGGTGTCAGGCCTGAGCCTCGGAGGTGGGAAACCTGAGTGCAGGACATTGGACCACCAGAGACCTCCTGGCCCC
>NW_020175824.1:643043-672487 GCF_003031525.2 Neophocaena asiaeorientalis asiaeorientalis | reverse complement strand
TAGATGTATTTTTGATGTATTTGTGGAGAGGAAGGTGATCTTCACATCTTACTCCTCCACCATCTTGATGGTCTCCAACCTTTTTTCTTTGATTGGTTTTTTTTTGGAGATGGTGGGCACAGGAAGTAATTGTAATTAAGTGCAAATAATTTAGAAAAGACTTCAAAACTTAGTTCAATCACATTCTATTTCTGTGACTTGTGGAATTTTTTAATCCTTTCCAGGTTTTTTTCTTCATTGGCAAAATGAGGGTAATAATTCCTTCTTTATAGCACAGCTTTGTGGATTAAATGGAATAATATGTAAAGTTCAGTGCAAAGTTTGGAATGTTATTGTAAACCAAGTAAATTGATATTATTATGAATGTTAGTAGTAAAGATATATTGCTAAATTCCAAATAACAGTACATCAAATATTTTAGTCATAATTGCTGCTTTGTTTTGGTTCTGTCCTTCACGTAAGCCAGTGAGATATTTTTAGTTTTACAGTCACTTTTTCAAGGCCACAGATAACCATCTATTCTCTGTTCAGAAGACCCCATATCATTTGACACTGAAAACCCCCCATCTTGTCAGCAGGAGTCAGAGTTGTCTTTAAGTTAGAGCCAGACCATGGTCCTGTAGCCATTAGCTCTCTCTCCTCTTTACCACTTTCTATGACATGTACAATGACAGAACACAATCCTCAGTCTGAGTTTAGTATTTCAGGGATGGGACTGCCAGAGAACAGTTGTGTCTAGTTTGTCACTGTACATCTACATAGGACACCATTCCACTAATAAACCCATCTGGGTTTCTGCTGTGCAGACAATGGCAATTGATTGTTTTTACTGAAAATTACAATCAGAATTGTTCTCTAAAAATACCGCTGCTGAGCCTATGGCCACAGCCTAAACACTTAAGATTGTCAGTTATCCACAGTCTCCAAGGATATCTGTGAAGGGTTCCTAGAAGCAGCCTGGCTCTACCTCCCAAGTGTGTGCTGATGACAGTGATGAGCCTTGCAGAGGACATTTC
The DNA here is from genome assembly GCF_003031525.2 of Neophocaena asiaeorientalis asiaeorientalis. Taxonomy (NCBI): domain Eukaryota; kingdom Metazoa; phylum Chordata; class Mammalia; order Artiodactyla; family Phocoenidae; genus Neophocaena; species Neophocaena asiaeorientalis. The sequence continues at coordinate 671,471 of NW_020175824.1, read as the reverse complement.
TCTCTCATTTGGAATAATTCCTTATGCTCTTCTGAGGGGTCTCAGGGTAATTCTGAGTTGGTTAGAGATTGAAATGTTTGCTTTTCAGATTCTGTGGTAGGTTGTGGAAATTATAGTTTTTTTTCCCATCCCAAGGAAGTGTTTTCTTTAACAATAAAAGTAATACATGATTACTATAGAAGCTTTATAAATATAACACTTGAAAGAAACAGAAAAATTACCCCCTACACACACACAATCCTGTAATCCAAAGGCAATCACATTTTGAATTTTGATTTTTTTCCTTGGCTTATAATTTTTTTCCATTACCAGGTGTTTGTGGCAGACAGGTGGTTGCCCACTCAATAGCTGTTTAGCCTTCCTCTCTTTCTATTAGGACCCCCAAATTGTTGGAAAGACAATGTACCTGGTCTTAGGTGGTGAATCATAATCATGTTAGATTTTAGCCAAATATGACAATTCTGTTTCATTTTGGCAATGACTGAATTAAGAGTGAGCTTGTATCCTGGGACAGTGAGATGCATGAGGATGTCTACTGGGTGAGGGGCCTGGGAAAGATTTTTATCTCTTATTAAAAATAGAGTCAAACAAAGAGAGTTTTAAATGTTGACATTTAAAGGTATTCTGTCTGGAGGATTAGCAGCCACGTGAAGCCATGAAGTTACATGCCTTGGTATGTAAGTCAATATCCTGAGGATGATGAAGTGGGAGCTTGAAAGGAGCCTAGGATTTTGATGATGCCGTGAAGCTGGTCAACCAACCAAGTTTCTTGTCAATAAATAGTTCATGTCAAAATAGTACAAAACAATGTTAGTTTTTGTTATTGTTATTACTTGTTGTTGAACACATACTATCTGATGAACAAATCCTTTGAAAAACTGTGCTGAGCAAAGTTTCAGTTATGAGACTGAAGGAAAGACTCTTGTTATTGGAAGTAGTAGGACAGTTAGAATTTTCAGGATCAGGGAGGTGTCATAATCCATGCTCTGTGCCCTTAAGACATTATAAGTTGATTTAATGTTACTCTATTGAAAGAAAATGTGATTGAGCTGAGGATACTCTTTCCTCATGTGCATATGTGTTTTTGGAGCACATATTCTTCATGAATTATTTGCATTACTGACCTCCTTAGAATCTATTTTGCAAAATGTAGAAAGATTGGTGAATGTGATGGCGGAAATTATGTTGGCCACATTCCACTCTGGAGTCAGTGAATTGGCATTTGCCTGCTCCTGGAAATGGTACTACACAGTTCATCTGCTTTTGAACAGGGATTGTAACATCTTGCAGAAAGTGTTGTTCTGGCTACCAGTCAAGTTTTATCTGATTCTATAGGGCATGGGTAAAGTAAAATAGATGAGAAAAATAATGAACTTTTTCTCTGTGAAAAAAAAAGAAAATGAAAGAGTGAAATAAGTTCAAAGAGATGGAATTGTGATAACCTACAACATTTTGAATAGCAATGTGTTGGGGCTGACCCCAGCCCCAGAATAATGTGGATAGCTACTATTTAGAATGGTAGAATATGTCTATGATTTCACATTTATCTCTTTCAACTTAATCTTTTATAAGTATAAGAATTATCTCCAATTAGTTTGTAAGAGATTGTTGTGCTTCCCAGTTAAACATGAAATGTGTCCTCAAGTAGAATCCCTTCTGTTTAATATTTCTTCCCTATCATTCTCTCCTGCATTCCCTTACATAATAGGGATGGAATGGGCACACAGCCATTAGCACATGACCCTTAGAACAAGACCCTTAGTGTGAGACCTTTTGCATGGTGGTTTTGCCAATGGTCAGCCTCGCAGGGGGTCCTAGGGACAGAGAGTGCAGTGAGAGGTGGATCATGGCCTTCTCCGCAGGGTTCCCCAAGCCCTCTAGCCTTGGACCAGCAGGTGAGCTGGGAGGCCTGGGCACAGGCTGGGGGATGTGTTCTGCAGAACTCCAGAGCCCTCACCATGGCTGCCCACTGGCCAGGCCCAGCCCTTGAAGCAGCAACAAACCTCTCCCCCATCCTCACCTCTTCAACTTGATGGTGGTGGTGGTCTCCATGGGTCTCAGTCCATGAAGCCTCAGCAATTGGAGTATATGGACACTCCAGTTGTCCATATGGTAAGCCATGAAGGTAACAGTTTCATCCAGCTTCAGTCTGGGAATTAACCTGATTGGTATTTGCTACAACATGTATTCCTATTGATCCTACACAAATGATTTTCTCCAGTTTAAATGAAAAGCCTGAGGGCCACCTGGGTTCTGGCCACCTTGCTCTCTCAGTGCTGACATCTGGGCATAGTCTGGAGACCTGTCTCTGAGGATGCCATTAGCTGAGATCTGCCTCTTCAGCTGGTCCTGGGCAGTGGCGGGAGGACTCAGACTGGGTGTTGCATGAACACTTCCGTGCAGGGACCCCCTCCTGTTAGCCAGGACATGGACTTTGGAGGGTGAAATTTGAGCCTTGGAACCTTCCCCTTTCTTGTCAGAACAGAGAGTAACATTTGTTTGAGTGGAGGTTTACAGGAACATTATGACATGACTGTGACCTGACCTCAAGAACAAAGGATATGACACAAAGAAACTTGCAACAACTAACCATGCCCTTCCCTTCCCTTTCCTTTAAAAGGGCTTTGCTGAAAGCTTTCAGGGAGTTCAGGGTTTTTAAGGTATGAGCCACACGTCTCCTTGCATGGCCCTGCAATAAACCTTTCTCTGCTCCAAACTCTGTTTCAGTTTGTTTGGCCTCACTATGCATCAGACACATGGACTTGCATTTGATGATAACACTTAGGCATTCATAAGAGTTACCTGGTAGGCTATGTGACCAGCTCTATTCTATATCTGAAATATTGATGCTGAGAAGAGTTAGAAATCAATGTGGAAAAATGAAACCTAGCTCACACTGTATACAAAAAGTCAATTTCCCAACAGATTATATATCTGAATGTGAAAAAAAAAAAAGGTGGAATATGTTCATGGATTTGGGTATGGGAATATTTTTTTTTTTTAAAGAGAGGCATCTTTTTTTAAAATTAATTAATTAATTAATTTGTTATTTTGGCTGTGTTGGGTCTTCGTTTCTGTGTGAAGGCTTTCTCCAGTTGCGGCAAGTGGGGGCCACTCTTCATTGCGGTGCACGGGCCTCTCACTGTCGTGGCCTCTCTTGTTGCGGAGCACAAGCTCCAGATGCGCAGGTTAGTAGTTGTGGCTCACGGACCTAGTTGCTTCGTGGCATGTGGGATTTTCCCAGACCAGGGCTTGAACCCATGTCCCCTGAATTGTCAGGCAGACTCTCAACCACTGCACCACCAGGGAAGCCCGGAAATATTTTTTAAAAGGAAGCAAAGTGCACTAAAGATAAAGAGCATGATTATTAAATTGGACTACACTAATATTAAGAACTTCTTTTTCTCAAAAAACACCATTAAGTTAGTACAGTGGACACTCTACTGTGTCATTCAGATTCTTCTTCAGTGAAGAACTTGTTGTCTCACTTGTTTGGAGTGTTGTGGTTAGCCAGTCAGCAGCTGTCTGCTTCTTCAGGAATTGTCTCAGCTACAGAGATCTGCCTTGCCCAAGACCACCCCTCTTTCTGGGATGGCACATAGCCATTGAGTGATTGATGCAGGAGTATAAAGGTCTGGCTATGTCCACCCAACTCAGAACAACTGTAAAAGGTAATTCTACTCCAAAACTCCCTGTAGGCCCAGCTGAGTCTCTCATTGGTCCTGCATCACAGATTGAATTTCTCTGTTTAATCATGTTTCTTTTCCTTTCCACAGTTATTGAGCCATATGAGACTCTTTAGTAAATATTCTGCATGCTAAACTTTGCCTGAGTCTGCCTCCTGATAAGCCAAACTGTGACACAGAATTTTTAAATAAAAGCTATAGAGACAGAAGAAATTTTTGCAATTCATATAGCTGAAAAGAGATCATAAGTAAAATTTATAAAGAATTTCTACAAGTCATTAAGAAAGGTAAAGAACCAATATAAAAATGTGCAAGAGATTTGAACAGTCAGTTCACGAAACAGAATATGCAAAATAACCAATAAAACTGAGAAAAGGTGTTCAACCTTATTAGCCATTAGAGAAATACAAATTAAAACACAATGAGATAACTCTACACATCCACCAGAATGGTTAACATTAAAAAGACTGTCATTGGGAAGTATTGGTGAGGATATGGAGCAAGAGGGAGTCATGTACACTGTTGTTGCTAAAGTTCATGTAACCACTTTGGAAACTGAAACAACAGATTAGGATTATTTACTAAGGTTTATGTATACACTATGATCAGCAATTTCACTCCTAGATATACACCCAGAAGAAATGTGGGCATATGTTTAAAAGTCAAGATAATGGCTATCTTTTGGGTGATGGGGAAGAGGCACAAAGGGGATATTTGAGGTGCTAACAATGTTGTATGTTGTAATTCACTGTGGTATACATTTATGTCTTCTGCATTTTGCTGTATGTGTGTTAAATTCCACAATTGAAAGAAGGTTAAAGAATTGACTGTGAAACCTAAATAATAATGATAATAATAATATTTTAGTACTGGAAGCATGAAAAATTTTCCTTCCAAGTGAATCAGAGAAATAATGGAGACTATGGGCAAGTGGACAGAATGTCCATAATGTTGTCAATATTGGAGGGGAAGAACAGGTAAAAACGTGATAATCACATTAAGGCAAGAACTTTATTTTCCAGTGTTACATCAAGGCGATGCCACATCACTAAATAACAGCAGGTTTCAGCATCTCAGATTATATGTCAGTAGAAAGAGGACTGGTTCTGTCATTCTGTTTCCACAGATAAGTTATTTATTCTCTGAATCATTGTATCCTTGTTGCTAAAATGCTAACAAGACCCATCTCATGTTGTTATTGTAAAGAATAAAGAAAATAAGGTACAGAAGGTGTCTGCATATCATAGATACTAGATGATAATGGTTTCTTTGTCACCACATCCCTCTCAGAATATTGTTACATTGTTGGCTTGTCGCAGTGGGCATTGGGATTGATCCTATCAACTCCCTCTCTGCCATGGAGAAATGATGTGGCTTTAGAGGTATATTCTAATTCCAGGGTTGGATTCTGATTTGTCTAATTTATTTATGGAAATCCCAAACTCCTTGCCAGTGACTGGTTCAAGAACCAAGGTTAAACTTTCCCAGGCAATGGGATTTCTCTGAGAAATCCAGCTTGAGAATGAAGATGACCCACAGCAAAGAGAGACTTGTGGGGAAACAAAGCTTAAATCTTACTCACAATACACCCAAAGCAGCCTCTTCCACTTCTCAACTTCTGGTTATATTAATATAAAATTTCATATTTCTTAAAACCTATATGGGTTGGAGTTCTATCATAGTCAAACTATTCCACATGATACACTCATATTGCTTTATGATCAAAATCATTAGATCTTCTTTATATGAAATGTTTTTAAGCCCTGAATCTTATAATTGATTTGGAAAAAAGCGTTATGTGACTATTAAATACCGCTTAATTTTAGTCAGACAGTTCTGATCTGTTTGAAGTTTCTTTCCTAGAACTCATATTAACAATACCTCTTCACAAAGTCCCAAGCTCCAGAAAAAACAAAAACAAAAATTCCTGCATGTGGCAGTAGCCTTCCCAACACAAAATAAGTAGGGTCCTGTTCCCTTCTCCCTTTGTAGTAACTTATCACTCTGTATCTCTTTGTCTCTCTACCTTTATTGCTCTGTGCTGCTATATCTCTGTCTCTGTCACTTCTTCATCTCTTGTCCCTTTGTCTATCTCACTCTGTTTCTGCATCTCTCTGTCTCTATCCATCTGTCCCTTTCTGTATTGTCTTTCTTGGTTTCTTTTTCCCTGTTTTTATCTTCCTGTCAGCACAGAGAGACTTTACTTTTCTTGCCAAGAAGTATTGATAATTTTTTTTGGAATAGTGAGTGACTCGTGTGTTTCTGACTATTCACTTTTCTGACATAAATGGTTGTAGTAGAGGTTATGTGAAATAACATATAAAATTCCAGGTATGTGGCAGGCACTAAGTTAAAGGGATTCACCATTGCCTTTCTCTTTTGAATTCTTCTTCCTCTAGATAACCAAAAAAATGTGCCATGTTTTCTCCTCACTTTGAATAATTTGCCATCTGAAGTGTGGGGGACTCATGACTGAGAATATCTGGTGTTTCATTTCTGTTATTGTGAACTCTTTGGAGGCTTGGCTGCACTCTTCTAAGGTACTTCTCATTCCCACTGATTAACGTACCTTTCTCTTTTGTTGTGATGTTAAGTTCAGAGGAGAACAGTGGAGTAGACAGAATATGGTCTTTGGAGCAAAATACTCTCATCTTTCCTCTGTCCAAGTAGTTTGTGGACTATTGCCACAAACATATTTTCCTTTTTTCTGTGATTTACCTTGTCCTCAAAGTTCTCTCTTCATCATGTACTTCCACATCCAGGTTTTGGGTTTCATTAAAAGATTTGTCATCTTGACTTAGAAACCTCTATTTTTTAACCTATCTTTAGAATCTGTTTCTTTTAGATACTGTATATCTCCTAGTGTTGATTCTAGTAATGAGTTCCATCCAGTCAAATCTCGAGAGAATTTATAATATTTTTAGTCTAATATTAAAATAGCAAATATATTTGATATATAGTCTACTAGTGTATTCAATGATATTAGGACAATTCATTTGTTTAATAAATATGCATTGTGTGATATTATATATCTATAAATATATATGTATAATATAATAAATAAAATAAATCTCCTACCATGTGCTAGTGCTGGCTGCTGGAGTGCAATTGTGAATAAGATAAACCTAGTCTCCTCATTCTCATGGGGACCACTGTACTGGGTTGGATAGTGTTTATCCCCCCACCCTTAAATTCATGTCTATCTGAAGCCCATGAGTGTGGCCTTATATGGAAATAGGGTCTTTACAGAGCTAATCAAGTTAAAATAAAGGTTATACTAGATTAGGGTGGATCCTAAATTCAATATTACAGGTATTTTTATAAGAAGAGGGAACTTTGGACAAACGAGGGTAATGCAGAGAGAAGATGGACAGAGGAGGAGGCAATGTGAAGTTAGAGGCAGAAATTGGAGCCATGTGTTCTCAAGCCAGGGGATGCCAAGGACTGTCAACAACCACCAGATGATAAGGGAGAAGCATGGAATGGATTCTGCCTCAGAGACTCTGGTAGGAACCAACCATGATGACACCTTGACTTCAGACTTCTAGCCTCCAGAATTGGGAGAGAATACATTCCTACTATTTAAAATCTACCCATTTTGTGGTTATTTGTTACAGCAGCCCTAGGAAATTAATTATATACAGTGTCCTTCCTAAGCTCTTTTCTTGCTAATTTTCCTTTTGCTTTTTATGGAGGAGGTCTCTCCTCCACAGTTTTCCTTTCTGTGGTCCCACTCTGTCCAATTCTAAAGTATTATCTAAGCATATACCTTCATAGCTCTGAGCCATTTATGTCTTCAGGATCATGATGGTAATTCATTTATTCTTGTTTACCATGGGATTCGTCCTTTGCCTGCCAGTAGCCTCTGAATTAGAATCATACATCACAGTCTGGAAACTTGTTCTTTGATACCATCTATTTAATCAGCATCAACTATATCCCTATCTTCCACCCCCAACCTAAGGTATGACCTTCCACAGGAAGAAAAACACACCCTATTCTTTGAGTCCTTCAGTGATGCACCCATTGCATGTGTTCTTTTGACAAATGGTTTCCCATTTAGTATTTAATTCAGTTTGACTTGTGCCCCCTGTATTACTTTTTTTTTCTCTGAAGAAAATGTATGTGCACTGATGGTGGAGAATATTGTTTTCTAATTCTCTTTCTCCTTTCTCTCCTTTTAATAATGTTTATCACTGAGATGAGTACAAAGTCAGCATTTAGTACTAATTGGGTGACTGATTTGCTTTGACTCTTGCTTTTATCCCAGGGGAGTAGGATGGGGTGTAGATGGGGTATAGATGGACATACATTAATCAGAATGCCCTTTGGAAATCCCTGGCCAGGTCCTAACGATGTTCAGAATTCATGAAAATATAAGTCAACTCCCAGATTTTGCCACTAAGGGATTTTGGATAACCCTCTTGGGAGGATCCAGGTTATGACTATTTTCTCCACCACATAGTTTAGGGTTACTGGAGGATACCTATATTGGGATTTAGATTCCTCTGAGAGTCCTATGAAGTCAATATTGGTGCAAGTGATCCTCAAGGGAAAAGCTCTGTGAAAGCCTGGCTTCTCAGGATATTTGACTTGAATTGAAAGTCGGTGTGCATGTGTAAAACTGTTGTCAGTCAGCACAGTTCTTCATTTGGATTAAAAATTACCCATCTCTGAGTGGCTCTAACTCATTCTCACCTGCCATTTACACCAAAATATTTTCTTATTAGTTATTCAGATACTAGGGTTTAAAAAATTAAGTTTCTTTGTGTTAAGCTCTGGCAAAATTTGTAAATTGCTCTGAAGATATTTACTTTTCTTGGTAAAAATTCCCAAATGAAGTATAAACTTAGAGGTGTAGATTGCTTAGTTGAAATGTTTGATTTTTGAAGAATTACATCCAAATTTTAATGAGCATAATATGATTTGAGTCTTAGCAAAACCGTAGCTAAGCATTAAGAAAAGTCAAATACAACATGATGGAATAGCCACAAAGATATTACTGAGTGCTTGATTTTTTTTTTTCCTGTACATGGGCCTTTTTTTGATTTTTTAATTTTTTTAATTTTTGTGGTACGCAGGCCTCTCACTGCTGTGGCCTCTCCCGTTGCGAAGCACAGGTTCCGGACATGCAGGCTCAGCGGCCATGGCTCACGGGCCTAGCAGCTCCATGGCACGTGGGATCTTCCCGGACCGGGGCACGAACCCGTGTCCCCTGCATCAGCAGGCGGACTCTCAACCACTGCGCCACCAGGGAAGCCCCGAGTGCTTGATTTTTAACACACAGTTTGGCTGAAAGCTATTTCTAGGTAATAAGAGAAGCTAGTTAGAACACATACTACCAAATTTAAAAAAGATTAATGGTCTCAGGCACCAAATATTTTTGTATGTTGTCATTTGTATGCAGTAATAGTTATGAGTTAGACTGTACTGTAAGAGTAGACAATGAAATGGAGGCAATATTAGTCAAACTAACTGTATACTAAATTACTCTTTCTGAAGAATCATTTATATCATGGATCTGTTTATGCAATTAATAGTTATTGAGTGTCTTAGTCTGTTTGGGCTAGGATGACTGGTTGGTTTATAAACAGTGGAAATTTATTTCTCACATTCTGGAGTCTGGGAAGTCCAAGGTCAAGGTGTAAGCATGGTCATGTTCTGGTGAAGGCCCTCTTCATGGTTCAGAGCTGGTACCTTCTCTATATGTCCCTCTTGTACCTCTCTCTCCCTCCTTGATGGTGTCTCTTTTATAAGAACACTAATCCCACTGATGATGACTCCACCCTCATGACCTAAGCACTCCCAAAGGCCCCACCTCCTAATATCATCACATTGGGCATTAAGATTTCAACATACAGATTTTGGAGGGACACAAACATTCAGACCAGTAGAATTGAGCACCTTAGAAATGTAAGCACTGTGATAGTTAATTTCAATGTTACAAAGATGTATGATTTGGTATCTACTTCCATGGGTCTTACAATCAACCTAGAGGGATGATAAAGCAGTGCAAATGTAATGAATATTTCTCATTCTTTTAGGCTTCCTAGAATCCAAACCCTCTTTAATTTCTCTTCAAGGAATTTTTCACCTTGTGAAACTTGGTGGGAGCTAGGGCCCGTCCCTCACCATAGAATCTGAATATTCCAGACTCATTTTGCTAGCCAGCCTTGCACCTAGAGTGTGACAATGTCATCTGATACATATTAATTAGGTGCTACCATGCTGGACAGAAAGATTCAGGAATGAGATAAATTATCTGGTGATTGTTCCTATAATGTTGAGTTCCTCATGAAGCCATGCAGCTGGCAAGACTCAACATCCATGACAAGGGCCAGTAGTGTCTGTGGGTCAAGATGAGACCACTGGAGGTTGGTAGCAACATCAGTGATGTATGTATTCCCCAGAAAAGTTTTATAGCTGGATTTGGATATTATTTCTGGTTTCTTAGCTCCTGGCCTGATTCTTCAGCTTTCCTGGCAATTCTGATAGTACTCAATTTACATTTCTGCTTAAATAATCCAGAGTTAGTTTTTATTTATTAAGAATCCTGAATGGTTCTCTCTCTCTCCATATAATTCAGTTTGTAAAAAGTGTTATAAGAATAGCAGAAGAATGAGGTTGCTCTAGATGGGGTCCTTTCAATCTACCTCTGACTCTAAAGGGTGTGTGACAAATGTTTATACCAAAGTTAATACCCCACTGTGATAAACTTTGAAAGGTTGGGTTGTCTATTCCATCACTGTACAAATGGATTTTCTTCATTTATAATCTGTCACCTGCAAAGTTCTGTAAAACCTTGATAGATCTACAAATTATTCTAAAATACTTTCAAGCTAGACCTCTCTGGGGCATAAGGAACTTAATACATGGATCATACTTTAAACATACTTCATGACACTTTTGCCCTATAATGTATCTGGTGAATTGGTTAGCTTGATTAACACGGAGAGTGAAATCAGATAATTAAAGTTAAAAAGAATAAAAGCTATTCTAAGCCCAAATTAATCACATTTCTATTTTGATCAAGTAAGTACGCAATTGTCAATGTTTCATGTTCCTTTTTTTTAAGCTGCTTTGATCCAGTAGAAAGCTGGGCCAAGGACAGATAGCCTGGATATTCTGAAGTTGTGGGGGTCATTCTGCCAAGTTTCAGTGGCAATAAAGAATGCCAAAATACAAATTTCTGCCAAGTGTTCTGTCATGTTCTCTAGAAGGTGGAACCAACTTCCAAACATGCTGATTCAACTGCAATCATCCATACACATTTGAGGTTCTATAGTGCAGTCTTCCTATAATATTTCTATCCTTTTAAACATTCATTCCAAAGTATGTTCTTATTAGCAACTTGGAGAAAGAATTACAGGAAGTAGCCAAATAAATGTATACCCTTTCCAGTTTCACATTCTTTACTTTCATTGGACTTCCCAGGGTTTAGAATTAATCCAAGTCATGTATTCAGACTGGAAATTTTCTCATCTGTTTTACACACACTGAGCAATGGATTTCAATTCAGCAGTGGTTTCAGAGCATTTGCCTTGTGTCCAGGCTACACAAGTACTCAAAAGACTCTTCTGCATCAGTCTGAGCAAAGATCAGCCATTACAAAGAATTGTATTAAACTCCTTTGGAAGGCTGCTGGCTCTACATAGAGTCAACGACTCACAAGTACATTTATTGAACAATGATTGTGAAATTTTGTCACCTTCCCTCCTACTCTCCCTTAAAATGCCCTTAACCTACAACTATATACTATGTGATGCTGAACTCATCATCTGTTTAGTCAAGTGTTGATCTAGTTCAGTATATGTGGTCTGTTCATTTGGGTTAGTATTTTAAGTTGTAGGTTGAATGGTAATTGAGGATAGATAATGTATTTGTTTAACCTGCCTTGGGATCTTCCCCTGGACAACCTTAACTGAGGATGATTTTATCTTTCTTAATCCTACTTTTTTTTTTTTTTTTTTTTGGTTAAAGTTATTTTATTTATTTTTTACATCTTTATTGGGGTATAATTGCTTTACAATGTTGTGTTAGTTTCTGCTTTTTAACAAATTGAATCAGTTATACATACACATATGTTCCCATATCTCTTCCTTCTTGCATCTCCCTCCCTCCCAATCCCACCCCTCCAGGCGGTCACAAAGCACAAAGCTGTTCTCCCTGTACTGTGCAGCTGTTTCCCACTAGCTATCTACCTTACGTTTGGTAGTGTATATACGTCCATGCCTCTCTCTCACTTTGTCACAGCTTACCCTCACCCCTCCCCATATCCTCAACTCCATTCTCTAGTAGGTCTGTCCAGTTTTCCCAGCACCACTTATTGAAGAGGCTGTCCTTTTGACATGGATCCACAAAGAAGGCAGTTGGCTTATTTTGGTAATTAATTTTTTTAATTGAAATATAGTTGACGTACAATATTATTTTAGTTTCCGGTATATTGATACTACATAACAATTTAACACATATATATATATTACATATGAAATGATCACCACAATAAGTCTAGTAACTGTCTCCATACAAAGTTTTACAATATTATTGACCATAATTCTTATGCTGTACATTATATTCCCATGACCTATTTATTATATGACTGGAGGTTTGAACCTCTTAACCACATCACCTATTTCGCACACCCCCTACTCTTCTACCTTCTGACAACCACCTGTTTGATTTCTCTATCTAAGGGTCTGTTTTCATTTTGTTTTGTATTTTAGATTCCACATATAAATGAGATTATGTGTTATTTGTCTTCCTGTGACTTATTTAACCTAGCATAATAACTCTAGATCCCTTCATGTTGTTGCAAATGGCAAGACTGCATTTTTAGGGCTTAGTAATATCCCATTGTATATGTATATATCACAGCTTATTGATCCATTTTTCTATTGATGAACACAGGTTGCTTCCATATCTTGGCTATTGTAAAGAATACTGTAATGAACATAGTATTGCATACATATTTTCAAAGTAGCATTTTTTTATTTCTTTGGGTAAGTATCCAGAAGTGAAACTGCTAGATTTTATGGCAGTTCTAGTTCTAATTTTTGAGAATGTCCATATGTTTTCCATAGTGGCTACACCAATTTATATTCCCACCAACAGTGCATGAAGTGACCCTTTTCTCCATATCTTCACCAACACTTGTTATTTGTTTTCTTTTTGATGACAGCCATTCTGACTTATGTGAGGTAGTATCTCATTGAGACTTTGATTTGCAAATCCATGATGATTAGTGATATTGAGCATCTTTTATGTGTCTGTTGGCCATTTATATGTCTTCTTTGGAAAATGTTCAGGTCCTCTGCCCAATTTTTAATCAGGTATTTTTTAATGTTGATTTGTATGAATTTTTTGTATATTTTGTATAATAACCCCTTGTCCGATATAATATTTGAAATATCTTCTCCTGTTCAGGAGGTTGCCTTTTTGTTTTGTTGATAGTTTCCTTTGATGTAAAAAAAGGTTTTAAATTTGATTAGATCCCATTTGTTTATTTTTACTTTTGTTTCCCTGGCCTGAAGAGATGGAGCTAAATAAAAATATTGCTAAAACTGATGTCAATGAGCACACTGCCTATGTTTTCTGCTAGAAGTTTTATGGTTTCAGGTTTTACACTTAAGTCTTTAACAATCATTTTGAGTTTATTGTTATGTATAGTGTGAGAAAGTAGTCCAGTTTGATTCTTCTGCATATAGCTGTCCAGTTTCCCAGCACTATTTATGAAGGGACTGTCTTTTCCCCATTGTATATTATTTCCGCCTTTGTTGTAGATTAATTGACCATAAGTGCATCAGTTTACTTCTGGCCACTCTATTCTGTTCCATTGATCTGTCAGTTTTTGTGCCAGTGCCATATTGTTTTGATTACTGTAGCTTTGTAGTAGAGTTTGAAATCAGTGAGCATAAAACCCTCAGCTTTGTTCTTCTTTCCAAAGATTCTTTTGGCTTTTGGGTTTTTTTGTGTGTTTCAGTACAAATTTTATAACTATTTATTTTAGTTCTGTGAAAAATACCTTTGATATTTTGATAAGAATTGAATCTGTAGATTGCCTGTGTAGTATGGTCAATTTAACAATATTATTTCTTCCAATCCATGAACACAGGATGTTTTTCTGTTTGTTTATGTAATCTTCAATTTATTTTATCAATATCTTATAGTTTTCTAAGTACAAGTCTTTTACTTCCTTGGTTAGATTTGTTCCTAGTTATTTTATTCTTTTTGACACAATCATAAAGGAAATTGTTTTCTTAATTTCTTACTGTGATAGTTTGTTGTTAGTGTATACAAATGCAATAGATTTCTGTATATTAATTTTGTATCCTGCAACTTTATTGAATTCATTTATTAGTTCTAATAGTTGTTTGGGGGTGTTTTTAGGATTTTCTATGTATAGTATCATGTCATCTATAAGTAGTGACATTAAGCCAGACATTGTGGGGGCAGCCCTCCTGGTGCAGGATCTTCAGACTGGGGAGTCCAATTTGGAGCTCAGCCTCCTTAGTACTTGGGAAGAACTTCTGCAATTGGGATTATCCTCCCATCTGTGGATCACCTAACCAGGGGTGTCAGTCTTGACTATACTACATCTCTGCCCCTCTTACCTATCTGGTTGTGGATCCCTTTTAATATGTTTAGCTATAGGAAATCTTTTCTTCTAGTCTTCAGGTTGTTCTTAGAGATAGTTGCTCTGAAAATAGTTGTAATTTTTGTGTGCCCATGTGGAGAAATGAGCTCAGGGTCTTCACTCTGTGCTTCTTGGCCATTCCTCTTGGTAAATAATTTTTAAAAAGATATCATCACACCATATACAGCCATATAAGTGTAGTTCTATTTAATTTTATTAATACTGTATAAAAATAGATGGAATTTATAAAGAAGATTTGACAGCATGAGGTGTAGGTATAAGAAGTTAATGAGAAATATAGCAGAGGGAGGAACACTCCCAAGCTCATTCTACGAGGCCACCATCACCTTGATACCAAAACCAGACAAGGATGTCACAAACAAAGAAAACTACAGGCCAATAGCACTGATGAACATAGATGCAAAAATCCTCAACTTACCATATGACCCAGTATTCCCACTACTGGGCATATACCCTTAGAAAACCATAATTCAAAAAGAGTCATGTACCGAAGTGTTCATTGCAGCTCTATTTATAATAGCCCAGAGATGGAGACAACCTAAGTGTCTATCATCGGATGAATGGATAGAGAAGATGTGGCACATATATCCAATGTAATATTACTCAGCCATAAAGAGAAACGAAATTGAGCTATTTGTAATGAGGTGGATGGACCTAGAGTGTGTCAAACAGAGTGAAGTAAGTCAGAAAGAGAAAGACAAATACCGTATGCTAACACATATATATGGAATTTAAGAAAAAAAAATGTCATGAAGAACCTAGGGGTAAGACAGGAATAAAGACACAGACCTACTAGAGAACGGACTTGAGGATATGGGGAGGGGGAAGGGTGAGCTGTGACAAAGCGAGAGAGAGGCATGGACATATATACACTACCAAATGTAAAATAGATAGCTAGTGGGAAGCAGCTGCATAGCACAGGGAGATCAGCTTGGAACAGGGAGATCAGCTCGGTGCTTTGTGACCACCTAGAGGGGTGGGATAGCGAGGGTGGGAGGGAGGGAGATGCAAGAGGGAAGAGATATGGGAACATATGTATATGTATAACTGATTCACTTTGTTATAAACAGAAACGAACACACCATTGTATAGCAATTATACTCCAATATAGATGTAAAAAAAAAAAAGAAAGAAAAGATAAGTTAATGAGAGACAAGTTTGAAAAGTTGGATTTGTTCCAGCTTAGAGTTCTTATTTTTAGGATTATTTTTATTTTATTTTATTTTTAGTAAAATATTTTTGATTTCGAATGTTATATTAGTTTCAGGTGTACAGCATAGTATTTCAGTATTTTTAAAGATTATGCTGCATTTAAAGTTATTGCAAAAAAATGGCTGTACTTTCCTATGCTGTGCAATATATCCTTGTTGCTTATTTATTTTATATGTAGTAGTTTGTATCTCTTAATCTCATTCTGCTTTCTTGTCCCTCTCTCTTCCCTCTCCCCTCAGTTTGTTCTCTGTATCTGTGAGTCTTTTCTGTTTTGTTATATACATTTATGTTATTTTTTACATTCCACAAATAAGTGATAACAGAGTATATGTCTTTCTCTGTCTGACTTATATCACTAAGCATAGTACCCTCAAGGTCTACCCACATTATTGTAAATGGTAGAATTTTATTCTTTTTTATGGCTGAGTAATATTCCATTGTGTGTGTGTGACATATGTATATATATACATATATATACATATGTACATATATGTACATCCCACATCTTCTTTATCCATTCCGCTGTTAATGGACAACACTTGGGTTGCTTCCATATCTTAGCTATTGTAAATAATGCTGCTATGAACATTGGGATGCATGTGTCTTTTCAAATTAGTGTTTTTGGTTTTTTTCAACTATATACCTAAGAGTGGAATTGCTCAATCAAATAGTAATTCTATTTTTAGTTGTATAGGGAATGTCCATGCTGTTTTCCATGGTGGCTGCACCAATTTACATTCCCATCAACAGTGTGAAAGGATTCCCTTTTTTCCATGTCCTTGCCAACATTTGTTATTTGTAAATTTTGTTTTTAGTCATCCTGACAGGTGTGAGGTGATACCTCATTGCGGTTTTGACTTACATTTCTCTAATAATTAGCAATGTTGAACATTGTTTCATATGTCTGTTAGCATCTGTCTTTCTCCTTTGGAAAAATATAGACTTGGGTCTTCTGCCTAGTTTTAAATCTTTTTTTATATTGAGTTGTATGAGCTGTTTATATGTTTTGTGTATTTACCCCTTATTTGTCATGTCATTTGCAAATATTTTCTCACATTCAGTTGTTTACCTTTTTGTTTTGTTGATGGTTTCCTTTGCTGTGCAAAAGAGTTTAAGCTTAATTAGGTAGGTCCTAATTATTTATTTTTGCTTTTACTTATTTTGCCTTAGGAGACAGATCTAAAAAATATTGCTATGATTAATAGCAAAGAGTGTTCTACCTATATTCTTTTCTAAGATTTTTATGGTTATAGGTTTTACATTTAGGTTTTTAATCCATTTTGAGTTTATTTTTGTATATGGTGTGAGGGAATATAATAATCTCATTGTTTTACATGTGGATGTCCAGTTTTCCGAGCACCACTCATTGAAGAGACTGTCTTTTCTCCATTGTGTATTCTTGCCTCCTTTGTTGTAACTTAATTAACCATGGGTGCATGGGTTTATTCTTGGGTTCTCTATTCTGTTCCATTAATCTATGTATCTGTTTTTGTGCCAAAACCATGCTGTTTTGACTATTGTAGTTTTGTAATATAGTCTGAAGTCAGGTAGTGTGATACCTCCATCTTTGTTATTTTTTCTCAATATTGCTTTGGCAATTCAGGGTCTTGAGTTTATTCCTGGGTATCTATCTATCTGTCTATCTATCTATCTATCATCTATCTATATCATCATCATCATCTATCTATCATCTATTTATTTATCTATCTATGACATGATTTTAAATATTGTTTTTGCTTTCTCTTCTGATAGTTTATTATTAGTGTATTGAAAAGTGACAGATTTATGTATATTAATCTTGTATCCTATAACTTCAATGAATTCATTTATTAGTTCTAATAGTTTTTCAGTGGAGGATTTGGATTTTCTATATGTAGTATCATGTCATCTGCAAACAGTGACAGTTTTACTTCTTCCCTTCCAGTTGGATTTGTTTTATTTCTTTTTATGGTCTGATCACTGTGGCTAGGACTTCCAATATTATGTTAAATAGGAGTGGTGACAATGGACAACCCTGTCTTGTTCCTGACTTTAGAGGAAAGGCTTTCAACTTTTAACTGTTGAGTACAATGTTAGCTATGGGTTTCATAAATGGCCCTTATTATGTTGAGGTTTTTCCCTCTCTACCAATGTTGATGAGAATTTTTAAAAATTTTTATCATGAATGGTTATTGAATTTTGTCAAATGCTTTTTCTGCATCTATTGAGATGCACATTGATTGACTTGCAAATATTGAGCCATCCTTACATCCCTGGATAAATCTCACTGGGTCAATGGTATATGATTCTTTTTATATTGTTAGATTTGGTTTGCTAATATTTTGTTGAGGGTTTTTACATCTATAGTCATCAAAGATATTAGCCTGTATTTTTATTTTTTTGTAGTGTCTTTGTCTGAGTTTGGTATCAGAGTAATAATGGTGGTTTCATAGAATGAATTTGGAAGTATTTTGTTCTCTTCAATTTTTTGGAACAGTTTGAGAAGCATGGGTGTTAGATCTTTTTTATATGTTTGGTAAAATTCTCCTGTGATGCTGTCTGGACCTGGACTTTTATTTATGGGAGGTTTTTTAAATTACAAATTCAATTTTACTAGTAGTGATCAGCCTTTACAGATTGTTTCATCCTGATTCAGTCTTGGTAGATTGCATGTTTCTAGAAATTTGTCCATTTCTTCTAGGTTGTCCAGTTTGTTGGCATACAACTTAATAGCATTGTCTTATGGTTTTTCTGCATCTCGGTGGTATCAGTTGTCATTTATCCTCCTTCATTTCTTATTTTATTTGGGTTCTCTCTCTTTTGTTCCTGATGAGCCTGGGTAAGGCTTATCAATTTTATTTATCTTTTCACAAAACCAACTCTTGTTTTCAATTTGTTTCTATTTTATTTATATTCTCTCTGAGCCTTATTATTTCCTTCCTTCTGCTGAGTTTTGGCTTTGTTTGTTTTTCTTTTTCTAATTCCTTTAGCTTGTAAGTTAGGTTGTTTATCTGAAGTTTTTGTTTATTTTTTCTTGACAAAGGCCTATGTGACTATGAACTTCCCTGTTAGTACTCCTTCTGTTGCACCCCACAGAGTTTGGAAAGTTGTGTTTCCATTTTCATTTGTCTCAAGGTATTTTCTGATTTCCTCTTTGATTTCTTCATTGAAACATTGATTTTTTAGTAGCATGTTTTTAGTCTCCCTCTGTTTGCACTTTTTATTTTTATTTCTGTAATTGATTTCTAGTGTTATACTGTTGTGGTTGGAAAATATGCTTGATATAATTTCTAACCTATTAAACTTGTTGAGATTTTTTTTGTGGCCTAGCATATGATCTATTCTGGAGGATGTTCCATGTGCACTTGAAAAGAATTTTGATGGAATGTTCTGTAGATATCCGCTAAGTCTAACTTGTTTATTGCACCATTTAAGATCACCATTGCCTTATTGATTTTCTGTCTGGATGAACTGCCCATTGATGTAAGTGGGGTGTTGAAGTCCCCTACTATTATTGTATTATTGTCAATTTCTCCCTTTATATCTGTTAATACTTGCTTTACTTATTTAGGTGGTCCTGTATTGGGTGCATTTATGTCAATGAATATAATAATCTTCAGTCAGCCCTCTCTGTCCTGCCCCAGAGGCAAGCCAGCCCTTCCACACTCCCCTTGAGTGGATTCCAGGCCTTCCCACAGCCTTCCTGTTAGTCCCAGAAGCCCTCCAATCAGCTAAGAGGCCTTGTCTTCCCTGCATTGAACCCCAGGACTCGGGTGCCCAATATATGTCTTGAACTGCTCACTCCCCAGGGCAAGTCTCTGCCCATGTAATCTCCCTTTCTTCTTTTCCTACCTAATTATGTGTGGATTTTTCTTACAGTCTTGGTTGTACAGAAGTCTTTCTTCCAGTTTACAGTTGGTTTTCCACATGTAGATGTATTTTTGATGTGTTCATGGTGGGAGGTGAGTTCCTCATCTTCCTACTCTGCCATCTTGATCCAAAGTTGAGAGGTCTTGATTTTTATATAAAGGAGTTTAGACATCATTGCATAGGCATATGGAAAATGTTCAAGGTCTTTGAAGAAAGGATTGACATAACTGGAGTTGTGATTTGAGAAGCTCAATCATGCATCCAAGTGCAGGCTAGACTGGAGAAGGGCTGAGTGTGGAGGTGAGAGGCAATAAGGCCTTATTACTCTTATTACTGTTCTGAATTGCTGAGCTGAGCACACATGACCAACAATCATATTGTTCCATACATTTCCAGCTATGTGTCCTTGTTATTGCTCTAGGACTGAGAAAAGTAAGTTGCCTACAAACTGAAACAAAAAACTGTTCACAGTTTCAATTTACCCATGGAAAATCAGGTAGCTAAATTTGGTGAATTGAGAGTAAGGTGATAATAAGCCAGAGAATATTATAGGGGATTAAAATGAACAGTGATTAGGCTTCTGTGCTAAACATCTTGCATGCTTATTTCTAGCTCTACCTATACCTCCACATGACTTAAATATACATTTAATAACTAGGGCTTCGTATAACCAAAGATTCACAGATGGGAGAATTCAAAAGGGAGAAAACACCAAAGAATTACCTTTAAAGACATGTGAACAAGTGAAGAAAAGGCCTTCCCATCTTTTGAGGGGAAGGTTCTCATTTTCACAGGTTTGTGAGATTATCTTCAGATGCAGTAATAGACTGAATAAACAGGACTGGGTAATTGAATATGACAGTGTTGACTTTTACCTGAACTTTGTGCTCCTATAAAACGGCTAATGGTAAGACATGCTCCCATCATCCTGTACCTATGGAAATGATTTTTTTTTTGCAAAGGATTTCTCTTTCATATATAGCTTAGATAAGACTCATGGACACCCCTCCTGATTACCTATCACAAGATCAGACATGGACCTTCCAAATTCCCATTCTTTGACTCATAAATGATTAGCTGAGCTGTTTGTACCCATTGGCCAAACTGTATAGTGATAAAAGAATCTTTTGGCCTAGATATATCTGGATCCAAGTGTTAATAATTGTTGACCTTAAGCAAATACCCCCTTTAGTCCTCAAGTTTATTCAGCTATGAAATAGGCATAATAGTAACTACCTCATTGCTCTTGGAGGATTGGAAAAAATAAAATGTGTGTAACACAGTGCCTGCAACATGGTAGGTGCTCAATAAATGGTAGCTGCTATTACTAATACTGAAGCATCAGTATTATTCACAAGCTCTGATAGATGCATAGAAGAAATTTCCATTTTTCCAGGATCTGCTAAAAACAAAAACAAAACAAAAAATCAACCTGCTAGCTTGACTTGATTGAATTTTAGATAAGTTTCTCTCTTTCCCCCAGGACCTTAAACTTTGACCCATCACCAGACTGAGCCAGGACAGAAGCCCATCCTTAATGTTGTGAACATTAAGTGACCACAAAGAAAACATTCCCTGATCAACTGTCCCATTAGTTTACTCCTTCATCCCACTTACCCCTGTCCAGTTCTTTCTAGCCCTATTCACTCCTCCTTATAAAATAAAACCTTTTTCTGCCTGGCTTTTGAGACACGTGCAGACCTCATAGTCAGAGCCTTCTTCCTATTGCAATAGTTCTCTGCAATAGTGTCCCTATTGTTATAGCCCTTTAACTTCTCTCAATAGTCCTTTCAAATAAAGTCTTTCTTTACCTAAGTGCAGACTTATTTTTTTTTTATTTGGCAAGTAGGATATGGAGAAAGAAATTATTGACAGAGGCTTCAAAGAAGTTACTGCCAACCTTGTTCCCTTCCTTGCTAGAAATTCCAACCAAAAAAAGGAAGAAGTTAGCACAGTGATAACTCAGTTGGACAACGTGTTATTGTCATAGAATCTTTTAATTAGAATTAATCTTGGGGATTAACCCTCAGTTTGCAAATAAGGAAACTATGGCCCCATGCATCAATTTTGTATTGCCATGTAACAAACCACTCAAAACTTAGTAGCATTAGACAGCAAGCAATTATTTAGTTCAAGATTCTGGTGGTTGGCAAGTTAGGTTGGCTCTAGGTTTTCAGCTCTGTGAGACTGGCCTGGGCTCACTTGTGGGTCTGTGGTCAGCTTTCAGGTCAGCTAGGGACTGGCTGGCTTAGGAAAGCCTCAGCTGCGATGGCTTACCTCTGCTCCGCATGGTCTTTCATCCCCAGCAGGCTAGCCTGTGCTTGCTCACATGGTGGCTGTGCAGGGTTCTAAGAGATTGAGTGGAAGTGTGTACAGCCTCTTGAACCCTAGATTCAGAACAGGCATCATATTGCTTCCAATGTATTCTATTGACAAAGTCAAGTCACAAGGTCTGGCCCATATTCAGAAGGGGGAGAAATAGATTTCATGGCTTGATGGGAGGCACTGCATGGAATTATGGCCATTTTTGAAATCTATAAAATTCCATGAGGTGAAATAATTTGTCCAAATTTAGTTCACCCAGTCAATTCTGAAGTTGGACCTGAAAGAAATTATATATGTCTTAGTTCAATACATTTTGCTGATCACAGCTTTGTAGTCTCAAGATGACACTATTCTGATTAGGGACTCTTGAGCCAGAAGAAAGAGGAGGACCATTCCTTTTCAAAGGATTTGATGAACCTAGGGGAAGAAAAGGAATAAAGACACAGACATAGAGAATGGACTTGAGGACACAGGGAGGGGGAAGGGTAAACTGGGATGAAGTGAGAGAGTAGCATGGACATATATACACTACCAAATGTAAAATAGATAGCTAGTGAGAAGCAACTGCATCACACAGGAAGATCAGCACAGTGCTTTGTGACCACCTAGAGGGGTGTGTTAGGGAGAGTGGGAGGGAGATGCAAGAGGGAGTGGATTTGGGCATATACATATACATATAGCTGATTCACTTTGTTATACAGCAGAAACTAACAGAACATTGCAAAGCAATTATACTTAAACAAAGATGTTAAAAGAAAAATGGGTTTACCATGGAAAGCACATGGGAAGAGCAGGACAGATAGAGCATGATGGTGCAGGTTGTGCCCTGCACAAGGATGATGGGCTGTGAAGGAGAGTGGGAGCTGAAACTGTTTGTGCTCTGCCCACAAGGTTTTATTTGCTTAGAGAAAAGAGTTCCTTTAACTAATTTCTACAAAGTCACTGTTTCTCAGCAAGCCATGCTCCTGTCTGAGGGGACACCTATTTCTAATCCTCTCAAAGCTTCCTGTGAACTGGTTTGTCTTGACCATACAGCTCCCAACACTGCTAAGAAGCCAAATATGAAGGCAACAGTACCAAGCTCTTCTCTCAAATCTGCCATTCTGATGGACAGCTCAGAGATGTCAGCCTTTGGAAAACTGTTGATGGAAACTGGTGTAGATACTGAGAAATAACTGATGATAAGAGGCAAATCCAATTTTGAAAACATTGAAAGGAATTTCAGGAACAGGAAAGGTCCTCCTTAGTGTTTTTGGTTCATCCCACACTTGGCTTCCTGTTCCTCTTACCACTTTCCTCTAGCCCTTATACTTCTCTAGAAATAGCAGTTCTGTAGGTGTTGTCAACCACATTGGTAGTGTGCTTTGTCTCAGTCACCTCCCTAGCAGCTCATTCCTTATGTTCACTGATTGCTGTGGGCTGTTCTACTGGAATTTGCTCACTGCACATGATTTATATAAAATCTGATCTCTTTACTTTCAAGACTCTAAAGGAAAATGATTTTTTTTTGCAGGAAAATTAAAGGAATAAAGTATATGATATCCCCTTAAATTGGAAGATCTTCTCTAAAAAAACCCCATAAGTATTTTCAGACAATTGGTTCTATGCTACCAAATTGCATTCTATGCAACAACTCACCCCACAAGGTGGTCCCTGACAATAGCAGCCTCCAGTCAACTGAGTTTGGGAGACATTCCATATTTGTATTCCCCTCTTAGAAAGTTACACATACATTAGCATGTTAAAGGAAGGTTCTTCAGGAATGAACTGTATTTAACATTTTAAAAAAATTTCTTAAACGTCTTAGCTTATGAAGACCTTTATTCGCTTAAAACTACAAATATCTGGTAGATTTGGTGGTAGAAGTTAGATAGAACTAAGGACAATTTAGCTTGAGTTCTGACCCCATCTCATTGCTAACCATCTTTGGGGCTTAGAAGGGACAAGTTACTCAACCTCTTCAACTCAAGGTTCACCTTTTTTATGAAGACCTTCCTGATCACCCTAGGCTTTTATGGCCTCTCATATTCCTGAAATTCTCTTGCATTCACTGTGCTACTAATACTTTCTTTGGCATTCCCTTTGAGCCTTTTTGTGCCCTGGCTTTAATCCTGGCCCCTCTCTCTCCGATGGACTTTTACAGAATTCTCCTAACTGGCACCCTATCTCTGATGTGAAACTTTGACCCCCACCCCACTTTTAGTCTCTTACTCTGGCACTGAATTTGTCTAAAACAAATTCAAGTATTTAACTCTCTTACTTTAAAATTATTTTATGAATCCTTGTTGCCTGCAAATAAAATTCAAACTTCTTATTTTGGGCTACAAAGCATATACTAAATTGACCCAATTTAACTTACTTGCCTTTTTCTTTACTACTTCTGCCCAAACACCTGATAATCTATCTACATTGGACTCCCTCTTGTTTCCTAGACATAATAAGCACTTTGCACATGTCCTTATACTCTCTCTACCTTTTCTGCTTGGAGTCTCCTTATTACCCTTCAAAGTCAGTCCTGAATAGCATGTCCCTGAATAGCATGCTCTATGTTTTACATTTATATAGCCCTTTGTATATACCTATATAATAGCACTTAATCATATTGCATTATAGATGGTCATGGGCCTGTATTTATAATATATTATGAGCTCTCTGATTGCAAAGCCTGCATCACAGGTTCACAGTACCTCAATGCATAGCACAGCATCAACACATTCTGTAAATGTGTGTGAGTAGATTGAAAAATGATCCAGCCCTTACTAACTTTAACTGGAAGGTATCTTTATGATGATCTAGTTAAGGTTATGGCATATATATTGCCCTTTCCCTCCAATACTCTCCCTTTTCAGACTCATGGTAGTCATTGCTAATCAAAAATGGCATCTTTTCCAATGAGCCCAGGTATATTTTAGAGTCAATATCATCACATTGTTCTAGGAAGTCTTTATTAATTGATTAGTGTTGGCACCTAACTTGAAATATAGTTTCCATCCTTGATATATTTGAACTCTTATAGATGTGAGAGACTTAATGAGTTGTCCAGGAGTTCACATAGCAAATAAATATCAGACCCATGACTTGAATCCATGTTTCTTCATTACTGCTCTAGTGCTCTCCCCACTATACTACGATGTCCCTCTTTGTTAATTTTTATTTTATTACTGTATTTTCTGGGCTCCTCAATAACCTTGAAATTATTGAGGGAGAGGGCTAATGATTATGCATTTTAGTGCCTCTTGTTGCCTTGTACATTGTAGAAGCTCAACGTATATTTGCATGGATTCTGAGTGAAGAGATGATGTTTTACTGTGCCTCTTGGTTCTGCCACTCCACTTTGCAGCATTGTCTTCAGCATCACATGACTCTTCACTTATGAAGTTGCCAGACATTTTGTGAACACTACATTTGCAATCAAGATTTCTCCAAGTACCCCTGCCCCAAACTAGGCAGACTCTAGTAACACCTTCATCACAGCAGGGGAAAAAATAAAATAGATTTGTAAATCATGCAACACATCAAGCACACTCATTCTTCCCTTCCCCGTATAGGACTTGTGAACACACATTTAAACAGACCAAAAAATCTTTACTCTTTATAATCTTGTGTGTGTGCATGTATGTGTGTTTCAAATCAGTGATAGATTTTCTTTGTCCTACAGCAGCTACTTACACATAGCTGTGAATTAGGAAAGTGCTGGGAAGTGTTCTTCTCTGAGGAGCGCTAACGTGGTTCTCTGCTTCAAATTACCCCTTTTCCCTTCTCTGCCCTGACTTTGACATACCAACATTCTGGAAATTCCCACCATTGGAGTGATTCTTTTAGGCCAATGCATATTTCCAGAAGGCAAGAGTTAAAATACCAAAATTCCTGTGAACATTGCAGTATGAAATGTTCGAACCTGTCAACTTTTTATAGAAAAGTAAGGGTATAGGTCCCTAAGTAGACAAGTTGTTCAAGTTTTTCAAGAATTGTTCTTCAAGAATTAAAGAGCAGGAAAGTCTAAAGTCTGGGTGTTTCCTGGGTATAGGAATTCCAAACACCCAAAAGATAGCATATGGGCACTGGGTACCTGTAGTGGGGTGTTGAATGGGGGACCCCTAACACTGATGCAAAGATGGAGAAAACTATAAAAGCAAGCTTTGTCTCAAATTTAGCTCATGAATTTGATGACTAAATGGCTAATAATTTGGAGAGTCATGCCATCCTTTGGGTGATATTATGCATTTTGCCATGTTTGTTTGGATTTATATAACATCTTCTACCACTGACCTAGTTTGGCCCCTTTGTCTCTCACCTAAAATATTGCAGGTGCTATTAACTGGTCTGCTTCCTTCCAGAACCCCCAATCAGTTCATTCTCCACACCACGGTTATTTTTCTCAAATACAGATGTGATCAACATCCACTTTATTGCCTTGGTTATTCTGTTTCCTCTGCCTGATGGGTTTCCTTCTCTTCTCTGTATTGCCTGCCTCTAGTCAGTATCCCAAGCCCAATGCAAATGCTACTTTTTCAGTGAAAAGTCCCATATCCACCAGACCATTAAATGCTATCTTACTTGCATTCATATTTTATTTCCTGGTAGTGATTTTGTGGCAGCAACACTTGGCCTTCTGTCCAGTGGTCTATCAATCTGGTTTTCCCTGTCCAAGTCACAAACTCCTTTTCCTGTTTATTTACTTTAGGATGTCTAACACTTGGTACAATTCCTGGCAATTAGTGTGACCTCATTAGTGTTTTTAGAATTGAGTTGAACCCAAAGCATTTGACAATCAGTAAAATAGAGCAAACTTGACATAAAAAATGAAGAACTCTATATTTGGGGCCATTCTCAAGAGCTAGAAGCAGTATCTTTCAAAGTGTAATGCCTTCGTCTCTCTCGTTTGGCTACTTAAAAATCTTTTTCTGTTACCTAGAAGAAAATCAAATTAAAAAGTAGCCTCTACTTACACTGAATTCTTTCTATCTTTCTTTTTCTCTTCACATGATTTTGATTTCCTTTAATAGATTGCTACTTCCCTTTTTCTAAAATGTTAGATTTGGTGGAGTTCTTTTCCTTCACCTTCCTCCTCCAACTTCTCTTCCTTTTCCCTTCCATCAATGTTGTTGCTGTCATCAGTCATTACTATCATTTTCCCCCATTGCCTTTATTCTATGTGCCAGATGCTTTATAAATATCATCTCACGCTTAATTCTCACAATGTTTTACAGCAAGGATCTTATTTTACTTTTTTTAAAGATGGAGAAACTGGGTTCAGGAGGTTGAGGGACTTGTTCAGTGTCACAGAGCTGGTATTTAATGCTAAGAATGTCTGTCTCTCCTCTCTCTCTCTCTGTCTCGCTTCCTCTCTCTTCCTTCCTCTATCTTCTCTCTCTTTTCTTTTTTTCTTTCTTTGTTTCTTTCTCTGATTCTTTCCCCTTCCTTCCTTCCTTCCTTCCTTCCTGCCTGCCTGCCTGCCTCTCTTTCTCTCTTCCTTATTATTATAAAAGAATAAAGCCAGGATTTAAAATTCTGCCCTTTTACTTCTGGAAGTGAATTTCTTTGGTTTGTTAACATATGTGCATAGTTTGGGCAGTTTTTCACTCACTTAAATAAGCCCTTTTCAAACTCAAATGCAGGTGGAGAGGCTGGATTAACCTGACTGTTGTTGAGAGATGCTTGTGCAGTTATGTATAACTTGCTAACTATCAGCCTAGATCTATACCCAGGGCCTATTCAGTGCTCACTGTGTGGGTGGCTCTTTCAGAGACAGATTTTTCTCCTTCCTTCACCACTTTGTTCTTCCTGATCCCTTATTTTAGATCCAAATGTTTTCTTCTGGAAAATATTATATTTCACTGTGGTCTAGTTTCCCCAGTACAATATCAAATCAAGTTTTTGTGTATTTATGGACAATTAGATTAAAAGGAACACTTTTATATCCCTAAGGAAGTTAATTCTTAAACTTGAATAGATCACCAGAGACACTTATCCAGGATTTGTATACATATAGTGTAGGTGGATTGCAGATGATTCTCTAATAGGAAAAGGGGGGAATATCCAAAATCAAGCTAGACAATTTTCCTTCTAATATGTTCAATTCTTAAGTATCACTGACCCAGATAAATGGCAACAGATGGGCTGAGAGCTAACTTGAGCTAGGATGTGGCCATCTTTGCAACCTACTCTAAGTTTACAGATCCTGTTAAAGACAAGTGCTGGAACTGAGAAATGAGCCGTCCTCTCCAGGGGCACCCAGTATAAATGGTGTGATGACAGAAGCACCTCCTCTGCTACATGTTGTCCCTCATGACCTCATTGTCCCCAGACTTCAAATGTTTCTCCAAAGGGCACAACCCCCAGTCAGTTTTATTGCAAGTTTTTCTGGGGTGGGCGCTGCCTGTTTCAAGAGACTTCCCTGGTGTCAGCATTCTTTTCTTCAAACCTGCCATCTGCTCCTGTGAATAGTTCTACAAACCACCTTCTCTGTGATTTGCTTCATTATGTCTCAACGTCCCTTACACAGTACGTGATTTTTATGGAGTTGGCGTTTCTTGGGGGAGGAGAGCGGAAAGGAAGGAGGGGGTTCATAAAAATAATGAGACTGAGCTTTGCTTTAAAGTGTTCCAAATTTCCCAGTTATAAATTGACTGTTTGGAGAAGCAGCTTTCAAAATTGGCTGGGGAGCTAGAAGGAAAAGAAGTAAAAATAATTCAAGCTCAG